>NC_081430.1:3000000-3312500 GCF_949786415.1 Peromyscus eremicus | reverse complement strand
CCAAAAGGAAATATGTGCAGTGTGGTCCTGTTTACACAAAACTCGAGAACCAGAAGAGCCCTAGATGAAGATGCAGAGTAGCGGGGACCCTGGGTGAGAACTGGGAAGAGGCACAGAACCCGCTGGGTTGGATGCTCAGTATCTTGATTTGGATGGTATTTATGTGGCTGTATGCATATGCATCCACAGAGACACGTGCTCAAAACACACTTCACTGCATGAAAGTTGAAAGTATAAAAGTATTTTAAAAGGAGGCTGGCATGGTAGTACACCTTTAATCCCAGCACTCAGGAGGCTGAAGCAGACAGATCTTTGTGAGTTTGAGGCCAGCCTGGTCTACATAGCGAGCTTCAGGCCATCCAGGACTACATAAACCAACAGAACAACAACAACAATCAATCAATCAAGAGAAAAAACATTTTAAAGGGAACTGTAAAAAAGCCAAGTGAAATGGAGCCTCTCCAACCTGCAGCTGTCTTAGTCAGTGTCCTATTGCTGTGAAGAGACACCATGTCACGCCAGCTCCTATAAAGGAAAACATGTAATTGGGACTGGCTTACAGGTTCAGAGGTTTAGCCCATTACCATCATGGCGGGAAGCATGGCAGTGTGCAGGCAGACATGGTGCTGGAGAAGGAGCTGAGAGTTCTATATGTGGATCCACAGGCAGCAGGAAGAGATCTGTGAGGCACTAGGCAGGCGTTAGCTTCTGGCTCAAAGTCCACCCCCATAACCCGCTTCCTCCAACAAGGCCACCTCCACTCCGGGAAGCCACACCTCCTAACAGTGCCGTTCCCTACGGGCCTATGGGGGCATTTTCACTCAAACTACCACAGCAGCTGACCACAGAAATGACAGCCAGTGCCCCATAACCTTCTCTTTGGGGTTCTGTGAACTGCAGGACTGAGATAGACTTCTGGTGATGCACACTCAGGCCCTGGCTCCAGTCATGAATCCCTTTTCCTTGGGTTTGTGTCAAGCAATGCTTATAAGAAAATGGTTTTCATACCTTTACGGGAGTATTGAGCCAAAAATTTTCCCTATTACACATCCTGCCTCCAATCACGTTGCCATTTTCTGCTAGGTCACCTGTGACCCCCTTTCACTGTGTCCCACATGCCACCAATCATCAAGCCTTGTCAATAAGCATCCTTTAATACATATGTACTAATAATACATATGTATGCACATAAATAGTTTATGTGTATGTGTGGACATCAGGTCCACTCGTGGGAATCGGTTCTCTTCTTTAAACCATTTGATTTCCAAGGGTTGAGCTCAAGTTTTCAGGTTGGCACCAAGCCATCTCGCCAGCCCTTACCCGGCATTCTTCATAGCTTTCACATGAATTCTCCTCTTCTCTGATGACCCACACAGATTACACCATTTTTCCTGTTACCCCAACCACCCGCCCTATCCACCAAACTCTCATGGTCCACTCACCAACATGGCTGACCTCTTAGTACCCCAAAGGACCCTGTACTTTCCAGGATTGGCCCATGCACCAACCAGCGCCGACATGGTCTGTGGCCAGGTGCAAGCCACGCTTGTCTGTCCTGACGGCTCACCTGCTTTGCTGAATTCTGTTCTAAGTAGGGAATTGCTGCGGTCTCTGATGGAATTAGCCATCATACGGGGAAGCACAGACAACAGACACATGAAAACACGTGCTAGAAGTGAAAAGCACAGAAGTTCACCTGGATGCTTCCTTACATGGGACGGCTAAGGGAGTCCAACTTAGTGAGTGTGAAATGTCTGGATTCATCCTGGGTCAAGCACGTGCTGCAGCCATTCAGCCCCCCTGGCAATTCCTCTGCCTGCAGTGCACCATGCCACCCTAGGAAGGTCTTTGCCTGACTGCAGGTGAAGAAGTCAGTCTATTGTCTCCTGGTTGTTTCCAGGAGACAGAGATTCCTGAGTAAGAAGAAATAACAGCAGCGAGAATAATAACAGTTTAATGCTGTTTTCTGAGCCCAGGTTATCTAACACCATAATTCAATAAGATAGACGAAATCTAAATAAGATATTTGAGGACACACACCTTTAATCCCAGCACTCAGGAGGCAGAGGCAGGCAGATCTCTCTGAGTTTGAGGCCAGCTGAATCTACATATAGAAATCTAGGCCACCCAGAATGACAACATAAGACCCATTCTAAAGAATAACAAATAATAAATAAATAAGTGAATGAATAAAAGACTTTAGATCACATAGGTTAAAGATGGTTGTCTGAATGACAACATTTACAGACTTATGGTGTTGACTGAGGCCTTCATATCAGCAGAAGCAAGCCCCACCGTACAGAATCTGCTCAGTGCCTGAGGAGGAGACAGACAAGTCAACAGACGGATCCTAGGGCTGAATTCTTTTTTTTTTTTTTTTTTTTTTTTGGTTTTTCGAGGCAGGGTTTCTCTGTGTAGCTTTGCGCCTTTCCTGGAACTCACTTGGTAGCCCAGGCTGGCCTCGAACTCACAGAGGTCCGCCTGGCTCTGCCTCCCGAGTGCTGGGATTAAAGGCGTGCGCCACCATCGCCGGCCTAGGGCTGAATTCTTAAGCTATGGCAGAGAGCAAAGGGCTGTGGGAGTCCCAGGAGGAGGAAGCCAGTGAGCCTCAAGTTTTCATCAGAAAAACAAATATTGGTCTTGGAATGAATAAAGCATATGGAGAGGAGTGAACAAATGGATGAGGTGGAGCCTCTTAAGATTTCACAAAACAATGAGTCATTGAGCCTGAGAGGAAGAAGTGATGCCCTACTGAGGAGCCAGGCCAGCTGTAGGAGGAGGTACATTCAGTTGGACATTGTGTAGCAAGGAATGAGAAGAGGGCTTCCGGGCAGAGGTGGGGGGATGCTGGGGAACATTTTCTGAGGTAGGGCTGGCCGAGGTGCCCGCCATCCCAGGAAAACACCAAGAAGCAACAACCAGAATCCATTTCGGGTCTCTGCTGGAAACAAACCAGGAATTCCAGCAGGCCTGCTTGCCTCGCCCAGTGGGCAGGATTCCAGACTGGAGGCTGTCAACTTACTGCCCAACTCTGCTCCTGAAGCCCAGGGATCAGCAGTGTCTGTGGAGTTAAGATGAGCATGACATTACTTAATTCCAGCTCACCGCAGGGCATGCCCCAAGCTCCGGGCTTGTGAGCCTCAGGTCCTGGGAGGGGGATAGTGAATGCAGCCCCAGACAACAGAGCTGGCTTGGAGTCATCTCTATAAATTTTGCATCTGGCAGGGAAGCAGTGGGGACTGGAAGCTGGATAGGTAAGAATGTGGCCATGTCACAAAAGGGCTCAGAGAATGAACCTTGTTCAGCTCACTGCTCTTCTACCCCTGGCCAGCTTTCCTCACCAGCTCTGGGATCTTGTATCTGTGGCCCCCCAGCAGACCCACATCAAAGGCTGACTTGCTCCTCCTAGCTGGACTGAGGTCTCCCCAGGAGGGAGCCCAGTCTTTCTCATCTGCGGTGCAGCAGGAGCTCCATACATGTGTGTGGAACCAGAGACAGAAGTGAACATGGCCAGCCTGTGAGGAATAGCTAGCATACAGTGTGAGCTTAGCCAGTTCCACTTCAGAAAAGGAAGGTTTGTCAGAGTGATAAGAGGACTGCTTAATTTAATTACACTTAAAGTTAAACAACAACAACAACAACAACAAGCATTTCATTTACAAATCTGGGGGAGATTATGCTGTTTTTCTTTGGTAGCTTCTCTTCTCAGGCTCACCCCACCCTCGCTGCCCTCCCAAACACACGCACCCCAGTTTGAGAAGCTGATTCAGACTTATCCATCTCTGTCTCTATTTTAGCCAGGCCTTCGGGTGTTGTGGAACCAAGTAGAAGCTCATCCCAGCTTCCCCTGAACACTCCTTACACTGTTAGGCAAGGAGTTAGGATCACCGGCTTAGTTACCAGAGAGCATCGTTTCCCTAGGAGACCTGGAAGAGATGAAGAGATGAGGCAGTGAGGAGGGAAGCCGCTGGCCTTGCTGCTGCACTGCTTCCTTTCATGCTTTAACGCTTTGAGCACTGCTGTGCTGACTCTACAGAAACAGGAAGCATGGTGCGTCAGACGTCCCTGCGAGGACATTCTGAGCAGTTCAGTGAGCTGGTATTTGAGGATGAAGCTTTGCATAACAAATAAATACCGTGTTCTACCAAATCGCTCTTGCCCAGGGACACCTCAGGCATGCACAGATTCTTCTGACCTCGTTGGAACCTCCTGTGTAGGTGTTAAAAGCAAGAGTGTTTGCACTCACCTGGCTGAGCCTCTTAGGCAACAAGGAAAGCTTAGCTGGCAGGAATGGAGCTGTGTGGAGTCTCACCTCACTGGAGACTGGCACGGTCACACCCACCCGGCAGTGGGGTTCTCTTAGAGGGACAGCAGCCCTGGGACTGCGGAAGGCATTGATTCCTGTTTAAGCACAAAGGTAAACAGCTTAGCAGGGTCACAGAGATCATGTATCTTCTTGCTAATGGCAGACATGAGCTTTGGCCTGGGGCCCAAGCTTCTTATCCTTGAAAAACACATTTTACATATTGTTGGCAGAGGCAGCCAACACTGATTGAGCTGCCAGGCCTATTTCAGATCTTCCTCCTACTTCTGAAAAAAAACCCAGGATTTTCAGAGTCACTTCTTCCTGCATCATGGGAGACCGCCAGAGGCCCGCAAGGAGAGCCTGGAGCGGGACTTGAGAGGTGTACTGTCTTCCAGGAAAGCAAGCACAGGGTCCAGCCAGCTCACTCACAAGTGTTGTTTACAGCTCAGAACTCTAACAGGGCTCCTGAGGCATTTAAGGATGTGTTTCCTCAGAGCCTCTGTAGGGCAGAAAGATTCAAGATGACATTTGGGGAGTGGCAGACCAAGAGGGTGTTCAACCAGAAACAAACATGAAGAACCTTTGAAATGATAATGTGAAGTAATGGGGACAAGCCCAGCTCATCAGCCACATCAGAGAACATGCCCATCCTCAGTCACTACCATGAAAAGTTTCTGGCAATCTCCACACAAAGCAAACCACCCTAAAACAGGTTTCTTCATGACAGACTTTGTTCTTTCTTTTCATCATGAGAACAAATTTTCACATCTGGAGTCACATTCCTGAGCAGGGAGTTGACATTAAACACATGATGTTTGATTGGGTGTTTTCCGTCAGAACCCTGTGCTCTTTACAGTGGGCCCATGCTCCGAGAGCTGGAGAGTGGAGGAGATAGATCTACTGTATGCACCTGATAGCTGGCCTCCTGTTGCTGCTACCCGTGACCTTGGCATGGGCTGGTAGCCCACATGCCCTTATGCTAACCCTGAGGTTGGAAGGCAGGTCTTTGTCTTAAGTTCAAATAGCTGGAAGCATAGGAGAAACACAGAGAAATGAGTGTTCTTTGGAATTTTATGTGTGGTCACTTGCTTTTCACATTATCCAGTGACTACCTATAAAGCTTTGTGGTGAGCATTGTGTATGAGCTTGTCTAAGGATGTTGCTTTCAAAGTACTTCCATGAACCATGCTGGCATACTCCAGAGTCTGAGGCAGGAGGATCTTGAGTTCTGGGACAATCTGGGCTAAAAATGGAGACTGTCTTAAACAACAGGAACCCCAAACAAAACAAAACCCTACTTCTATTTATTCATTTTACTCTTTCTAAATTAAAGCTGCTTTCTGTTATAATTCAAAAAATTTTAAAACAGCATGTGAGAGCAGACAGACACACCATGCAACAGGGCTCATGTGGAGGGTTTATTGGGGGAAGAGAAGGAAGGGGCACCGAGTGCGGGCTCTGGAGACAAGAGCTGAGGAGAGAAGAAGAGAGGGAAGACGGGCAGGGGCCCACCTTTTATGAGGGGACATAGCGCATGTGCACAGACTGCCAGGGCCATAGGACCCTGGGCTGGCCAGCATAACTGCCTGAATACTGGCAAGCACATGTGCTCAGGGATGACACTTCCTGCCAGGTCCCCAAGGGTCAGGCCAGGTGATGCCTGAATGCTAACATTTGTGGTGATATTTTATTTGTGCTTTGATAAATAAAGCTTGCCTGGAGATCAGGGGAAAAGGCCAGCCATTTAAAGTAAACAAAGTCAGGCAACACATGCCCTTAATCCCTTAGCAGGCAGGATCTCTGTGTGTTCAAAGCCATACTAGGGAACAGAGCCAAGCATGGTGACACACGCCTTTAATCCCAGTACCAACCATAGAGACCTGGACGTCTATACAGACAGACAGACAGTGACAGAACTGTGTAGGAAGATGAAGTGAGGTAGCTGGGCTAAGAGCCAATGAGAGGGCAGAAAAGCAAGGCATATAAGCCTGGGTAGACAGGAAGTTGCTCTCCTTGGAAGCTGCAGAGTCGGTGAGGTGAGGTTAGCTGGAGGCTTTCCGTATTTCCTTGATTTTTCTAAGGCTTTAACCCAAATTTCTGGCTCCGTGTGTTTTATTTAATAAGACCATTTAGAAATTTGTCTGCAGACATTCCTCCCTTTTGTTTATTATTAAAAAGGTGAGACGTTAGAAGGGGATAGCAAGTGGGGTGGGAACGAGGATGCCGAGTTCTCCAGACTGCTTCCTGTTGACTTGGGGGGAGTTGGTCATCTAGGGCACCTGAGAAAACTGGAGTGCTGGCCACATCCTGGAGTAGCTGGTTGTTTCACTGCTGCCCAGGCTCTGTGGAACTGGCATTGCTTGGATCTGGCAAGATGTTGGCAGGGCAGAAGATAAACTTAAGTTTGGGGGGGAAGTTTTTTTTCCTTAGGTCTTGGTAGTTGATGGAGGGGAGTCCCAAGGCCAGGGAAAGGTAGGGAGGCTTGGGCTGTTGATTGAAAGTACATAACTGAGGAGTGCATCTGACCTGTTCGAGGTGGATCCAAGTTGACTCCCTGGAGTTTATGAGAATTCTTTGAGTTTCTAAAAAGATAAATTTTAGACACATTAGCATTCCCACTGCTTGTAATCTGTACTGAAATCCACATTGTAGAAAAGGCAGCATATGTACACCTTTGAGTTATTGGGGACCCAGAAATGATTTTCTATCTGGAAAACTGTGACATGTTTTTTGCACAATGAAAAGCACCTTTTAAGTTTATAGTTAGAAAACAACCAAAGGGAATTTAAAATCCTGAGCTTGTGGCTATGATCATATAGCTGTAGTATGGTGTTTAGTGCTCTGCCAGAGCTAGATGAATGGCTTATCAGAATTTCATCAGTCATTGTTAGTTATGAACAGTAACATAGCGAGGGAGAGGAGTCTGGAACATGTTTCATTCTTTTATACATCTCGAGTTACTTTCTCCTTTTCATCACTTAAATCTTTTCATCCTCAGACCTTAGCAATTTGCATTTGCACACCTTAAGTCACATTCTTAGACCCTAAAACATTCTTAGATCCTCACATCTTAAGCTTTCATATCCTCACAGAAACTTTACACCTTAAAATACCTTCTTTCTATCTAATTCACCAGGAGATACAGGTGGCTGACCATTTAGAGCAGTCACTGCAAAGCAAGTTCCTTTAAATAAAAGAATGGCAAAAGGTACACTGAAATCTGTTTTGTGAGTTTATCTCTTTTCTGAGTCTGGTAGCAAGGTGAACTGTGTCTAGACTTCGTATTAGCTCTAGGAGAGTGAGGCCTGTGAATTTTACCCAGAGGGCTGAGGAGGCAGCGGAGGCCTTGATTGCTGCTGTTGAGCTGACAAAGCTACCACTGGCCTGGTCGTCAGACAGCATCAGAGTTCTGAGAAGGGTAAAGCTTACCTGAATTAGCAAATGAAATGACAGAGACTTACTTGTTGGCTACCTAGACAGCCACCCAGGGTCCTCCATGGTCACTGAGGGAAGAGGTGTCAGGGCAGCATCAGTCTTCCACTGCCAGGGCCAGGAGATCCAACAGACTTCCTCTGGAGTAGGAACTTGTGGGGACCAGGACTAGCCTACCTTGTCAAGGCAACTCAAGGCAGTTGAGGTGTCCCCAGTGTCCTGTTGTCCACAGCCTGGAGAGGGTCTTGGGAGCAGTTGAGGTGAAAGGCAGGTTTTTGCTTGGTGGCTGGCGTTGCCACACTTGAAGCAAGTTTCCAGGTGGAGGTTCTTCTGTGCCCACCCATCTTCTTTGGAGGAGACAGGGTTGCTGCCAGGAGCTGGCATGTCTCTCTAACATGAAAGGCTTTTTAATTAAATATTTTAAATGCCATCTTCTACAGATCTCTGAGTATTTGAGGACTGTCTGTCTATTAGGTATATCAGAATGGATAAACTTTGTTTCTAGTTACTTGTTTTAAGCTTAACTTAGAAAATACATACAGGAGACTAAAGGCTTATCCCTGTAATTAATTATATTAGTACTTAGCATGACTATAATTAAAGAACTTGATCATTTATAAGGATGATTGTTAACTTGTGTTCCCTAACAGTCTGCAATAAGTTAGCACCTTTCATAAGACTAGGACTTTACATTCTATTCCTGTCAGCTTTAGCCTTAAAAATAATGATTTTGAATTAAAGCTCTTCTAGTATCAAACTAAAACCTTTTAACCATAGGTAATGGGCTCAGTAAAGAAACTAAAAGAGCCATTCTGTGGGTAAAAATAGAACAAGTTTGTACAGAGCTGTTAAGGCTGCCTCCTAGGAAGGCAAGGAAAATGACAAAGGAAAGATCCCAGGGAGAAATGGGAACAGGAGAAAGGGGGCTTGTGAGTTGGGGTGGGGCCCATGAGCAGGGACTAAAGGAACACAGAGGGTAGCACTGTCCTTGACAGGCCATGGGGGCTTCTGCCCAAATGCCCAACTCTGGGAAAAGGACCTTCTCTGGGGACCAGTCATTTCATTATAGAATATATATCTTGTTTATCAAATACCTTATTTATCAAACACATGTGGCCACTTATTTAAGTTCTCTAGAAGCTTGACAAAGACATAACTACTCAGGTATAAGTCTCGAAGTTAGCTTTTGTTAATATGAGTAGATCTTCATAACCTTAAATTTTTATCACCATATAGAGTATATTTTAAACCAGAGTTGAATCACATATACAGTATGTTGCAATAAATCTAACCATATATTTTTATCATCATATAAAAGTTCATACCAATCCAAAATATTTGAGACTTGTTGTGTCCTTAGCCTAGAGGGAGATACAATGAACAGAGAACTCATTAGGACTAAGAAATGTACTCTTTAACCTTAGTAAAAGATGGCTGCCAGCCATGTGGCTGCCTACATCATGATGAGGTCACCAGCCAAGATGGAGAAGAGCCACGTGGTTGCTGCTTAATAAATGTGTTTCTAAACAATAGTTACATGCACATATATGCACAGCTGAATCCAAGTTACATACACATACACACAGAGATAAAGCTAGCTTACGTCCACACATATAGAGTTAAATCCAAGTCATACACATGTATACACACACACACACACACACACACACACACACACACACATCTCAAACAGGAGTTGAATAAATTAAAGGGAAAACCAGTGTGTGCTGAGTGAAACGAAGCTGGCTTTTCCATCTCTGACTCCCACATTGCAGCAGACCTAGACAGGACATTTAGAGAGGAGAACAGACAGAGTCAAGCAGGTTTGGGAGCTAAGAAAAAGAGAGTGGAGAATTCATTCTCAGCTCCCCAGCTGCCTGGTCCAAGGAATACTGAGGCCAGTCTCACATCTAGGTCAGGGGCAGGCTACCCCACTAGGGACCCATTTGCCTGTATTGAATGAAAGGCAAAGCCATTGGTGAATGAGAAAGCAGATGTGTTGCAGATGGAAGAGAGCAGATCTGTTGTGGGTGGAGCAGCCAGGTAGGGTCCCAGCATGAAGTGAGTAGCTTTGGTGTGCCCTGCCAAAGTATGCCACTAAACAAACATGCCACATGCAACAGAGAGTGAATGAGTGGGAGACGGCGTCAGTGGGGACCTGAGAGAGGCAGGCAGATGAGAAGGAAGAGAAGCAAGAGAGAGAAAGGAGGCAAGGGAGGAAATGAGAGACAAGGAGAGGAGCAAGAGGCAAGAGAATGAGCTCTGCCTGGTGGCCACTTTCAAGGGGTGTACATGTCACATAGCTGGCTGTGGAAAGGGACCTGGTGACGGGTATGATGTAACTGCTTTAGCAGAGGCAGGCTGCTGCTGTTGCTGCTGCTGCTGCTGCTGCTGCTGCTGCTACAGAAACTAACATTGGAATTTTTTAACGAAAGAACTATTTGAGAGAGTTCACCTAATGAGAGGGGAAATGCAGCTTAATAGTCTTTATAAAGAAGAAGGAACAGAGTCAGAGCTTGGAGCAAAGGTAAGAGAAAGCTTGAAAACAGGGTACCCCCTTCCGTCCATCGGATCGCTGGCAGAAGCTACAAAGGTCCCATGAAATATCGGGATGTAGGGTGCCAGTAAGCGGCCGTTTGGATTGATATCTAAGGGGTATTGGGACCAGTTCTGACTGCAAATGCGGATAAGTTAAGCCCTTAAGTCAGGTGCTAGATATAGAGGTCTAAGGTTTGGGGAGCTTGGAGATAGGATTCTAGAGGCATTTTTCCATGAGCGAGGTAGAGAAGTAAGATCCAAAGGCCTGGAATTTCTAGCGTCCCAGAAATTCAGCAAGGATCAACTGAGGAGGCACAGGATGCTCAGTGAGTCGTCACACACGGAGCAGGGGCCAGTGCTCTGAGTCTGAGAAAAAAAATGGGTTGCCCAGAACTAGGGCTTGTTGGTGGGGCCAAGAGGCGCGAAACCACCGTTGAGAGACGAATCCTCACTCGTGGGAAATGGCCAGAGGTGGAGAAGGGAAACTCACTAATCGTATTGGATGGAGGGCCTGCGATCCGTTACTTGGAAAAGTAAGACGGTTGCAGGCAGATCGGATTCCAGGGTCCTGGCATGCCTCAGACTGCCGGTGGGCAGGAAGAAGCGTCAGAAGGGCCTGCTGAGTCTCATGGCACCAATGTTATAGTTTAAAAACAGCGTGCGAGAGCAGACAGACAGACCATGCAACAGGGCTCATGGAGGGTTTATTGGGGGAAGGGAAGGAAGAGTGTGACCTCTGGAGACAAGAGCTGAGGAGAGAAAAAGGGAAGGCGGATGGGGCCTGCCTTTTATGAGGGGACACTGTGCATGTGCACAGAGACCACTGTAGCAACATAATGCATGTGCACAAACTACATAGTGACATAGTGGCTGTAGGACCCTGGGCTGGCCAGCGTACCTGCCTGAATACTGGCAAGCACACATGTGTACAGGGATGATGCATCCTGCCAGGTCCCCACGGGGCACGCTAGGTAATGCCTGAATGCTAACACTTTCTATGTTACGGTATGTAAAATGAAGGGTGTATAATATAAAGAAAACTTTGGTAAGCAGTCACACAGAAGAAAGATATAAAACATACGACAGTATGAACATGATCGAAAACAAATGTTAGCACTTAATATTTACCCTGCAATACTTTCTACTCCTAGAATTTAGATGAGCATTTTGCAGCTCAATTTTAAAGTCAACAAATGGAAACCTATCCTTAGAAGCCTTACATGACATTTTTTTGCTGTTGTTATTTCTTTTCTGAAGTTCAGAGCCAAGGTTTTCTAGATCTTTCCCCTGGCCTTAACTGCTGAGAGTGTCCCAGGGCTCACTTGGCAATGTGCTGAGGAGAACTGCAACACTTCACACTTCATTGGAAAGCCATGAAAATGTGCTCCAGGTCATTAGCCGAGACGTTTAAAGAGCTGTTTGCTGTGTTTGGGTAGTGGGATTAAGGAAAATTCTTTTACAATTCTCATGGGCAAGTGCTTTTTGGAAAATGCACTGAAGTGTGCAGAACACCACCGATAAACATTCTCAGTGGATGGTACACTGTCCACTAGTCCACACCTGGCCTGTTGCCTTTACATCACCCTCATGTGATAATGAACACAATGAGACCAACACCCAACCCAGAGCTAGCCCATCAGCGCCATTTTACCTCCACCCGAGGAAAGGCAACGGCCTGACTTTGTCCTGACCTGTCTCTCTCACATCAGCCTCTCTTCTACACTGGTGTCTGATATTCACTGCTTTTAAAAATGAATTTACAAGCTGGGTACATGGCACATGGCACATGGCACATGCCCATAACGCCAATTCTCAGGAGGTTGAGGAAGGAGGGCCACAAGGTCTGGGCCAGTTAGGGTGGCCTCAAACAAATAATTTTTAACATTTAAAAAATAAACTCACTGAGGATGAGAAAAGATGTTTTTGTAAAGCATTTGCCTAGCCAGTGAGAGAATCTGACTTCAGCTCCCTGAACCCACATTAAAAAGCCACCATGGTGACGTGCCTCATAATGTCAGCACCAAAGAGGCCACCACTTAGCCACAAAGCCACACATAGCTGCAAGTGAATCTGGGAAGTACACAGTCGGGGCCACTGAGCTCTACTATATCTTGCTGACGTTGTCCTGACACCAAGCTAGGCCACCAGACTAGTCTCAAATAGATATCTGTGAGACACAATGCCTTAGGCCTTCCCACGAACTTATAAAAGCAAGTGACATTACAAAAAATGGGGCGAAAAAATCTTGCCCTAACTCATGGATTAGTCCCATTTCCTGTTCCAGGCCATCCCCACCCCCCAATCCTCTATTATTTAGGATCAAATCAATGGTCGCTTCTTTTCAGTTAGATACCAAGGTTTCCAAAGGGAAATTCTAACATTTGTTAAAATTTCAATCACCAGTGTTGTTTGTTACCCCTCTACCTAAGCTTCGTGATGGCTTTTCTTCAGCTTGGAAAACTACACCAACTACATTTAGTGAGCTATTTTTAGACACAGTCAGAGGAAGTCATTTGAGTTCATGCTCAGGTGTGGTTTATTCAGAACATACTCTGTAGTCATCCTTTACCACTTAGTCCCAAACTCACCCCCGTCTGGCTACAACCATATCTTTTCCACTCCTCATTTGAAGGTGTGTCATTTTGGTTAAGCTTGAGCTACGTTTCCCAGAATTCCTCCTGGCTCTCGAGAAAAGGGTGTGAGATTGGGAATGCAGCAACAAAACAGTTGTAGGATGCTGTGCAGGTCATTGCAGTAAGCCAGGCTCTGCAGCTGCTCACACAGCTTGCTGGTGATCTGCTGTGGATGTGGATGTGGGGCAGCTGCTGTCAGACTGCCTTCATCTTCCCTGCATCCTGAGCCTGGTACACGGAGCTCTATGATGAAGGGCATAGATGGCACCCGAAGTTCTCATGTGCGACTGAGGGGGAAGCACAGGGACTGGGTGGGCTCTAAGGTGTCCATCTAAGTTCTCATGGGTTCTCTAATTTGACTTCACAGACTCCAGTTTTCTGTCCAGTTTTCAGTTCCCCTGCTGCATGTTCAGCTCTGCTTCCAGACTGCTGGTCAACCAGGACTTTGGATCTATCACTCAAGGCAGAAGCACTCTTTCATCGGTTTCTCACCATGACTTCAGGCCTAGTCTTTTAAGTAAATGCCATATTCCATGACACTCACATGGTGCTGCCCTGAACGATCTCTGGTGCCTGTGTTCTCAGCTCTGCACCCTTGCCTGGCCTTTCCCTCTGCCAAGACACTCCCTTTTTAGATACGGCAAGACCAAACATCCGTGTACTCTCTTGAAGTGTTCAACTTTTTACTGAGGCATGCCTTGACCGTCTATCTAATCAAAATATTAGAATCCAAACCACTTGGTCCCAGGCATTTTAAATAAGGGACACTCAACCGCTTGGGTAGGTCTTGTGCAGGCAACACAGCTTCTATGAGTTCATGACAGCAGTGGCCCCTTCATGTTCAGAAGACAGTTTCTCTTTGGTCCTCCCTGACCTCTGGCTCTTAAAATCTTTCCATCCCTTCTTCAGAGATGGTCCCTGAGCTGTGGGTAGGGGATGCAGATGTCCATCTGTGGCTGCCAACTCCACTGACACCCATTCTCTGCACTTTGATCAGTTATGAGTGTCTGCATTACCCATTGTCCACTGCACAAAGAAATTCTGCAATAATGTCTGAGAGCTGCATTAATCTATGGGTAGAGAGACATAAATTTAGAGGGAAGTTTGATATTATGTTCATTTAGTAAAATAATAGTAGCAGGTTCATTCTGGAGTCTTTGAACTCCCCAACCATGTGCCTTGGAAGGCATGAGTTTTAGGCATGAGTTGCCTCCTGTGGGGTGGTCTGTAAATCCAATTTAAAGAAGCAGTTGTTTTCCTTATAAAACTCCTGCCACCATTGCAGCCATGGGCATATGTTGTCATGCCTGTCATAGCTCACAGCTGGATAAGACTGCTGGTGGCTTTTCCCTCACATCAGCTTACACAACACCTTCTGGTACCATGAAATCTAGTTGGCAGAGAGGAAGCTTCCTGACTTCCTTGGGGAAATTTGATTAACCCATGTTCTCTGACCAAAGTATGTGGTGTTTTTATGCTGGTACCTACTGCTTTTGTTACTATGGCTCTGCAGCATAGTTTAAGCTCAGGTATTGTGATGACTGCAGGACTGCTTTGTCTATTTGGGACCTTCTGTGTTTCCATACAAATTGCAGGGTTGTCATTTTTTTCTACTTTTGTAATGGGCTTCATTGGAATTTTCATGGGAATTACATTAAATCTGCAGATTGCTTTAGATGATATAGCCATTTTCACAATATTAATTCTGCCTGCCCATTAACATGGAAGGTCTTTCTATCTTTCAATTTCTTCAATGTCTTAAAATTTTCACTGTAAAGGTGTTTTACTTCCTTGATTAGATTTATTATTTGATTTTTTTTTAAAAAAAAGCTAGTGTGAATGATTTTTTTCTTGATCTATTTCCCAACAAGTTCATTATTGGTATATAGAAAAGCTACTAACTTTTATACATTGATTTTATATCTTGTTACTAAGAGTTTTCTTATGGAGTGGTTAGGGTCTTGTAAATACAGCATCATGTTCTCTGTAAACTGGGATGATTTAACTTCTTCCTTTCCTGTTTACACCCCTTTTACTTCTTTCCTTTAGTACTCTAGCTAATGCTTCAGATTCTATGCCGAGTATTTCTTTTCTGTCCTCATTTTCTCAGGGCTTTTATCAAGCATCATTAAAGGTCTTTTCTGCAACTACTGAGATGATCATGTGATTTCTGTCCTTCAGACTATTCCTGTGCTGTATTACACTTATCGATTTATGTATTTTGAACCATCTGTGCTTCTCTGGGGTGAAAACTACTTGGCTATCGCATATGCTCTTGTGTGTGTGTGTGTGTGTGTGTGTGTGTGTGTGTGTGTGTGTGTGTGTGTTGTCTTTGGGATTTTATTTATTTATTTATTTATTTATTTATTTATTTATTTTTTATTAAGAGATTTTCTATTCATTTTACATACCAATCACAGATTCCCCTGTCCTCCCTCCTCCTGCCCCCCAGCCTTTCCCCCAGTCCACCCCCCATCTGCAAGGTCTCCCCCGGGGAGTCAGCAGAGCCTGGTACCTTCAGTTGAGGCAGGTCCAAGCCCCTCCTCCCTGCACCAAGGCTGCACAAAGTGTCCCACCATAGGCACTAGGTTCCAAAAGGCCAGCTCATGCACTAGGGACAGGTTCTGATCCCACTCCCTGGGGGCCCCTTATACAGTTCAAGCCAAACAACTGTCTCGCCCATCCAGAGGGCCCAGTCCAGTACCGTGGGGGCTCCTCAGCTATTGGTTGACAATTAATGCCTTCTTTAATTCAGTTCGCAAGAATTTTTTTAAAAAAGATTTATTTATTTAATATGTATACAGTGCTCTGTCTGCATGTTTGCTTGCACACCAGAAGAGGGCATCAGATCCCATTATAGATGGTTGTGAGCCACCATGTGGTGGCTTGGAATTGAACTCAGGACATCTGGAAGAGCAGTCAATGCTCTTAACCTCTGAGTCATCTTTCCAGCCCCAATTTGCAAGAATCTTATTGAGAACTTTTGTGTTTGTTTATCAAGGAAATTGATGAACAGTTTTATTTGTTTGCCTTTCTCTGGTTCTGGTGTCCCAGGTATGGCAGCTTTGTTGAGTGAGTTTGGCCGTGCCCCTGCCTTTCTACCTTAGGAACAGTGGGAGGGGCTTTCTTTAATGCTTTAATAGCATTTGATAACAGACCTGTCCGGTCCTGGGTTATTCTTTGTTGAGAGGTTGTTTTTTTTTTTTTTTTTGTTTTGTTTTTTTTTTTTGTTTTTTTGTTACTGCTTCGATTTTGTGGCTTGAAATGTACCCACTGAAGTTAACATCCTGATTTAATTTTGTAGGTCATATGTATCTAGACATTTATCCATTTCTTCTAGATTTTTTACATTTTTGAAATATATTTTCAAAACACTGCCCAGTGGTTCTCTGAATGTCATTGGAACCTTCTGTAATCACTCCTTTTTCTGTTTCTTATGCAATTTTATTAGTTTGGATCTTTCTTTTCTTTCAGGGTTTGCTGGTCTTATTTCTTTTTTCAAATAACTTTTCTTTGATTGACTATATGTGTTATTCTCATAGTTTCCATTTAATAATTTTCTGCACTGATTTAAATTTTGTAAAATCTTTTATTATTTTATGTGTATGGTTGTTTTGTTTAAATCTGTGTCTGTATACCAAGTATGTGCCTTGTACCCACAGAGACTGGAAGAGGATGCTGGATCCCTTGGAACTGGAGTTAAAGGTAGCTGTGAGCCACATGTGGGTGCTGGGATGCAAATTTGGGTCCTCTGGAAGAGCAACAAATACTTCTAACCACTGAGCCATTTCTCCAGCCCTCTGCTCTGATTTGTATTCTGTTTTGATGTTCTGCTCTTGTGTTTGAGACCCTGAGGTATATCATTAGAGTATTCAAGTCACCTACTGCTCTCATGTCAGGACCCACGTGATCTTCTATGTCATAAATGGTCGTTTTATAAAATTGTGAGTCCCAGCATTTAGTGTATATACTTACAATTGTGATATTTTCTTGACAGATTGCTTTAACATAAGCTGCGACGTGTCTTTCCTGTGATTTATGCTTGTGTTGAGTCTGTATAGGACAGGTAGGTGCTCAGTGTCTGCCAGAACTGTCTTTAGTAGTTGTTCCTCTTTGTATGTCAGAATACCCTCTTGGCCACATCTAGGTTTGCAGTCTATGGGCCAGGCAGATCATCCCACTGTGGTGGTCTGAATAAGAATGGACCCCATAGGCTCATAGATTTGAATGCTTAGTTATCAGGGAATGGCACTACTTGAGAAGGATTAGGAGGTGTGGCCTTGTTGGAATAGGTGTGGCCTTATTGGAGGAAGTGTGTCACTAGGGATGGGCTTTGAGGTTTCAAAAGCCCAAGCCAGGCCCAGTGGCTCTCTCTTCCTGTTGCTTGTGGATCAGGGTGTATCTCTCAGCTACTTCTCCAGCACTATGTCTGCCTGTGTGGTGCCATGCTCCTGGCTTTGATGATAATGGACTAAACCTCTGAAATTGTAAGCCAGCTCCCAATTAAATGCTTTATTGTACAAGACTTGCCCTGGTCATGGTGTCTCTTCACAGCAATTGGACAGTGACTAAGACACCCACCTTCCTGAGACTCCCCAGATCATACATTTGTGGCAGATGTGCTATATGGAGGTAGGTGTCTTCCTAGTGACTGGATGTGGGGAAGACCACAGCACTGGAGTCTGTGTCGGTGGAAGACCTGTCTCTCTGGTTTCCAAAGCCTCCTGAGTGTTGGCAACCCTGCTATAGAAATGCAGTCTTGGCTGTGGAGCTTCAGAGCAGTGAACAGCAGCTAAGAATTCCATTTATATCACCCCAACCTCAGGCCCAGGGCTGTCAGACTCCAGTTATTCCCTGCTGAGGAATCTGTCACCTTTCCCTGTGCACTTCATTGCCCAAACAGCCTCCTGCTGCCTATATTTTCCAGCTGTTCAGCACCTGCAACTCCCCTGCCCCCCCACTTCCCCCACCCCTGCTCTATACAACAGTCCCATGCCTGACTCTCAGCCTGGGGTCCTGGCACATTAAGTTCAGTCTTCCTGACTTGTGTTTGTTCCTATTATCTGGTTACCAGGGTAGCTCACTTTTACGCAATAGATTCTCTGTTAAAATGGTGCCTGGCCACTGCTCTCTGAGTCACATAGACAGATAATGCGGGATGCTTCCTGACTTCTGGCTAAAGGAATTACAATCTCACCCAACCTGCAACTTTGGTTTCCACTTGCTCTCCCTGTGCCAGGGAGCTGCACAGTTGGGCTGTGTCCAGCTTGACTTGAGTTTCAGTGTGTAGTGCAGTTTTACACTCAGTTATTCTACCATAACTTTCCATTGTCGAAGCTCTTCCTTCTTTTCCCCTTGGGGTAGTCTATTTTCTTCTCATCTGACTTTTTTGCTGGCTCTCACAGTGGCAGCTTCTAGTCCACAACCTTTCTTGAAGTCTTAGAATAATTGCTTGTGCAGTTTTGGTGTATTATCTTCCATCCCGCTTTCTCTAAGCTACTTCCGGTGGTTGGAGCTCATCTTGGGTCTCCTACCTGGACTTGTTATCTATTAATAATAACAGCTTAGTTTCTCCTTTTGCAGTTTTTCTCATCCTGGTGTGTTGGCTAGAATCCCTAGAACAATCCTCAGAATCAGCACTATGGCTCTAAGCACGCTCCATCCCAGCCATTAGGTTTTTGAGATGGGGCCTCACTATAGCCTCCCACGTGCTGGGATTACAGGTGTCTGCCATGCTTGGCAAAGCCTTTTAATGTAAACATTCTACTTCTCCTCACCTCCTGCCCACTGAGTCTGTACATTGCCCTCCTACTTATTCTCATGTGATGATCTTGCTTTTTTTCAGAACACGGTTGCAATTAAAGAGAACATTCTTTGTCACTAAATCTAAGCAACTTGTTTAAAAACTCTGTTTTTGGCAGAGCCAGGAGATGGCTCACTGGGCATGGGAATCTCAGTTCAATCCCCACCACGCATGTGAAAAAGCCAGAGTATGGTTGTAGTGCCAGCATGGGGGCAGCAGAGGCTGGAAGGATCTTTGGGACTTGCTGTCCAGACAACCTAAAAGAATCAGTGAACTTCAGGTTCAGCGTGGAGAGTGACTGAGGAAAACACAGGACATCAACCATTTGACCTCCACATACATTCACATACACATGCACTTCGTCATACACACAGGCACACGCATGTGCACAGACACACAAACACACTGTCCTGATATAATGGATTGTGTGTGCCCTCCCTCAGGTTCAGGATCCCTGCCTTTCCTCCTCTCTGGATCAGTAAGGATTTTCTAGCTCTAAAGAGAATCAATTTTTTTTTTCAGCTTAAAAGACAAAACCCTCTACTCCAGTTCTCTGCTTCTCCCCACAGCAGAGTGCCTCCGAAGAGTCATCCACATTTGCTCATGTCATCCTCTCCCAAATTATTCTTTCCCGTGCTACTCTGATTAGGCTATTGTCCCTAAAACTCCATTGAAATTGCCCCTGCTAAGGATAATAACCAACACGTTGTCAAACAGATGCAGTGGGTCTCACCCCTAGTGCTATTAGTACTTACTGTCTCAGCAGCAGATGGCAGAGCCGACCTCCTGGCCATGTGAGGAGGGTGTAAATGCCTGGGAGGACTTCTTCATTGATTTTTTTTTTCTCAAAACAGTAAGGCATTTGGTTAATATGATACAAATAACTTTCTGTTATTGGCAAAAAAACGCCTTCCTTGCTAATTAAAAATTTGTAGTGTGTTAGAAGAAATGTGGTGGTGGGGGACGTGTGTGTGTGTGTGTGTGTGTGTGTGTGTGTGTGTGTATACACGTGCGTGTGTGTGTAAGGCAATAGCTGTTGGCTTACAGAGGTGGCCAACACACTTCCCTTCAATGAGGAGACTCAGATGGGAGGGAGCAATATAATGTAGGGAGAGCTAAACTTAATGGGGCCTTAGAAGGAAGGAGCAGCTTCTCTTTAAACCCTGGAGCGATGCTTCATTCATGAGAGATGGGGAGATAAAGCGGGCATGAGAAGGATGGGGGTGGAGCAGGTGAGGAGCTCTACAGAGCATCTCCCTGCACCTCTACCAGGGATCTCAGGCCAATCCCTCAAAGGAAAGGTCTGACTTTTTATAGCTTTTGTGGGTGGCAGGAAGTTTCACATCACACTGTTTAGTTCAGCATAGGGTGTTTGACAAAGAGGATGAAGAAGCCAGGTCCCACAACTGAGAACTGTCCCAGTACTGTTGTGGAATATTATTTTAAGATGTGTTACATTTGTTCATGCTGTGGAACATTTGTTCTAATGATGCAAAGATGTGTTGCATTCTTTTATATTTCATTTGTTTAACTCTGTGAAGCTGTGATACTTTGCTTGTCTAAAACACTTAATGGTCTAATAAAGAGCTGAATGACCGATAGCTGGGCAGAGAAAGGATAGGTGGGGCTGGCAGGCAGAGAGAATAAATAGGAGGAGAAATCTGGGAAGGGAAGAAGGAACGAGAAAAGGAGAAGGATGACATCAGGGGCCAGCCACCCAGCCACACAACTGGCCACAGAGTAAGAAGTAGAGAATGGTATATAGAATAGAGAAAGCTAAAAGCCCAGAGACAAAAGGAAGTTGGGATATTTTAAGTTAAGAAAAGCTGGCTAGAAACAAGCCAAGCTAAGGCTGGGCATTCATAAAAAAGAATAAGCCTCTATTTGATTTACTTGGGAGCTGGGTGGCAGCCCCCCCCAAAAGAGTCAAAGAGACAATAAACAAACAGCTACACAGTACAGTTTGCTTCTCAGTCTGCCCCAGAGAGAGCTGTAGAGACATTCGATGTCCTGATTCAGGACGTGGTGTCTGGCCTAAATATGCTGGCTAAATGGGGCTGGACTGGAGATCCAGATACACTTCTACTTTGGGAATAGTGTGGATGCCATGCTCTCTCAAGCTTAACTCTAGATCGGATTTATAAAGTGAGGGAATTGAATCTTCCAATGCTGATGTTCTGCACTTGATTTAGACTTATTTCTTACGTATTGCATAGAACTAGTAGCATGAAGACAACTTCTATTTTAAAATGAAACTACACATAGACTATTTTGCCATTTGAAATCCTGGGAAAGGAAATTCCATGTCAAAACTATTTCTACGCTTACATGGTTTTTCTAGTAGCTTTGTGCTAAGCATGGGGAAACAAATACTGAGAGGCAAAGATACACTCTCCTCACCCAGCCTCCCTCTGCTTGCTGAGTACACAGTTCGGCAGAAACTTTACTCAGCAAGAAGAGGGAGGACTTGTTCCCAAAAGCCAGAGAAGCTATACTTTCCCTACTTCTTTGCTTGGGGGGGGGGAGTCATTATATATAAAGAAATAAAAATCCCCAAAGGTAGAGAGATAGAGGAAACCTGGTGTCTTACTTCTTTATTGCTATCTTGATGACTAATGAAATTCCGTCTTGTGCTCGACATCCATCTTGGTACCCACTAGCCATTTGTCTCTGACTCTAGTTCCTGGAAGATAAGTTCTATTCCTTGACCCCCACCCAAACATGCACAGTTGTGACCATGTATTTGTTAGGACATGAATAAGTGCTTTTTTTTTTGGCTTCTGTAATCTGCTTGTGCAAACATTCAAGGACTATTTTAGGTCATCTTGATTACCTAATCTTGACAGAGCAGAACAGCTCTCGACTTGCTTGTGAAGACACTCAAGGTCTTCTTGTGGTTTTTGCATTTATAAATCCTTCCCTCGCCCCTTCATGTGGCAGTTTCTAATTTGGCTCAAAGACTGCTGTCCTGCTAGCAGAATCAATAAATTTAACTAATTATAACCTGGAGTGAGTCTGTGGTCTTTTCCTGTGGTTATCAAACTCCCTAACACAGGAAGTGGACTTAGTATCATACTGAGGGAAGCTTGAGCAAAAGAGACCTCAAAGCCCGCTCCCACAGAGACACACTTCCTTCAACAAGGCCACACCTCCTAATAGTGCCACTCCCTTTGGGGTCCATTTTCTTTCAAACCACCACATATCCTCTCCTAAAAGTGGACTCTCCAGCAAAGGATGAGGACAGGGACAGCCAGGCAAGACAGAGAAGTCACCTATCCCAGCCATATACCATAGGGAAAGCCTGTTCTTATTGACTTACATGTGAGTGGAGGTCATATGTACGACTGACACTTCCAGCTGTGCCAGGCTGTGCCAGGCTGTGCCAGGCTGTGCCAGGGGTCCTTCCTCTACCTGGAGGAGTGGAGTCACAGGAAGCCTACTGAAGCAAGGTGCAGGACCTGAAAACTCAATATAATACTCAAAATGGTCATAATCACCATTACTCGCTACTCTTCAGGCCAATGTGACCTTCAGCCAAAGGAAAATCACATAATGACGACAGTGCCTCTGATGTCAGAATGATCTAGAAAGCCTGGCAAGCCAATCATAGAACATGTTTACCAAGCTATTACAGTTATGCTTGAAGCAAAGGGGAAATAGAGTCTCAGCAAAGAAATATAAAATGTGGGTAAACCTATGGAAATTTCAGAAATAAAAACTTACCAAAGCCCAGCTGATGGATTCAGCAACAAAATCAATGACTTGGAAGAGAATAGAAGTTGTCCAATTTCTAGAGAGAAAATAGACTCAAAGTGAATATGTTTCAGAGACTTGTGGGGCTCCAACCAAAAATCTAACATTGTTGTTAAAGCCCTAAAAGGCCAGGAGGAAAAGACGTATCAGAGCAGTGCCCCAAACCCCCAAATCTTGTAAAGATATAGACCTCTGCTCCAGATTCGAGAAACTGATCCAAACTCCAAAGTGAGGAAACTTGTTCTCAGTGTTATCAACTTACTGTACCCTTATTTTATAAGCACCTTATAAAAATATGAAAGATTTAAACTACAAAATCAGTGACCTGGCATACCCTGCAAACAGAATGACACGCTAGAGCATTCCCATTCACACTCAGGAAATACAAGGCATGAGTCACTTAATGGCAGGGACGTAATGCATTTAGAGAGATGCACGGGAAGATATCTCTCCATCATGCAAACATCAGAACATACGCACACAAACCTGGACTGTGTATGACACTGTACACCTAGACTATGTGGTCTGTTAATGATGGTTATGTCATGTGGTATGTAATGGTGGTTAAAATTATGACTTATAACTAGACCCCCACCCCCAAAAAAATTCATGGAATTTCAGGAGACTGGATATTGCAGAGATCACAACATTGTTATTTCAATAGTTAAAAAAAATGATAAGGTCTCATATGTTTAGAAACATTACTAATTGATTTCAGAATTGTGATAAATAAAATTGGGGGCTGAAGAGTTGGCTCAGCAGTTTAGAACACATGCTGCTTTTACAGAGGACATGGGTTCAGTTCCCAGCACCCACGTGGTGGCTTACAACCATTTGTGATTGTAGTTCCAGGCCTCCGTGGGTATATCCCATACTTGGTACATATACATACACACAGGCAAACACTCTTATCTGAAACACTTTTATCCACAAAAAATTAAAGAATTATAATAGGTAACTGCATTTTGAACTGTGATAAAAAACAAAACAAAAACAAAAACACTGCCCCAGACTCGTGGGATACAGTGTAAGTTGTGGAAATTTAAAACTCAAACATACATGTTAAGAGGAAGAGACAGGTTGAAAAATGAATGTGCTGAGTACCATTTCAAGTTAGAGGGAGGCAAAAGTGACCAGAACCAATGAAGATGGGGCAGGAGTTAAAGAAAGCAGATGCAGAACAGCAGGTCAAACTTGGCCTACTGAAAGACGGGCAAACCTCTGACAAAATTGACAAAAAAGGGCTCAAAAATGACAGAAATAAAAGGAACATAGCTGCAGATATTAAAAATACGACTAAGAGACAAGAGCTTTGTGCTAGTAAATGTGAATACTCATGATGTGGGAAAACTCTGGAAAACATGGCCTAAGAATAGAAATTTGAACTGTCCTGCAATCCCAAGCGAGATTGCATCAGTAACCCAGAAGTCATTTTCCTACAGACAGAATTTCAGGTTGCAACAGAAGACTAGTGAATCCCGTTACATATTTCAAGGAACAAAAACATCCCAATCATAAACAAATTATCTCAGAGTGATAAATAAGGGCAAACATTTCTTGGTTCATGGCACGGGCCTGGGGGCAGACAACAGAGATACGAAGGAACAGTATCCAGATTATTCTAGGAGAACAAGTCACTGAGTTCAATGCCTAGTTACAGTGATTCTACAGAAGACTATGAACATGATGTGGAAGGCAGGCTGTAGGTGATGACACAGTAGCACTTGCCCGGTCACTTACAACCCTGGATTCAAACTCTAGACTGAAAAAGGAAAAAAATGTTTAAGCTCATTCATTCACTCATAAGAAAATTAAAACCAGTATGAAACACCTCATATTCACCAAATTAGCAAAATTAAGCCAGGGGATAATGACTCCCATCATCCAGCTGAGGGGAGTGCACTGGCACACCTATTCTGAGAACTTGTTTGGCAATCTTTTTTTTTGGTTTTTCGAGGCAGGGTTTCTCTGTGTAGCTTTGCGCCTTTCCTGGGACTCACTTGGTAGCCCAGGCTGGCCTCGAACTCACAGAGATCTGCCTGGCTCTGCCTCCCGAGTGCGGGATTAAAGGCGTGCGCCACCAACGCCCGGCCCTGTTTGGCAATCTTAATGTTTCCACAGCCCAGCAATCTCACTGTATTGCTTCACAGCAGCAGACATTTGCAACAACTCAGATACTGTCAATAGGATAGATACGAGAACAACAACATATTTATAATGAAACATCAACTGTGAGGATCAACAACACAGCTAAATCCATCAACATACATTTTTAAAAATAGCAAATAAAATGATTTTTAAAGATAACTTTCAGAAGTCAACAGTCACTCGTGTGCTAAGGCAGTAAAAACTACAAGAGATGAACACATCATTCGGAACTGACACCAACTTCAGGCACTGGCAATGTCAGTCTGAGAACTGTACACATATTTCCATGTATTTTTTTAATTTATGTGCACACGTACATCTTCCCCCTCCCCCACACCTTGTGTATGCGTGTGTACATGTTCCACACATGTGTGCCCACAGAGGCCAGAAGAGGGTGTTGAATCCCCTAGGCTGGAGTCACAGGCAGTTTTGAGCTGTCCAACATGGGTGCTGGGAACCTAATTTGGGTCTTTGTAAAAGCAGCAAGACTCTTCAGACTGAGTCCTCTCCAGCCCCATCATATATATTTATGTATACTCTAAAAAAATTATTTTGAATAGTACAAAATAGGATATCTGGTCACCCTTAAAATACCAAATCTTTACCCTAAGAACGTTCAAATACTGCCTTATGTGGAAATTATCTCTGCAGTTGTGATGAACTATCTATCTATGATGCCATCAAAATTGTCTTTAAGAGAAAGGGAATGGAGGAAAATTACATTATTATAATAATGTTAATTTTTAAAAAGGCGAAGGTAAGCTGAGCATGGTGCTACAGGCCCAGCACGCAGGAGGCTCAACAGGAAGATCATGCTGAAAGCAAGCCTGAGCTACATAGTAAATTTCAGGCTAGCCTGGTCTAAATAGCAAGGCCCTGTCCCAATAAGCCAAAAAACCCAGGTTGAACAAAGCGAGATTTATATACACATGTAAGATGATGTGAAGAGTGGTAGAGAATGGGGCAGAGTGGCTGCTAGCCCTGGAAGACAGTAACCACTTGAAAGAAATGCAGGGAGTCTTCTCTGGTTCTCTGCAGGGAACGTGAGCTCCCTGACACCTTTAATTTAGAAGAAAACAGGCTTTACTTCTGATGTGATGACTGGCTGGGCTTTCACTAGATAGGCACGGAGGTGGAGAATAGGCATCACACTATGCACAGCTTTACTCATGGCTATTTACTAAGTAGAGAAGCAAGTGAAAGGTGACTAGACGAGGTGGAGGGAGTAAGGAAACCAGTGAACCCCAGTACGACCAAGGAACAGTTGCAGTGGGAAGTATCAGCTGAAAACCTTCAGAGACAATTAGGTAAAGCAGCCTAGAAATGGGTGAATGAAGTGTCATGTAGAAGCACGGGGACTACCCAGGTCCAGAGAACCATACGGTTATTATACGCTGCTCACGTTCTGAGATCTTAAGGTCACAGAGCCTCCTTTTCAGTTCTGATAGTGACCAGTAAGCACCGGTCTAAGATGACTTAGAGGTGAAAGCAGTGTAAAAATGTCCAGATCACCTTCATGTTGGTATATGACCAAGCTGCTTAGGACTTCCTTTGGATAGCTAGCAGAGCCCATTAACTTTTAAGGTGCGCCCCAAAGCAAAGGATTTCCGTGGCGCCTTTTGTCAACAGGAGCTGCTGGTTCTCAAGCTTGAAAGAGTACAAGCTGTTTGTGGAACTTATTAAAATGCAGATTATTGGTGGTAAAACTCAAACCGTGAACTCCAAAAGATATCTGAGAGCTTGGATTATTAAAGAAAGATTTTATAAACACATCAAAAGTAAATCCATAGAAAAATATGATCAAATTAAAAATTCCCAACACAAAACAATTAAATTTGTTCTTTGAAAGACAAAATGAAGAAAAATCCAATAGATTTACTTTTAGAATTAGGACAATGGCACTACCACACACCTATGAAAACAGCTCCGTTCCAAATTCTGACCATGCCACCTACTGATGGAAGATGTCAAGAAACCAGTCTCAGACACTGTCGGTACACAACCACTCTGGCAGCTTCTCAAGTTAAAATATCACTACTATGTGATCCAGCTGTTCTACTAGTCATTGCCTTTTAAAATTAAAAAAAAAAATTTACAGATGTGTGTCCACAAGTATGTATGTGTTCACATGTATGCATGTGCAGTACCCATGGAAGCCAGAATAGGGCACTGGAACAGGGGCTAGATGGCTGATACAGATGCTGGAAACTGAGGTGTTCTTAACTGCTGAGCCACGTCTCCAGACCTCCTCCTTCTCCTCCTTCTTCCCTCCCTCCCTCCCTCCCTCCCTCCCTTCCCCTCTCTCTCTCTCTCTCTCTCTCTCTCTCTCTCTCTCTGTGTGTGTGTGTGTGTGTTTTGGGAAAGTTGGTGTCCTGTAACTGAGGCTGGCCTTTAACCCAGTTCTCGTTTCTACCTCCTACCTCCTAAATGATGGAAATGACAGGCATGGACCCTGCCCATGTATTTACTATTATAGTATATACACAATAAGTTTTTTTTTAATTGTTGAGGCAGGGTCTCACTATGTGTCCTAGTTACAGTCTCTATTGCTGTGATTAAAAAAAAAAGACCAAAAACAACCTGGGGAGGAAAGGGTTTATTTGGCTTACACTTCTACATCACTGTTCATCATCAAAGGAAATCAGGACAGGAACTCAAGCAGAGCAGGAACCTGGAGGCAGGAACTGATCAGAAGCCATGGAGGGGTGCTGCTTATTGGACTGCTCCCCATAGCTTTCTTAGCTCACTTTGTTATAGAACCCAGGACCATCAACCCTGGGGTAGCCCCACCCACAATGGGCTGGGCCCTTCCCATCAATCACTAATTAAGAAAATGACTTATGGCCAGATATTACAGAGACATTTTCTCAACTGAGTTCCTCCTCTATGAAGACTCTAGCTTGTGACAAGTTGACATAAAGCTAGCCAGCAGACTATATAGCCTTGACTGATCTTGAACTCACCATGTAGACCAGGCTAGCCTTGAATTCATCAAGATCTGCTTATTTCTGCCTCCTGGGTGTGGAGTCTAAAGGTGTGTGCCATCACTAACATTTTTTTTGTCATTTTTGTTTTTTTCCCCTTTGAAATAGGGTTTCATTATGTAGTCTAGCCTTTCTTCCAACTCAAGATCCTTCTGCCTCAGCCTCCCAAGTCTGAGGTTGTAGGTATGTACCACTACACCTAGCGAAAGGACTCATGAATATTCACAGACAGTCATTGGCCCAAAGTTCCAGCAGCCTCTTCACCAACAGAGGCATATAAGCAAATAGTGGTAATTCACACACAGAACACTTAAAAATTTAAAAAAAATACATGTATTATGTACTAGGATGAACTTATTTACACCAAATTCTAGAAAATATCCAGTGACAATAGTTGCTGGAGTGCGTAGGTCAGAAGAGTAGGGGCCACTCTGAGCAGTAACTGATACTGGTTCATTATCTAGATGTGGTGAGCTTCATCAGATGCATTTCAATATTAATTTGTATACCTAAGACATGTTTATGTATACATGTTTATGTGTCAACTATAAATGCCTGTTTATTTTAAAATGTTTTTCCAGATAGCGTTTCTCTGTGTAGCCCTGGTTGTCCTGGAACAAACTCAGAGAGATCCACCTGTCTCTGCCTCCAAAGCAGATTAAAAGTGTGAGCCACCACTGCCCAGCTCTAAAATGCCATTCTTATCCAAGCAAAGTCAAACAAATTCCAACATAAGAGACTTATATGACCATTCTTACTGTGACCAGTTTAATCCAATCAGTATTTCCCAATAAGCTGTCAATGCTACAAAGAAACAATTGATACTAATCAGAATTTATGTTACACAGCTACCAATATACAACAGTATAATATGTGGTTACAAGTGCTGCACTGAGCAGTTATCAGTATGTCAGGTAAATAAGTATTTTCTACTTTTAAAATAGATTGTCTTGACAATTACTATATAATTAAAGAATAACTACAAAGTTTAGTCTAACTTCCAAACATAATAAAATCATCAATATTTGTAGATGATATACATTAAATATCAGAATAATTTACATATTAAAATTCAAGGTTTGAAAACCTGTCAACTTCTATTAATACCAGTAGATAAAAATCCACATATGATGTTTATGTATAACAGCAATAAACAATTTCAACTCAATTCAGAATATAATCTAATGTAACTATGTAAACAACATGAACACTTTTGAGGCTAAGTATAATCATCTTTACATGGAAAACAAAAATAACTTTTATTGAAAAGCATAGAAAATCTACTAAGTGCAGAAATATACCATGATTATAAATACAAAACTGTGGCATTATAAACTTGACAATTCTCCACAAATGGATTTATAAATTCAATGCAATTCTTTCCAAATGCAACTTCACAAAGGTCTTTAGGAACTTGACAAGTTGATCCTAAAATGTATACAAGAATACATGACTTCACCATGGCCAAAGCCACTGTGGAAAACTAAGAGCCATGAGGAAGATAGTTACATACCATTGAAATGAACAAACTTATAACAAAAATCCAGTGAAAATACAAGCCAGAGATGGGAGAAAACTGCAGCCTATGTAAATGCCCCGGGTTACTACCAAGATGACTTGGGCACTGCTTATATCCACAGGAAGAAATTCTCACAGAAAACCCTGGTAGCATCAAGTATTGGTAAGAATATTCATTTCTGAGCTATCTGTACCAACTGTATCTCAGTAGGGAAAAGGCTGTTCTTGTAATATTTTCTTTTAAAAATCTGGTTTATATAGAGCAACTGTTCTGTAAGAGTTTATACGTTCACCCATTCTTTTGAAATATATAAAAATGTAACTATGCTCAAAATAAAATATCATGTACTGCTGCCCTTACCTTTAACAGATTGAAAATGATCTTTATCCATGTGAACTTTATTTACAAACATTAGCAATGAGTCTGTTTCTATACAGCTGTCTGCAGCCTGTCTCTGGGAAGTGAAAGCTTTGATTGCATTTGTTCTAGAAATTGTCTCTGTAATGTTCACTAAAAAGCAGTGTGAAGGGGAGGAGACAGGAGCCCTTTCTAAGTTTACTCTAATTTTAACAGACTATTACCTTATTTTATTAACCTCCAATATCTACCAAAAACAGAAAAAGTCACTTAGGAGTGGTTAGGAGAAATCAAACTGTAAACACTACCAAGGGAGGGGCTTGTTAGCTTGGAGCTCTTCTTGCTTCTCCAGCCCATGGACTCCAGGCTAACAGTCTCAGTCATAGCTAACATTTACAGAGGACTTATGTGCTGAACATGTTTCCACAGCCATTTGCTTTTCATATAATTTCTGAAGTCAGTTTTTTTAAAAAAAGACATATAAGTGTTTTGCCTGCAGTTATATAAAGAAACAAAAAGTTTTAAAACATAAAGTCTTTAAAGAGACAATAAAGGTAATATAAAAATTAAGCCACATAAAGATGGATATTACACAGAAAGTCAATTATATTGTGTTTGGAATTTTTAACAGCAGAAAAAGGCTACTCAGTTAAACCAATGTATATATTTTAAAGATATCTTGATTTCAAAATTTATGTCTATGGACATGTTGCTTTGGAAAAGAGGTTCTGCTTTTGTTTCCACAGAAGACGAGAACCTGTGGATTGCTTACAGGCTAATATGGTTTGACCAGTCAAGACCCCCTAAGAGGTCTCTGATGACAACATAGCCCAGATGATCCAACATCCAGAACTGTGTCAAGGCAGCTGGCTCAGACAATGCAGCCTCACAGACTACTCCAGTCAGGACTTGACCATAATTTTCTCAGGATCTCCATTAGATTACCAGCGCCCTCATCCAGCAGGAAGTAGTATGAGAAACTACACCCAAATTCCCAAAATATTGTTTATAAATGTTTATTTTTATTTAAAACAGGTTGATTATAAATGCAATCTCTTTCTAAAAAAAAAGATAGTATAGATATGATAGGATAAAAGGGTAGATTGTTGAATCTACTTTTAAAGAGCAATTTGTTTAAAATGTTTTACATTGGTATAGATTTTAGTTTATTGATATAAATTTAAAGTGAATTTTGTTATACTGTATGTATATTTCTACTCTTGTTTAAGATATTATGTTTGTGCAGCTCATTTGAAATTGTAATGTATAATTAGTCATCTATGATAATCAAACTTATAATCATGTTAGTTAAGTTTTCTAGGTATACATAGATATATTTCAATTAGGTAGGTAATCTTCAAACACTTCAAAGACTTACAAAATACGGCATTTAAAATGTTTTAACAACTTTGACTTTCTGGACATTGAGACATGTCTGCTCCTGGTAGCCCCAATCTACTTCAGAGAAGATAATGAACATTAAAGAAACTCATTATGGAGTTTTCTTGTGGCAAAAGTTAGCCATTGGGCAAAAAGTGCCCTTGTGTCGACTGCTTGACAATATGTTGTATAAACTGGACTTACAGGACCCATAGGAAGGTAACCACAGAACTTTTGCAAGGCAAAATGGTCTTCAGGTTCCTGCTTCGAAGAAGAAACTGCCAGACACTCTACAGGACACAGAGACTCTAGGCCTATGGGCTAAAGATGGATGCCCCAACAGTACAGAGGAACTTTCGATGACTATCCAGGAAGACAGCTGTCTCTGTCATTCTAGATGTTTGAAAGTTGCTTACCATGTTCTTCCTGTTTACTTAGGTAGTATTATATCCTTCTAGGGTCTTCAATGTAGTTGAAAATTAGTTATAATTTTCCTTGGTTATGATAAAAGATAAATTAGATATAAAACTTTAGACTCACAAATAGAGGATAAAATATTTTAATTTTGCCAAATATAAATAGACTAGATATTGTAACTGTTAATTCTTGCTTGATAATTGTTATATAATATGTAATTTTACTATGTTAAAGTTAAACCCTTCTTTTTCGATTAGACAAAAAAGGGGAGGTGCCATGGGATATTCTGTATGATGTGAATGTGTTGCTCTGATTGGTTGATAAATAAGATTGGCCAGTAGCCAGGCAGGAAGTATAGATGGGATAAATAGACAAGAAAAATTCTGGAAAGAGGAAGGCTGGGGCAAAACACGCCAGCCCACCATCCAGGGAGCAGCATGTAATGGCATATAGGTAAAGTCACAGAAAATGTGGTGACATATAGATTAACAAAAATGGGCTAAGTTTAAGTATAATAGCTAGTTAGTAGTAAGCCTGATCTAATGGCCAAGCAGTTTTAATTAATATAAGTCTCTGTGTGTTTACTTGGGTCTGAGTGGCTGTGGACTAGGCAGGACACAGGAAAACTTCAGCTACATATGAGCATTTTGCCTGCATGTGTGTGTCTATGTATAAACGTAGTACCAGTGGAAGCCAGAAGAGAACACTGGATCTCCTTGGAGTTATAGTTGGTTATTAGCTGTCATGTAGGTGCTGAGAATTGAAACTGGCCCTCTGGAAGAGAAGTCAGTGCTCCTAAGCCCTGAGCCATCTCTCCGGCCCAAGGTCAGTACTTTTATTTCCTTGTTTTCAGATACAAATGGTGGTAGAGAGGGTATTTCATCTTGTTAAACAGCTAGTGAATGGTCAAGGCTAGGTTCAAAACCATGCAGTTTAGCTCCAGGGTAGGGGAGAAAGAGGAGGAGGGAGGAACGGAAAGAGGGTGTGGGGAGACAGAGAGAAAAAGAGACATAGACAGACATGTATGTGTATACACACACACACACACACACACAAAGAGACAGAGATGAGAGACACATACACACACATATAGACACACACAGAGGGAGAGACAGAGATGAGACATACACACACAGAGAAACAGAGGAGAGGCAGACAGACAGACAGACGGACGGACACACACACACACACACACACACACACACACACACACACACACACACTGAGTGCACCCGGCGAGCAGGAAATGAGTGTGCCTGACTCACACATCCCAGATTGGCCTTGGATTCCCCAGGTAGCCAAGGATGACCTTAAACTGCAGTGCTGAGATTAGAGGCTTGGGCTGCCACAGCTGGGTTATGTAGTGCAGGGATTAAAACCAGGGCCTCATGTATGCAAGACAAGCAGTCTACCCAGTGTGTTATAAAACCAGTTACAGAAGTTGTATCTTCTCAATCAGTAATGTTTACTATTTGAGTGACCAATTAGAAAATGTTTACCAGGAAAACAATGTACGAGTTATGCTTTCAAATGAGAATGAAATGCCCAAAGCACTTCATTCTGTTCTAAACTTAAAAACACTATTGTAATTCTACCTCCTGCTTTGAAAACCAGTTCCATTCTGTGCTGCTCATACCTGAGGATGGGGAGTTACTGTCACACTGGGGCATCTTTATTGTAACTTCTTTATTGTTTGCTGTATTAAACATACATTCTTACATAGACACTTTGCCACGAATAAAGCAATAAAAATAAGGCAATATCTCAAGATGTGCTTCTCATACAAACATCATCTTGTAAGGACTGGATCCCTGTACAACAAAAGCATTGTATTCTCAACATACCCAAATGTGTGTGTAAAGACAGCACATACACAATACAGTTTACTGAGGTTCCTTTATAGCATAATTCCTTAATCATCCTTTTGTGAAGAATGAATATTAAGAAATATGAAATCTGAACTGCACTTATTTTCACAATATCAATGTTAAACTCAAAAGAAACAACTTCATTGACTAAATTTTAATGTTTCTAAAGTGAAAGGCAACCTTAATTTTTTCTAACCCTCTAACAGGGTCTTGAAGAAAACAGGTAGATTTTTCTCTCTTGTGAACAAGGATAGCAAACCATTATCATTAAGAATGTCCACATATAAATAGAGCTATTGTGGGAACCATGCTCTTTCTAACATAGCAAGCCTAAGAAACCACCAGAAATAATGAATATACCTCAGGCAACAGAAGCACAAAGTTAACTCTACATGTTTGTTAGAATTTTCAAGTCCTTGCTCCTAAGACAATTTCAGTACACCTAATAAGTACAGCAGGTCATTTAGAAAAACAGAAACAAAATATATACCCATTCTTTGCAATTCAAAAAATTTTAACATGAACAATATTCAGATATAAAATTTATACTAATCTTTTTTCCTAAATACAATTTATGCAATCAAGGTTTTCTTAAACAAGCCAAGCCTTAGGGGAACAATGTGTACAAACTATCAGTAGTGTATATTCCAAACTCATTATTCCTATATTATGATATGACATAACTTTTCTGAATGAAGGTTTATGTTAAGGCTTAAGGTGTAAACACTTTAGAAGGTAACTTAGTGAAATTATTGTTCACTTAAAAATAAGTATCATCTCATAAACAGGCTCCTGAATGTTCAAACTTACATTTAAAATGCATTTACATCTTGCATTTCTAGAAAAGGCACGTTTTATATAGAAAAGCAGCAAAATTTTAAACCCACCAATTTACTGAAAAAGCCATTACTTTTTATTAGAAACAATAATGCTTCTCAAGATGTTGGCAACAAGGCATAGTATAGCACACATTTCATACAGTATATTTCCCCCATTTAATTATATTCCAGAAGGGGGTGGGATGCCTCCTTGGCTGTGGGAAGCTGACGTATTTGATGGACTATGTAAGCTGGTCTCCTTGTATACAAACCAAGCATTTCCTCCCCAAAGTATCATATTCAGAAAGCCAAAGATCTATGAAAGAGGGAAAAAAAATATAAAAATCTAATATTTGCTTTAATATACATACAAAGCAGAATAAAAAACTAAGTCTATACATACAGTCCATCGTACAAATTTTGGATGCATAATGACTTTTTTTTTTTTTTTTTTTTTTTTTTTGGTTTTTCAAGACAGGGTTTCTGTGTAGCTTTGGGACCATGCGCCGGTCTGCCTGGTGCATAATGACTTACTATATTCAACATGCTAATACTCTAAATCTGTCACATAAAACAACAAAAATGAAAACTTTTTACTTCTGCACATAGGATTACATTTGAGAAAAGCGGTAACTCCCTTTTATTATTCTGAATTTAGACTTTGGTATTCCAGGGTGAAAAGGCTCAGCAGGAAGCCGAGTCTGTATCTCTTAAGGTTTTCACTTTTCTTCCATTCTCTCTTCTGACCGCCCTCTGCTATTCCAACACCTGCAGCCAGAATTCCACTTCATACCCTGCACTCATCAACACACAGGAGTTTTCTTCCCCCACACACACAGGACTGATGAGCCTACCCACCTTATTTAACAAAGCCCTTCAGTGATCAGTGACGGTGACTTACGAAGTTAAGAGTGGGTAAGAAGCTGAGGAACTACGTAACTAAAAAGCAAATGCTTCACAGTTTTGTGTAAGTGCACACAAAATTTTTATGAAATTGTCCCACTCACAGAACTACCTATCAATAAAAACTGTAAGTATTGACGTTTACATTACAGAGTTATTATCAAGAATGTGGGCAAACTGCTTTAAAAAGCAATATTGAGTTCCTCTTATGGAAAAGCATTTTCTGGAAAAAGTGTTCCAAAATAGAATATATTCAATGTTACTGACAATCAACTTCAATTTGATGAAATTGATGAATATAATGAATCACATATGTTAAATTTTACAGATTTAAGAAACTCTTAAAAGTGTTCGTTTTATATACTCCAAGTAAAGCAAATGTTAAGAGAACAGGCACAAAGTCAGATCTGGTTCAAAAGTTGTATCTCCTCAGAGAACTGTAACACATACGCTTCTTAGCTGTACAACAAAGCTAACAATGCTGCTTCTCATATTCCTCTCAGAATGGCTGAGTAACTTCACAGATACTATAGCACAATGGTTAGCACATCTTTTCAATACAAGTTACCATTATTAGTGTCTTTTAGTCTTTAACAGGTAATGCTTTCCATAAATAAATAAATAGATGTGTGTGTGTGTGTGTGTGTGTGTGTGTATCTGAATTAGAACCCAAGTAGCTTAGTAAAATAAGAATCAATTTACTCACACAGAGATTATTGAAAGTTACTTTCTTAAATGTTGTTCTAGTAAATGAAACTGTGCAAGCATCAGATACTTACCACGGATACATTTAGGGATCCCATACTAGTCACGGAACCAAACTGACACGACACTTTTGACACACAAGGATCAAGTTCCTTAATAATATTGTGTCCAGTAGCTATTTTAATATCTGTAAGAGCTTTAGCCCAGGCTGAGGAACTCACCAACCACAAAAAAGTGGCCACAAGAGTAACAATAAAGTCCTAGAGCAAAAATAAGCACCAGTTAGTAAGCAATGAATTTAAAAGCAGCACATTTCCTATAAGCAATAAAGAAATAAGGATTATGTTTAATCCCATGGTATCAAGAAATGGTCCTCACAATGTACTTTATATAAAAGGTCATTCAGTCTAATCACCATTGGTGTTCACTGTTTCTAACACCATGCCGGAGACACAGTAAGACTTAATCATCTCCTTAGAAGTTTACAACCTAAATCTTTTTTTTTTTTTTTTTTTTTTTTTTTTTGGTTTTTCGAGACAGGGTTTCTCTGTGTAGCTTTGCGCCTTTTCCTGGAACTCACTTGGTAGCCCAGGCTGGCCTCGAACTCACAGAGATCCGCCTGGCTCTGCCTCCCGAGTGCTGGGATTAAAGGCGTGCGCCACCACCGCCCGGCTACAACCTAAATCTTATTTATTTTTGAGGCAGGGTTTTGCTAGTCTTGAACTCAAAGCAATCTTTTTGTCTTCTTGCAAGAATGGCTGTGTGTTCCTTTAAAAAAAAAAAGTTTTAACTTTGGTATATGTGTGTATGCCTACATGTACACATGGAGAACAAGAAGTAGGTCAAGTGTCTTCTCTATTGTTTGAGACAGGGTCCCTCACCAAAGCTGAGGCTCACAATTTCAGACAGGCTGTCCAGCCAGCAAGCCCCCAAGACCTACCTATCATCTCTGTATGTAACACTGAAACTGCAGACACTTATGCCCATGCCCAAACTGTACATGCGCTGGAGACGGGACTCGGATCCTCTGGCTTTCCTAAGTGCTTCATCCCTTAAGCCGTCTCTCTAGCTCTGAAGTCCACTTTTTATTACACAAAAAGGCAGCTTCCCAAGATGTCACCATAATCTTAGCCATGTATTCTGAGACTCATACTTCACCCTGTTGTCAACAACAAGTGCATTTCTCCATAATCTTTGTTCTGTTTTTCTTTTTGAGACACAGTCTTACAGTGTAGCATTGGCTGGCCTGGAACTGGATGTATTGACTAGGCTGGCCCTGAACTCAGAGATCCACCTGCCTCTGCTTCCTGAGAATTAAAGTGCTGGGATTAAAGGTGTACACCACCAGACCAGGTGTTTTTTTCATCCCAACTACAAAAGCCTTTGATCCAGCTTAGACCTATAAACCAACCCCACCATTTTTTCTTTTTAACTGCCCCTCACTTCCCTCGAGTCACTTATATTCTAAGTTATAATCCCTTGCACACACAATATAAACTCCCTATCCTCCTACTTGCTTCTATGTTCAGATAAAATTCTCAGTCTTGTTAAAAACAATTGTCCAAGAGATGGATTAATGAAGTGGTTAAAAAAAAAAGAAGACAACACAACCAAGTCTTTTAAGTTTCATGACTGAACTGTAAGAATGTTCATTAGGGGCTAGAGAAATGGTTCAACGGTTAAGAACACTGGCTGTTCTTCCAGAGGACCCAAGTTCAACTCCCAGCACCCATATGGTGGTTCATAACGTCCTGAAATTCCAGTTTCTGAGTATCTGACACCCTCTTCTGGTCTCTGTGGGCCCTAAATGCATGTGGTGCACAGACATATATGCAGACAAAATACCTATACATGTAAAAATGTAAAAACCATATTCTCTAACTATATAAAATTACATATAATACATATAATTATATATAATACGTGTGTGTGTATACACACACACAAACACACACACAATATATACAGTTTAAATGAAAATTTCCTATCTAGGTCAACAATGTTCTCCTCAAGATCCAAAAGCCATAGACTTGCTAACAGAAACGCTAACACCAGGCCTAGAGTTGTCCAAGAGACCCCCCCAACATTACATGCTATTGCTGTTGCTGTTGCTTGCCCCCTAGAGATGCAAGGTAAGTTCCTATTGCTGAAGATACTGTGCATTTCTGACACAGAACCCAGAGGACCTGAGCTAGATCTGAACCGAGAGTTTCCTCCCTGAGGACTAGCTTTCATGGTACCAGAAGGCACCATGCGAACTTCCAAGGGAGGAAACAACCAATGGTCTTATTCAGCTATGATGCCTATGAATCACAATGACCAGCATGGCATGCACACTGTGGCAGAAACCAACAGCTATTTAATTGGATGTTAGGCCTCTTCAACAAGAGGGAAATCATGCCTGGTACTGGAAGCCAAGCCAACTACCCAGAGCTAGAGAAATCATGGATCTTGAAGGAAACCTACAACTGCTACTCTGCTAAATAAACCAGCATAATTCCTAACTACATTCTAAATATCTACCTCTATACCCACAGATAAAGAAACTTTTCTTTACAGCAGGCAGAGACCATCACAGAAAACCACAGCCAATACGTCTATAATATAGCTCCTGCATCCAAGGCTCAGGGATCTTGCAGAAGAGGAGACAGAAAGAATCTAAGAGCCAGGGGACAGGAGATTTGCTGTGAGATCATGCCTCCTATAAATGTCAGAGAAACTATGCCCATGAAACCTCATCAACATGGCTGTCTAAAGATTTGAACAAGTAGACATGCTATTATGTAAGGAAGAGAGCTGAGGAGGTCTCAAGCCTAGACAGAGAACTATAGACAACTAAGGAATGTTCAGAGTAGGAGAAATAGTCTTTCCAATAAAGAGGCCCCTGATTGGTTATCCAATACCAAGTGGTCAGTCCTGAAATCATCCACATACAAGTAGCATCATATGAACTGAGCAAGTTCTATTCATATATTTAGGGAAAAAAAATATAATAACAATCAAAGAAAAAGAGGCCATGAATTTGAAAGAGAGTAAGGGGGGGGGATACATGGGAAGGGTTGGAGGTAGGAAAGAGAAGAGGGGAAATGATGTAATTATAATTTCAAAAAATTACAAAAATTATAAAAACAATGTTCATTTTATTAACAAAAAGATGAAACAGTATCTTTTGAACTTGAGTAGTTTTCTATTAAATTCTGTTAATTATTACATTCCCAAAAATAAACATGAAGGTTTTAATGTTCTGAATATTTTCTTATAGAAGTAACAGAGAGAAAAAGAAGAAAAATCTCCTTACCCAATCTTTCCTGTTGGGGAACTAAAAAGTATCCACTGGACTGGTTACAAAGACACTGTGAGTATGAATCTGTGTAATGTGAAGTTTATTTTAAGTCTCACCTTACTTATCTGGTCTTCCTGTGAATTCATGAACTAAGTGGGAATGGCACTACGTGTGCCTCTAAGCACTATAAGACATCAGCTAGTGTATGTTAACAGCAAAGCTAACCCAAAACCAGTTACTCCAAACCCAGAAGTGAGTTTTAAGGCTTATCATGGAAGAATTCTTTAAAATAAGAAAAAAAAATTAATGAAATTACATTTTAATTATCTTGGACCAGAGAGATGACTCAACAGGTAAAGGTGCTTGTCAGCAAGGCTGACAACCTGAGTTAGATCCAGGGACCCACCAGGTGGAAGGAGAACAGACTCACACAAGCTGTCCTCTGACCTCCACATGGGCACCATTGCATGTGCACACACGTATACTCACACATACACCCACAAAAAATAAATGTTAAAATTTTTAAAAGATTTTAATTATCTTACCAGCCACCTTTTAGTCATACAGTGAATAAATATTTGTGCTTAGAGGACAAAACCAAGGGTTAATTACACAAGCATGGTATTTGCATTTGAGCTCTCTACTTCCTCTTGTCCATTGAAACTAAACCGTGTTCATCAGAGAAAAGAAATAGTGTGGCTGACACTCTGCATTGGGGAACACTCCCCTCTTTACTCCTCTCCTCTGCTCTACTTTTGCTGCAAACAGATATTTCCTAAAAACTTGTCTTTAGAAACCTGATAAAACACCACTAAAAAATTCCCTCAAGGTTAAAGTTAGAGCTTTGACCAAAATATGTCAAATATCTTAATTTTCAGTTATTTTCTTCCTTTTGAATTCTTGGCTAAAATATCAGTTTTTCTTCTGGTCTTGCTTAATTTTGTATATGTGTATATAAATGCTGTGTGTAACGTGTGTGGAGGCCAGAACTGAGTGTCAGGTGTATTTCACAGCTATTCTCTATTTTCTGAGACAAGGTTTTTCATTGGGCCTGGAGCTCACTCATTTGGCTAGACTGCCTGGTCAGTGAACGCCACACCGCTAGTCCTGGGGTTACATATTTGTATTTCTATGTGAACTCAGATCCACAACACCTGCATAGCAAGTACTCTACCAATTGAGGCATCTTCCCAGCCCACTGGTTATGCTCTTTAAATCTGATTTGCTGATAACTAGATTAACGTTAACAGCCACATACTTCAAAAGTAGGAACTTCCCTAAACATGATACAGGAAATAAACTATGGTAGAAGAAAAGTGAGAGGTTACTGTGGTCCCTACAAATTAGACTCATCCTCCTAGACTCTAGTTATATAGCAGTCTAAGTGAATCGTTCAACCTAGAGACCTGCAACCAGTAAGTTAAAATATGATTCATGAAAGACTTTAGAATTTGGAAATCTTTTTTTTTCTGTGTTTTATTCTTGATATTCCTGATTTGTTGTACCATTAAATCATCTGCTACTTAATATAAAAAGTACTATATTAAAAAAGAAAACTTAGACTCAAAAATCTGAAACTGAAATACTTAAAATCCTTTAGTGCAAAATTCAGAATAATGCTAATCAACAACAAACTTATTCTTATTAATCAATAGCACCTAAAAGTCAATTTAACATTTAAAATTTGAGTATATAAAAATTTACTTTTATTACACAGGCCCCACCTCCACTGACTGGGAATAAGGGGTGGGTCCCCAAGGCCCCGCCTGGACAGCCCAGCTATCTAGACCCTAGGCCTCCAGGGGCACATACTGTGCCCCAACCCCCCACATCCCAGTCTTAGATACTGGCAGCAGCATCCTCCCCATCCCTTGCCAACCATCTCATACAGCATGGCACCAGCAACCACCAGAGCCACAGGCCCCACCTGTAACAACTAGAAGAAGAGGAACTCCTGGAATCACAAGCTCCACCTGTACAAATTGGAGGAAGAAATAGCTAGATGGCAGTGTAAGAATACACTAAAAACATAAAGAGCAATATGGCACCACCAGAAACTAGTGGTTCTATAACAGCAAGACCTGAACACCCCAACATGGATGAAGCAAAAGAAAACTACCTTAATAATAACTTTATGAAGATGATAGAGGCCATAAAGGGGAAATGAAAAATTCCCTTTAAGAAATAGAGGAAAAGACCAAAAATTAGAAGAAGTCAATAAATCCTGTACAGAAAGCTAAGAAAAAAAAAAAAATCAAACAAGTGAAGGAAGCAGTTCAAGACCTGAAAATTGAAATATAGGCAATAAAGAAAACATAAACTGAGGGAATTCTGGAAAAGGAAAATCTGAGTAAATGAACAGAAACTGCAGATGCAAGCATAGCCAACAGAATACAAGACATGGAAGAGAGACTCTCAGGCATTAAGGATATGATGAGGAAATAGATTCACCGATCAATGAAAATGTTAAATCCAGCAAATTTTTTAACACAAAACATCCAGAAAATCTGGGACACAATAAAAGATCAAACCTAAGAATAATAGTAATAGAAGAAGGAGAATTCCAGCTCAAAGGCACAGAAAATATATTCAACAAAATCACAGAAGAAAACTTTCCCAACCTAAAGAAGGACATGCTTATGAAAAGACAAGAAGCTTATAGAACACAAAATAGACTGGACCAAAGAAGAAAAAAAAAAAATCAAACCACTAAACATACAGAACAAATAAAGAATATACACAGCAGCAGAGGAAAAAGGCCAAGTAACATACAAAGGCAGACCTATCAGAATTACACCTGACTTCTGAATGGAAACTCTGAAAGCCAGAAAGTCCTGGACAGACTTTCTGCAGACACTAAGAGACCACAGATGCCAGCCCAGACTACAATACCCAGCAAAACTTTCAATCACCATAGACAGAGAAAACAAGATATTCCATGACAAAACCAGATTTAAACAATACATACCCACAATTTCAGCCCTATAGAAAGTACTAGAAAAAAAAACTCCAACTCAAGAAAGTTAGCTGCACCCACAAAAATACAGGCAATAGATAAACCTCACACCAGCAAATCCTAAAGAAGAGAAACACACACACACACACACACACACACACTACCACCCACACCACCAAAACCGAAAGTAACAGGAATTATCAATCACTGGTCATTAATATCTCTTAGTATCAATGCACTCACCTATAAAAAGACACAGGCTAACATAATGGGTATGAAAACAGTATCCATCCTTCTGCTGCATACACCACCTCACCAGGCGGTGGTGGTGCACGCCTTTAATCCCAGCACTCGGGAGGCAGAGACAGGCGGATCTCTGTGAGTTCGAGGCCAGTCTGGACTACCAAGTGAGTTCCAGGAAAGGCGTAAAGCTACACAGAGAAACCCTGTCTCAAAAAAAACAAAAAAAACAAACAAACAAAAAAAAAAGAAACACACCTCAACCTCAAAGACAGACATCATCTCAGAGTAAAGGGTTGGGAAAAGATTTTCCAATCAAATGGACCTAAGAAACAATAGATGGTGTAGCTATCCTAATATCTAACAAAATACACTTCAAACTAAAATTAATCAAAAGAGATGGAGAAGGACATTTCATATTCATCACAGGAAAAATCCATCAAGATAAGTCTCAATTCTGAACATTTATGCCCCAAATACAAGGGCACCTACATCTGTAAAAGAAACTTTACTAATCACACATCAAACCCCCGCACCCTAACAGTGGAAGACTTCAACACCCCACTCTCACCAATGGATAGGTCTGCCAGGCAGAAACTTAACAGAGAAATACCAGATGTTATGACTCAATGGACTTAACAGATATCTACAGAACATTTCACCCAAACACAAAAGAATATATCTTTTTCTCAGCACCTCATGGGACATTCATTCCCTAAAATCGACCACATACTCGGTCAAAAAGCAAACCTCAACAGATACAAAAAATTGGAACAACCCTCTGTATCTTATCAGATCACCATGGCTTAAAGTTAGAATTCAACAACAACACAAATTGCAGAAAGCCTACAAACTCATGGAAAGTGAACAATGCTCATCTAAATCATCACTGGGTCAAGGAAGAAATAAAGAAAAAAATTAAAGACTTCCTAGAATTCAATGAAAATGAATGCACAACATACCTAAACTTATGGGACACTATGAAAGCAGTGCTAAGAGGAAAGTTCATTGCACTAAGTGCCTACATAAAGAATTTGGAGAAATCTCACACAAGTGACTTAACAGCACACCTGAAAGCTCTAGAACAAAAAGAAGGAACGTCACCCAGGAAGAGTAGACAAGAGGAAATAATGAAATAGAGGGGTGAAATCAATAAAATAGAAACAAAGAGAACAATACAAAGAATTAATGAAGCAAAGAGTTGGTTCTTTGAGAATATCAAGAAGATAGACAAACCCTTACACAAACTAACCAAAAGGCGAGAGAATATCCAAATTAACATAATCAGAAACAAAAAAGGGGATAAAACTGAGGAAATCCAGAGATTCATTAGGTCACACTTCAAAAACTTGTACTCCACAAAACTGGAAAATCTAAAAGAAATGAACAATTTTCTGGAGAGGCACCATATACCAAAATTAAATCATGATCAGATAAACAATTTAAATAGACCTATAAACCCCTAAGGAAATAGACAGTCATTAAAAGTCTCTCAACCAAAAAAAGCCCAGGGCCAAATGGTTTCAGCACAGAATTCTACCAGAATTTCAAAGAGCTAATACCAATACTCCACAAATTGTTCCACACAATAGAAACAGAAGGAACATTGCCAAACTCTTTTTACTAGGCTACAAATACACTGATACCCAAACCACACAAAGAAGTAACTAAGAAAGAGAATTACAGACCAATCACTCTCATGAACAATGGTACAAAAATATTCAATAAAATATTGGGAAACCGAATCCAAAAACACATCTCCCCCTCAAAAAAAAAAACAAAAAAACAAAAAACAAAAAAAACATCCACCATGATCAAGTAGGCTTCATCCTAGAGATGCTGAGATGGTTCAACATTCGAAAATCTGTTAATGTAACCCACCATATAAACAAACTGAAAGGAAAAAAAAAAAAACCACATGATCATCTCATTAGATGCTGAAAAAGCCCTTGACAAAATCCAACGCCCCTTCATGATAAAGGTCTTAGAGACATCAGGGATACAAGGAACATACCTAAACATAATAAAGGCCATATATAGCAAGCCAACAGCCAACACCAAACTAAATGGAGAGAAACTCAAAGCGATTCCACTAAAAGCGATTCCACTAAAATTAGGAACAAGACAAGGCTGTACACTCTCTCCATATCTATTCAATATAGTAAGTACTCAAAGTTCTAGCTAGAAGCAGTAAGACAACAAAAGGAGATCAAAGGGATACAAATTGAAAAGGAAGAAGTCAAACTTTCACTATTTGTAGATGATATGATAGTATATACAAGTGACCCCAAAAATTCTACCAGGAAACTTCTACAGCTGATAAACACCTTCAGTAATGTGGCAGGATAGAAGATTAACTCAAAAAAAAAAAATAATAAATCAGTAGCCCTCCTATATACAAATGATAAACAGGCTGAGAAAGAAATCAGAGAAACATCACCCTTCATAACAGCTACAAATAACATAAAATATCTTGGGGGTAACTCTAATCAAACAAGCGAAAGACCCATATGACAAGAACTTTAAGTTTTTGTTTTTGAAAAAAATCCCAGGAAATGGAAAGATCACCCATGCTCTTGGATAGGTAGGATCAACACAGTAAAAATGGCAATCTTACCAAAAGCAATCTACAGATTCAATGCAATCTCCATCAAAATCCCAACACAATTCTTCACAGACCTGGAAAGAACAATACTCAACTTCATATGCTAAAACAATCCTATACAATAAGGGAACTTCTGGAGGCATCACCATCCCTGACTTCAAGCTCTACTATAGAGCTATAGTAAAAACAGCTTTGTATTGGCATAAAACCAGACACATGAATCAATGGAATCGAACTGAATACCCTGACATTGTTCCACACACCTAGAACACCTGATTTTTGACAAAGAATCCAAAATTGTACAATGGAAAAAAGAAAGCATCTTCAACAAATGGTGCTGGCATAACTGGATGTCAACAAGCAGAAGACTGAAAATAGATCCATATTTGTCACCATGCACAAAACTTAAGTCCAAGTGGATCAAAGACCACAACATAAATCCAGTTACTCTGAACCTGACAGAAGAGAAAGTGGGAAGTAGTCTTGAACGCATTGGCACAGGAGACCACTTCCTAAATATAACACCAGTAGCACAGTCACTGGGAACAACAGTTAATAAATGGGACCTCCTGAAACTGAGAAGCTTTAGTAAGGCAAAGGATACAGTCAATGGGACAAAATGGCAGCCTACAGAATGAGAAAAGATCTTTACGAACCCCACATCTGACAGAAGGCTGATCTCCAAAATATATAAAGAACTCAAGAAAGTAGATTTCAAAAATACTAAATAATCCAATTAAAAAATGGGGTACAGATCTAAACAGAGAATTCTCAACAGAAGAATCTCAAATGGCCAAAAGACATTTAAGGAAGTGCTCAACATCCTTAGTCATCAGGGAGATGCAAATCAAAACGACTCTGAGATTCCATCTTATACTTGTCAGAATGGCTAAGATCAAAAATATTGATGACAATTTTTTGGAGAGGATGTGGAGAAAGGGGAACACTCCTCCACTGCTGGTGGGAGTGCAATCTTGTACAGCCACTCTGGAAATCAGTATGGTGATTTCTTAGAAAATTGGGAATCAACCTACCTCAAGACCCAGCAATACCACTCTTGGGCATATACCCAAAAGATGCTCAACCATACCACAAGAACACATGCTCAACTATGCTCATAGCAGCATTATTTGTAATAGCCAGAAGCTGGAAACAATCTAGATGCTCCTCAATCGATAAATGAATAAAGTAAATGTGGTACATTTACACAATGGAGTATTACTCAGCTGTTAAAAACAAGGACACCAGGAAATCTGAAGGCAAATGGATGGAACTAGAAAAAAAATCATCCTGAGTGAGGTAACCCAGACCCAGAAAGACAAACATGGTATGTACTCACTCGTAAATGGATATTAGACACAAAGCAAAGGATAACCAGGCTACAACCCACAACCCCAGAGAAGCTGGGTAAAGAGGAGGACCCTAAAAGGGTCATGCTTTGATCGCCCCAGGAAGGAGAAATGGCCAAGTCCTCCTGGATAAACTGGGAGGAAGGGTAGTGGGGAGGGAATGGAGGGGGGTGGGAACATGAGGGATACAGATGGCCAAGTTGTGGGAGGGACTGAGAAGGAGAGTAATGAAAGAGATATCTGGACAGAGGGAGCCATTGGGGGTTAGGGAGGAATCTGGTTCTAAGGAAATCCCCAGAAACCCTCAAGGATGACCCCAGCCAAGACTCTTAGCAATGGTGGAGAGGATGCCTGAACTAGCCTTCCCCTGCACTCAGATTGGTGTCTACCCTAGCTGTCATCTAGAACCTATATCCAGTGACTGATAGAAGCAGATGCAGAGACCTTTGGCCAAGCTCCTGGAGTTCAGTTGAAGAGAGGGAGGAGGATTATAGGAGCAAGGTGTGTGTGTGTGTGTGTGTGTGTGTGTGTGTGTGTGTGTGTGTGTGTGGTGTGTGTGTGTGTGTGTGTGGTGTGTGTGTGTCAAGATCATGATGGGGAAAACCATAGAGACAGTTGACCCAAGCTAGTGGGAGCTCGCAGACTCTGGGTTGACAGCTGGGATGCCTGCATGAGACCAAACTAGGCCCTCTGAATGTGAGTGACAGTTGTGTAGCTTAATCTGTTTGTGGGGCCCCTGGCAGAAGGACCAGGACTTATCCCGGGTACATGAACTGGCTTTTTAGAGCTCATTCCCTATGGTGGGATGACCTGCTTAGCCTTGATCCAGCGGGGAGGAGCTTGGTCCTGTCCCAATTTGATATGCCAGGCTGTGTTGACTAACTATCCAAAGGAGGCCTTACCCACTATGAGGAGTAGATGAGGCGTGGTGGAGTGGGTGGTGGTGGTGAATTAAGAGAATGGGAGGGAGGAGGAACTATGGTTGGTATGTAAAATGAAAAAGAATTTTTAAACAAAATAAAATGTAAAAAAAATGCTTTTATTATTTTAAATTTGTGTGTGTGTGTGTGCGTGTGCGTGTGTGTGTGTGTGTGTCTAGGGAGGGTCAGGGAGGCCATTAGGAGGTACTGGATCCCGCTGGAGCTGGAGTTATGGAGAGTTATGTGCATCCTAACATGGGTGCTGGGAACTGAACTCAGGCCTTCCAGAAGAACAGTATGTGCTCTTAACTGCTGAGCCATCTCGCCAGCTACTGAGTTTTACTTTTATAGATAAGAAGCATGGATGGAACTAGAAAACATCATCCTGAGGGAGATAACCCAAACCCAGAAGAACAAACATGGTATGTACTCACTCATAAGTGGATACTAGATATAAAGCAAAGAACAATCAGACTGCAACCCACAGAACCAGGGAGGCTATATAGCAGGGGGACCCTAGGATGACTGTGGCTTATAATAAGCTTTGGCTTTACTCAATTACTGGGCAAGCCTCAATGAAACATTTCACTACTAGGATAAGAATTTATACTGTATCAAGCTGATAATAGAAAAATAAATAAATAAATAAATAAATAAATAAATAAATAAATAAATATGAAAAAAAAAAAAGCATCCATTTTGCTGGGCATGGTAGCATAGACCTGTATTCCCAGCACTGCAGAGGTAGAAGGTTTAAGAGGTTCAGAAGGTTCAAGTTTATCTTTGGCTAGTTAGCAGATCAGCCTATGCTACATGAGGCCTGTCTCAAAAACAGCAAAACAAAAAAGTACTCATCCTACATTATACTAGCAAAAACCATTGATGAAACCAACTCTGAAATATCTGTATGCCCAATAACATCATTCTAATACAGAAAAATATTCTGACTCCCTAAATGATATACAACTAGATTGTTTTAGTTTTATCACAAAGAAAGCTCTTTACAACTAGACCTTAAATACCGACTTAAGTGCAATAATTTTTAAATTATTAGATAAAATGCAAGAAAGGGCTCATTGTTTTACTTAGTAAAAAGGAATTTGTTGGCATAATGACAAAATGCAAAAAAAAAAAAAGATTTTTTTGGGAAGCAGAGGCAGGTGGATTTCTTTGAGTTCGAGGTTAGACTTGTCTAAAGAGCAAGTTCCAGGACAGCCAGGACTACACAGAGAAACCCTGTCTCGAAAAACAAAACAAACAAACAAAAAATAAAAATATTACCAGTATGACCAATCTGGTCACTTTTAAGGCAAAGCTGAAATGTCCAAAGCTTTAGATTACTATTTTGTAATGAATAAACACTTTAAAATGTTAATACCAGAAACATTTTATGAAAACTAGCTTTCTTATACTTTTCCAGACAAAAGAAATAGTAAATATGCATGATATAAAACTATTTTGTTCTTTACTTACCATTTACATTCCTATGATCCAAGCAGCAAAAATTAAAAATAAATTGGTAAGTATAACTTATCTTAATAATTCCTTCATATTAAAGTAGCTTTCTCTTTAAGTAAATTCACAACTTCTTCAAAGACTTCAGTGCTTCTTCTCATAGGTACAAAATGTCTAGCATCACAAGAACCTGCACACTACCACTGACTTTAAAGCTATTCCTTTATAGTGGAGGTCTAACATAAAACCATGGCTTATCTCTGGACTTGGCACTGATAATCCAGGAAGGACAGGCTACTCCCTTAACCTCGAAGATTATGTGATTTCTAGATCAGTAGACTCAGAAGCTCTAAGAAAAGTATCAAGTTTTCAAATCCAAATCCTTTGTTGGCATCTCAAAGGATCAAATGTAACTTGCTGATCCCAGTGATGATGAATAAGAATTATCTGAGTCAGAGTTAAGCATAAAAGTAGTCGTATACAATGCATAAGGTGGAGCTAAACAACATTTTATTTAAAAAATTCAGATTTGATCTTTGGGCCACGCTTTGCCGATAAAGAAAATTAAGCTCGCTAAAAAATGATAGTGGCATAAGAGGAGTTTTGAGGAAAGAGAAAAGAGGTGAGAAGTAAAGATCTGACTAGTACAATCTGCAATTCTTCAAATTAGAGATATTAATTTCTTTTTTTGTTTGGTTTTATTCAAGACAGGGTTTCTCTGTGTAGCTTTGGCACCTTTCCTGGAACTCACTCTGTAGCTCAGGCTGGCCTCGAACTCACAGAGATTCGCCTGCCTCTGCCTTCCGAGTGCTGGGATTAAAAGTGTGCTCCACCACCGCCCGGCTAAGATACTAATTTCTTAAACTCTTAACCTTTAGCTACTTAAAACTTAATGATTTAATCAAATATTCAAAGGTTTTCCAGGTTTATAAAACCAAAACCAACTCTCTCTGAATTATAAACAGGCTATGAAAATTGGATTAAACTTAATAACTGAAGAAAGCTCTCCTCATGTCAAACACACTTAGGTGGGTAATCCTCTATTTACCTTTAAATGTAACTTAGCTTATACTTGGCCACATTATTTCTGTAGAGACATAAGCTGATTACTTACAATCATGGGGAGTTTGCGACTGTCCCGGTAGAGGTTCGTGTAGCCTACATAGAGCACAAGGGCCGCAATGCAGTACAGGAACATAAAGACAGCGAACGTGACATAGAACTGTGCGGAGGAGGAGTAGTCACCTATGAGGACGTGGTTCTCCCATTTCACATCACACACATTGACATTTGGGGGTGAATGGAACGATGCCTGATTCAACCTATTAAAAAAGACTTAAATAAATACAGGAATCACTGGACTCTTAACAGAGAAATACTTAAGCAAAATACTGACATTTCAAAATATATTCCCCAAATAACTACAAACATTTTCTTTTTAGAAAAGATTCAAATACTTAGCTAAACCAAAAATTTCATACTACATATAACCATAAATTTATTTAGTAATAGGTTTATGGCAGATTGAATATAAATGGAGTCAAACAGTTCTAACATTTAGACACTATCTTCCTGCAATAAGAATGTATAATATTAGAAGAGATTATAAAAAAGTCTTTTACAACTCACATTTCTATGCTAGGAGGCAGAGGTGTGTGTCACTAGTTCTAGGAGAAACAATTACAATGATATTTTTCTTCTTCCTTTTTTAAAAAGATATTTTCAACCAACGCAGAGACCTGGTTTTAATTTATATTTTATGTGTATGGATGTTTTGCCTGCATCAACGTCTGTGCACCACCTGTGTGCTTCACACCTGCAGAGGCCAGAGGAAGGCATCAGATCCTCTGGAACCAGAGTTCAGACAATTGTGAGCCATGTGTTGGTGCTGGGAACTGAACCTAGGTCCTCGGAAAGAGCAGCTAGTGTTCTTAACTGCTGAGCCATCTCTTCAGCCTCATGATTCGTATTTCAGCCCTTGATTAATGAGCTGCTAAAGGAAAATTCACATGGCCTTACATTTACCCATTTGTAAATTAGAAAACCAATTATCATTAAAGATGATGGTTACTGTAACAAAATGAACGGGTAAGAGATAGAAAGGCTTTGATGATTAGCAAGCTCTCAGGATATATGGATCTTTAATGTAATATTTTATTTGCAGAGTGTAGTAGTGCAGGCCTTTAGTTCTAGCACTCAGGAAACAGAGAAAGGCAGATCTCTACGAGTTCTTGGGCTAGCCTGGTCTACATAGCAAGTTCCTGACCAACCAGGGCTACATAGTGAAATCTTGCCTCAAAAAAAGTTTTTAACTATCAAAACATCCTTAAAATATTTTATTTCCAATGTATTGGTTAGAAAATTGAGTCTTTGAGAGGTCAACTAAAGCAAAGCTAAGCAGAAGATTCATATCTTAGACATAGATATTCACAATAGACTTTTCAGTGGAAACTGAAATAGCACAGAAGAGACCTGCTACTGTTTATTTTCCTTTAAAAGTAAAATAAATATGGTTTTATACTTAAGAAACAAGTATACTTTATATATGTCTGAAAATGACATAAAACACTATTAGTTCAGTAATGCAGAAACATGAGAAATGTGTATCTTGAGAAACTAAGTTTGCTCCTTGGTAGTAATAGAAGAGTACCCATTTCCCCGTATCTGATCTACTGTGATAGGACAGAAAGTCAAGACAATGTCATAGGACTCTAAGTTTCTAAATGTTTGCTTTCTATCATTTGATCGATATCTCTCCCCCCCACACCCCACACCCCCACTCTCTCCAGGGTCTCTCTCTCTCTCTCTATTCCCTTGACTATCCTGGAACTTGTTATGTAGACCAAGGCAGTCTTCAAACTCATTGAGACCCATCTGCGTTTGCCTCCTGAGTGCTGAGGTTAAAGGCATGTGACAGCACACCTGGCCTCTCTGTTATGATTTTAATATGAAATGTCTCGTATAAACTCATGTAATGAATGCTTGGCAGGTTCTGGAAACTTTAGCAAGGGGCTTTGTTAGACGAGAACATTTGGGGACATGCTTGCTTCACCATGAGATGAAGAACCAACCACCTTTGCCACAAATTTTCACTACCATGATTTTCTGCCCAAGTTCATAAAGCCAACTTACCGTGGTACAGCTTCCTGAAACTGTGGACCAAAGCAATTCTTCCCTGTCTTATTTCTGTCAGGTATTTGGTCTCAGCAGCTAGGAAGTAATAAATATATTCCCCTTGTATATTTCCCTCATTAGAGACCAGAAAAGGTTTACAGAGAGGCACTGGTCTGTACCATAGTCTGAGTAAAAGTCCCAAATGAAGATGCAAATCTAAACTATTGTACACCTTCCATGAATAAATGCTGGAAGACATGTCTAAGTGCACGCATGTGAGAGCCGAGGCAGCCTCTGCTCCCCAGACCAGCCGTCTTGACACGGACTCCTGCAAGTGCTGTGACTGCTCAGAGCACAGGCTTCTGCCACTGAGTCCAGACCAGGTAGAAACCCTAGTGACTAAACATGAAGTTAGAAACAGTTGTTAAATAATTAAAAAAAAAACAACTCACCTGAATGGATAACCAAAAGCAGCTGTAACCGTCCTATTGTCACCTTTAGGACAACTCACTTGAATTTCCGTTTTGCCCTTAAACCCGCCGCAGGTGGCAAAAGCAAAGATGGAAGCAAACTACATAAAATGAGACCAAAAAACAGAGAAGAGAAAAGCATTACTGCAACCTGAACCAAGGCCGTTAAAACCTAAGTACACTGATCATTAAAAGCTGGCTCAGAAATACTCTAGAAATTACTAGCCATAGACTAAAAACATTAAAAAATGTGTGAATGTCAACAAATGTGATTCTATTTTCCCAAGTATAAAATAAAACACACCAGCCCATACAATATGAAATTCAGAGAAGACTTGCTGGGCATGGTGGCAGAGGCAGGTAGATTGCTTTGAATTCAAGGCCAGCCTGGTCTACATAGACTCAGAGAATTCCAGGACAGCCAGAGGTAATAAAGACCCTGTCTTAAAAACAAACAAAAACAAAAAGCAAAGAAATGCAAATAAGACTCATTTTTCCCTATCAAAATTTTAAACACGAGTAAATGGAAGGTGTTTTTGTTTGGGGCTCAAGTAATCAGTGAACTGTTGAAAACAAGAGGTTATAAAGGAAGAGATTCTTTTCTACTTTCTGAACTTGTGAAACATCACTTTCACGTATTTCTAGGTTTCAAAAAGCAATTCGATTTTTTTCTCAACTATGCATATGCTTCCGTAAATTCTATTTATAACAGAAAAACCCAGAAGCATCCTAAGTATTATTAGAGAGTCACATAAACTAGAATTCATTTATATAACAGAATAATAAGCTTTTAACTGCTAAAATATTAGAGATCACTTAATAAAATAGCAACATGCTCACTACATACAGAATTTGTTCATACAATACACTATATGTGTATCCACATTTACATACAAAGAGGGTAAAACCCAGAAGGGTTATACATGAAAAATTTTAATAGTGGTCATCTCTCAGTGCAACACAAGATACAAGATTTAATTTCTTTTTGTCTTCTAAATTTTTTCCACAACAAAAATACTTAGTTTTGGGTGCTATCATATTTGAAAATTCAGTAATTCAGTAAATGTCAATAGTTCTTATTTTCAAAATACATGTGCAATCTACTTATCACCAGTTCTAATCTAAACGACTATCACATCACATCTTGGCCTTGATTCCTGATTCCTTCTTTGCCACAATTTCAGTGCACTACTTATATAACAGCCTCTGCAGTTTAAACACAAATATAAGGCAGAATAGATTCCCTCTGCTCAACGCCCTCAAACAGCTCCTGAATTCTTGAATATCCTTTACTTCCCTTATATCTTTAACTCTCATATGTTGCTATTTGTTCCTTTCCCTTAACTTCCTACATATTGCATATCTGCTGTCTAGTCATTAGACAACTCCTTCAGGGTCTTCATTGGCTAGTCCCTTTGCCTGTAACACATGTTCACTCCCACATGTAACCTTTGCTGCCCTCCTCTAATACTAACTATACTGTTTTATGTCTTCTTCCTCATATGTAAGATTGCCTAAGGTACCATATGTGGTGATATTTTATTTGTGCACTCCAATAAAACTTATCTGGGGATCAGAGGACAGAGCCAGCCACCAAATTTAGACATAGAGGTCAGGCATGGTGGCACACACCTTTAATCCTATCACTCAAAGGCAGAGATCCATCTGGATCTCTGTGAGTTCAAAGCCACACTGGAAACAGAGCCAAGGGTGGTGGCACACACCTTTAATCCCAGCACTTGAGATCTTACGGCTTTGCTTGGGAAGGACACACACACTTTTAATCCCAGGAAGTGATGGCAGGAAACAGAAAGGTATATAGAGCGTGAGGACCAGGAACTAGAGGTTTTTTTAGCAGCAGTTCAACTGAGACCCTCAGGGGTGAGGACTTAAGAGGCTTTCAATCTGAGGATTTGTGGAAACAGGATCGGTTGAGGAGTTGGTGAGGTGTGATTGGCTGTAGCTTGTTCTGTTTCTCTGATTTTTCAGCATTCACCCCAATATCTGGCTCCAGTTTTTTTTTTCTTTTTATTAATAAGACCTTTTAAGATTTGTGTTACAACCACACTTATTGACCGTCCTTCCCTAGAATAGAAAACTAAAGAGATGTGGGTCTCTCTGCTGATAGCTACACACATCAAGCAGCAGAAACACTTCTGTGTACAATTCCTATCAAAGCCTATAGTGTTAAATACGGGATACTACAGTCTAGCTGAGTGTTCCCTAGACACCAGGACATGCTGCCAGCCTACAGCATGATGAGGAAGTAGTAGAACCTTTAGGAAGTGGGTCTTACTGAAAGAAAAGTCATTCTTTTCAAAGAAATATTGGGAACCTGGCCTTATCTGTCTCTTTCTGCTTCTGGGTTGTCCTGAAGCAGAGTTGTTAAACCATGTACTATTTACCACAGGCCCAAAACGAACCGAGCCAGCCAAAATGGACCAAAACCATGGAAACCATGAATCTAAAACAGTTTCTTCTTTTAGGTGGATTATTCTCAATTATATTAAACAATGGAAAACTAACACACTAGACATTGTTTCTCATGATAGTATCATAATAATAATTGAAGGTTTCTCCAAAGAAGAAATATATATATCAGATATGAAGAGCCTGATGTAATGTCTACATACAGTTTGAGATCTTCTGTTAAGATTCCATAGGTACCAAGGCATACGGATATTCTCTTAGAATAAAAATACATGAATACATTGAGTGGGAGAAAAGCAAGAACTGAAACTTGGGAGTAAACTCACATTTAAGTTTAGAAAAAAAGAAACATGATGTAAACAAACTGAACCAATAGATCAAACTAAAGAGGCCAGAAACAGACTGGAGTCTGGCAAATTTTTAACTGACAGAGTTGCCACTGCACATCACTGTGCAAGGCCTGTGGTGACCATAAGGTACATCCAGATACTTTGGCACAACTTCTATCAAGAGGAAGAGCTTAATTTCCCTTGAATTTGAACTACACAGAGTACTGAATATAACAGAAGAAACAGGTTCCTTTTAAGATTACATTGTAATAGGACGGCTATTTCTGGCCTGTGGATATAGCTCAAGTGGTAGCTTGCTTGCCTACCATGCAAAAAACCCTGGGCTTGATCCCCAACACTGAATAAGATGGTCATACCTGTGATCCCATCACTTGGGAGGTAGAGGAAGGAGGATTATAAACTGAAGGACACCTTTGGCTACACAGTGAGTCTTGGCCAGCAGAGATAGATAAGACTTTACCTAAAACAAGTAAACAACCTTCCCACCTCCAACTTATTTTTCTTTTTTGTATTCTTTTGAACTTTCTCATTACTTCAAGAAGCTCACTGCTATGTTGGAAGGATACTCAGACTATTCAGACAACCTTTGTGCTTTTGTTTTTGACAAAGAGTCTCATACATGTAGCCCAGGGTATCCTGGAGCTCATGGTGATCCTCCTTGAGTGCTGGAAACACAGGCATGAGCCACTATATCCAGTATGTGTGTCTTCCATACCACATGCTAGGGATTGAACTCAAGGCCTTGAGCATGCTATGCTGTGTTCTGCCACCATACCCTCAACCCCCTCAGGCACATTTTAGAGACTTAAAGGACATGGGACCAAGGTCTGACTAAAACCACACGACCGAGTTTGGAAATGGAACCATGGAGGCCAGCAGTCACGAGTGAGCCAGAGGCTGTGAGATTAGTACAACCGTGGCGAATAACTGACAAGAACCTCAGAAGTCCTGAACCCAAACCCTCGGATTCCTTCCACCTAGAAAGATAATAAGTATCTGCTGTTGTAAGTTGCTAAGCTGGGGCAGTTTACCGTACAGTAACAGATAACTAGTAAAAGGCTAATCAAATGAGCTGCAACTTATATGAAAAAGCTTTTAAAAAAGAAAATCTGTGACCATGTAGAAGGATTTAAGACTCTTTAAAAAAGCACTAAACATAAAAGATAGTTAATTTCAACTATAGAACTTTAAAATCAAAAATCAACTTTTGAATATAAAGCAAGCTACAAAGTAGGTGAAATGCTTGTAATAAAAATGTCTCAAAGGACCCACTAGTCCACAGATCTAAGAGGAAATGGTTCCTCGTGTACTGGGATTTCCTTATGAATGTTCACAGCAACGCTCTATCAAAGCAGGGAGGGAAAAGCAATAGGAACATATCAAAAGGGATACTCTAGTTACTGCTCTGCTCCCTGCCCTCTTACAGTGCCCTCAGACCATTTTTTTAAAAAATTTGTGTGCATGTGTCAAAAGTTTTGCTTGCATGTGTCTGTGTACCACGTGAGTGCCTAGAGCCCTCAAAGGTCAGAAGAGGGTGATTGATCCCCTGGAACTGGAATCATAGATGGTTGTGAGCTGCCACATGGGTGCTGGGAATCAAACCTGGGTCCTTTACAAGAGCAAGTGCCCTTAACAGCGGAGCCATCTCTCCAACCCATCATTCTTAAAAAATAAAATAAAGAAAAAAGATACAAGAACTATAGCTTGCCACATCAATATAGAGGAGATGCAGAAACCTAATGCTAAATTAAAAAAAAAAATCAGGTTGTGTAAGACTATACAGAACATGAAAACTTTAAAAAAAGTTTTCAAAGAAAAAAGGCTGTCCTTCAACTCACATAACTCTATGTCTCCAACTTCCTGTGTTTTGACTTGCACCAGCATATCCAGTCTGGAACCATTTTCTAAAAGCTGCTTGTATCACATCTACCACTCTCTCTGTTTTTTAAGCCCTTACTGGTTTTCACTGGATTCACTCAACCAACTTTTCCTGTTTCTAATTTCATTCCAATCATCACACATCTTCTATTGTGTGGGCTCCAAAGCTACAGCAGCTGATAAAATAGCCCTCAGACACTACTGATGGTTGCTGAACCATGAATGCTGCCATCTAAATTGTGATATGCTGTAAGTGTAAAATATACTATAGATTTCAAAGATTTAATATAAACATATATAAACTGGGGCTGGGAATGTAGTTGTCTTAGTTCGAGTTTCTATTACTGCAGCAAAATACCACGATCAAAAAAGCAAGTTGGGGAAGAAAGGATTTATTCAGTACTTCCACATTACTGTTCATCATCAAAGGAAGTCAGGACAGGAACTCAAACAGGGCACGATTCAGGAGGCAAGGAGCTGATGCAGAGGTCCTGGAGGAGTGCTGCTTACTGGCTTGCTTCCCATGGCTTACCAGCCTGCTTTCTTATAGAACCCAGGACCAACAGCACAGGGATGGCACGATCCAAAGGGCTGGGCTCTCCACCATCAATCGCTAATTAAGAAAATGCCTAGCCGGGCGGTGGTGGCACACGCCTTTAATCCCAGCACTCGGGAGGCAGAGACAGGCGGATCTCTGTGAGTTCAAGGCCAGCCTGGGCTACCAAGTGAGTTCCAGGAAAAGGCGCAAGGCTACACACAGAAACCCTGTCTCGAAAAACAAAACAAAACAAAACAAAAAAAAAAAAAAAAAAAAAAAAAAGAAAAGAAAAGAAAATGCCTTACAGCCAGATTTTATGGAGGCATTTTCTCAACTGAGGTTCCCTTCTTTCAGATAACTCTAGTTTGTGTGGCAAGTTGACATAAGATCAGCCAGCACAGTTGTTAAGGGAGTTTGCCCATCATGCACTAAATCCTGGGTTTAATCCCCAGTACTGCATAAACTGGATGTAGTGATGCATGCCTGTAATTCTAGCATTCTGAGTAAAGGGTGGATCAGAAAGTCCAAGGTCATCCTTGGCTATACAGGAACTTCAAGGTCACAAGATTATCTCAAAAAACAAAAAGAAAAAAGATGATATAGAGTTAAGTAAAAAATTAATTTCACCTTTATGGCTAATACATCATTAAACTACTCTGTAACTTGTATGTTTTTGTTTGCTCTGTTTTATTTGTTTGGACAATGTTACTTTAGTAATGATGCCACACTAACCTGAAATAGCAATCTGATCATGTAACCTGGTTTAAAAGGAGTCCATTGCTCTTCAGGTCTGTACTTAAGAAACAAAACAAAACACTTGCCAAATTTGGCATAAATGGCATGGCTAATGCAGCCACAACTTTTTCTTTCTAGATTTAGCTGAACTATATTCTCTGCCAGGTACTGTTATGATTGTCACATTGTACTGTTTTTTAAACACACCAGTGTTTATGCCTTAGCTGTGTACATATTCCTCTGAGAATGCCCCCATTCTCATTTTATTTTTAAAGCTTCTACTTAATTCACCATGGCAGAACCTATTATTCTCCTGGACTGCTACAGACATTAATCCACTCTGTATTACCTCTACCACTAGCATTTCCCTTGTGTATTTTGTTATGTAACAAAAACAAAATAGATTTAAAAAAAAGTATCTCAAAAATCAAGCTAAAGAAAACAAAACATATGAATGTAAGTTTGCTCTAAATACACAATAGGCTTTAAGGTACTGACATTAAAATGTACACACAAATTAGAGATGCATAGGGGGCTTTGTGCAACAACTTTTTCACTGATAAAAGTTCATGTAGAAAAAACTCGGGCACATCTGATATTTTCAGTAAATTATCTATCCTGCAGCCAGACTCACAATTCTATCTCCTATTCCTATACCTTGCTTCCTCTCAGAATTCTCCTGGAAACACTGGCATTCATCTCATTTACGGGTGCTGAAATGAAGCACTTCCAGTTGCAGGATCTTCACTGCTATTTTAGTGTCACCACCTAAATTTAGTGTCACCACCTAAATTTCTTCATGTGTAACATTTTGTTTTAAAAGGAATCAACTGAAACATTCAGAAACATACCTGGAAATACATTGCACGAGATTATTCCTATCTAAAGCCAAATACATTTATTGTTTTTACTGTCAAACACTGAGAGCACTGACATTCAAGTTACTCTCATGAAATGAGCAATGAAGTCTGTATCAAAGTGCTTCTCACACCCTCTCTCCACTTGTACAGACAACCACACAACAGTTAGGGAACCTCTGCTAACAGTTCCCTAACCCTTCAGAATTTAGACTCCTCAGACACAGCTGAAGTAGCTACAAGTCTTTTCTGATTCTGAGTCATTATGCTGAAAGCATTTTGTCATCCTTACTCTTAAACATGTTTGGTTGAGTACACAGCTGTAAATCTCCAAGGAATAGAAACATATTTACTTTTAAATCATTTTCAGGGTCAGTGGCTCAGCTGCTTAAGATGCAGGCCAGTACGCCTCATGACCCGAATTCCATCACCAGGCCCCATATGGTAGAAGGAGAATCAACTCCAGGACGTTATGCTCGGACCATATGTGATAAATAATAATACTTTTCAATTATTTTTATGGCCTTTAGAGTAAATCAGCATGTTCACTGTTAATCTGGCTGGCTGGGTTGACATGAATATGTTTTATTATGGAGAACCAGGATTTGTTGCCACTTATAAATCCTGAGTTAAGTAAAAATTGGTTTTCTTCATGTTTCAGGGCATTTGATGCAGGGCTCAGGTGTTAGGTGGCTCTCTCACTTCTTAAGTGTGTGCACTAACTTGTGCATGCCCACGTTGGGGTCACAGGGCCAATGGGAGGTATGTTCTCTTGTTCTCCATTGTATTTTTTTTTAAATGCAGGGTTTTCACTGAACCTGGAACTTATTATTTCTGCTAGATTGGCTGGCCAGTGAGCCCCACCTGTCTCTATCACACAGTACTGAGATTACAGAGGTGCACCTGTTGGCCTCTAAACTCAGGTCCTCAGTTTCTGCAGCAAGCACTCCCCACACTGAGCCAACTCCCCAGTCTCTCTCTCTCTACTTTCTGAAGTACTCACATCTATGTCAAACCCCCAGAGGCTTTTACTGTATTATGTTTCTGGGGTCCCCAACAATATTTTTCTTACAGTAAAACATTAATCTCAGCCTGCAGACCCCTGAGAGTTCCCAAGACTCTTCCAGGAACCTACAAAGGTCAAAATTATTTTTGTAGTAACACTAAGCTATTATTAATTCTAGAACATTGACACTTGCACTGACTGAGCAAATGGACTGATGGGTAAAACTGCTGGGCTTTAGTAAAAATCAGCAGTATCAGCAGCTTGGGGAAAAAAAAAGACTTAAGAATTTTTGATAGGCAGGCAGTGGTGGCCCACGCCTTTAATCCTAGCACTCAGAAGGCAGACTCAGGCAGATCTGAGTTTGAGGCCAGCCTGGTCTACAGAGTGAGTTCCAGGACAGCCAGGGCTACACAGAGAAACCCTGTCTCTAAAAGCCAAAAGAAAAAAGTGTTTGATGAAGCAATAAAATTAAACCTGAGCCCTGAATCTTAATAGTTTAAGAGAAGTAGAAAACACAAGTTTTGGGTTTTTTTTTTTTTTTTTTTGCTTATCAAATTATTTAAACAAATGAGTTGTAACAGGAACTAGTTTTCACTTTTCTAATACCACCAACTCTCTCCCGTATCCCCAAATACTGGTCAACCTTCACTGAGTTCATTACCTCACCAGACAACCACCCCACACAGCCTACATTAATGTGGTTTCTGATTTTACTGAGACTGTTCTTGCTAATGCCATCAAGAGTCTTCTGACTACAAAAACAAGGGACATGCTTTGGCTCCATGGCATCTGACATTACTGAGTATTCTTTACTGGAAATTCTAACAGTGATGTCTAGATGTTTCTCTTCACTTTCCTAACCATTTCTTTCTTCTTTGCCGACCTGTATTCTAAACAGCTAGGTCTGTGTGTCCCACTCATCACTGCCTGGACACTGCAACTTACATAATGTGAAGAGATCACCAACAATATATCCTTATTAACCATCCAAATATTTTTCTCTTCCTCTTAATGACTTGGACTATAAGGCCATTACCAACTCAAGCCAGAAATATGCTAGTCATCACAAGAATGCTACTTCTGTATATATTTTAATTTCTAGACATCTCCATCCTCACAACAACTGATTTTAGGCACACATAACTTCTAAAGCTGCAGGTCTCCCTCCATGTATGGCCATTTTTACATTGTTTACAAATAAACAATGATTCACCTGAAGTCTGAGCTTAACTGGACACTATCCAATATACAACCTAAGTTGATATTTTGTACACAAAGGGCCAGTTTTTCAAGCCTAACCTCAGAGGGAGCAAGGGCTTCAAAATCGACTTGTTATAATCATCTAGAACTGTACTTTTGCCCAATATGTCCATGTTCCAACCGAGTGTACTTACTTACACAATGCTATGCTGCTTCAACTTTTCCTCCCATTGAACATAAGATCCTCTTGCCTACAAAGCCAATCTGTATCCACCACCCGATGAGTGAGTATTCACCCTTCAAATGTTCTACTACACTAAACAAGTAGCTTTAGTACAGAATTTACCATATGGCGTCTTTATATACTCCACTCCATCCCTGAATGATCGTGAGAAAAAAGATCATTTATTAGTGTCTGTTTTGCTGGTGCTTAGCACAGTGCTGGAATATACCTACTCAAATATTTATTGGGTAAATATTCACCACACCATTAACACAATGTAGTCTTACTACAAAATTACTGTCTGCATAATAAAAAGCCTTCAAACTGAAAACAGCATCTCCTTAAGAAACTTAAAGATAATTTCAGAATACAACAAAAAAAATCACCCCTACTTTAAAATATTCAAGAAAAAGTTATAAACTGCCTCTTCATTTAACTGAAAATCTAAATTATTAAACTGAATTGTAACCTTCAATGACACTAAATGTAAGTTTTTTTTTCTTGATCTTTACATTTCTTTGATTTCTCTCCTATAATTTTTGCTTCTGGAATTAAAATATTCGCTTTCTTATAAACAGGTTTGTACAAAGTCAAGTGTCTTTTGCCAGTTGCAAGAAACCGGCAGCATTCCAGTTTTCATAAAACTGGAGGCATACAGTGTAAATAAAACAAAAAAATAGAGTATCATCGGAAAACGTGAAGTTAAAACACATGTAGGACACTGCAAAGTTCTCAATTTTCCATGGTCAAAATGAATTGTGAAGGAGTTAAACGGTACTGGCCATAAAAACACAACCTGACTGCACACTGGGCAAACACATGCCAAGCGCTCAACGTTAACACTGTTAACACCGGCACCGAACTACAGTGGGCCTCGCAGTGCGAAGGAAAATCGCAGAGCTGGGTAAACCAGCTTCAAGCACCAAGGTCGAACTCTAAGTCTCCTTTGATGTTAATGATTGTTTGCCAGAGAAGGGCTGGAAGCTGACTTTCCAGGCAGGATGTTGCCAGAAGTAAGTAAAAACAACCTCGACGTCCACGGCTGGCAAGGTACTAAACGGGCCGAGCAGCGGGGCGCGCTCGGGGCCAGGCCCTTGCCTCCGCGGCCGCGACCACACTATTTTTAACCCAGCGCAGGGCCGGCCCGGCCCGCGGAGGGCGCCGGCCTCGGGGCGCTTGGTTTCGGTTGGACCGCAGCAGGAAGTCCTGGCTTCCTCTGCGGCTGCCGGTGGAGCCCGGGACAAAAGCGAGCCGCTCCCACGCCCCCGCGGCCAGGGGCGGCCGGGACGAGCCTCGCGCACCGGCGACTCGACGGCGGCCGCCATCTCCGCCCCGCGGCCTGCCAGCGCGGGGCTCTTCACGGCCGGGTCCCCGCCTCCCCGGGCGCCCCGCGCTGGGCCGGGCGGCGTCCGCGTCGCCCGCTGCACTCACCCACTCCAGGACCTTGATGAAGCCGAGCGGCTCCTTGAGCGGGCTGAGGTTGATCTGGAAGGCGGACATCCTCTGAGGGAAAGGAGGGAACAGAGTCAGGACGCGGGGCGGAGGAGGGGAGCAGCGCTACCGGAGCAGCTCGGCGGCGAGGACGGGCAGGCGGGGCCGCGGCGGCCGGGGCGGGGCGGGGGTGGCCGGGGGCGGGGCCGCGGCGGGGCGGGGCGGCGGGCTCCGGGGCGGGGCCGGGGGCGGGGCCGGGGCGGGGCCGGGGCGGCCGAGGGGCGGGGCGGGTGGCGGTTGAGCGTCACTGGGGAGACCAGAGGGCGCGCCCGTGAAGGCGGGGCTGAGAGGCGGCGGGGAAGGGCTGGCTCCTCCCCCGGCCGCACCTGACTCAGCCGGCTGAACGGCTGGCGAACTAAGTAAGCATTGGAAGCCATGCGTGCGCCGCGCCCCGGTCCCTGAAGCCCAGGCCCTGGCGCTTTCTCCACAGCGCACGCGCTCCCTAGGCCCCAGACTCCCTTCCGGTCTTTGCCAGCGCGCGGGGGTGGGGCGGGGGTTCCTGCGCCTGCGCAGCGCGACCCCGGCGGCGTTCTCGTTGCTATGCCCTTTTGTGGCTGTTGCAACCCGCCCCGGCAACGCCCTCCTGTCTCAGTGCCTTCACGATGCTCTCGGCTTTTGGACCGATTTATGAAGTGTGAACACAGATAACGCCTCCCTTCAAAGCTCGTGTGAAGGGCCCTAAAAATGAGTTACTGCAAAACAACAGATGTCTGGCGAACCTGCCTGTGTAAGGGCGCTTGAAAGTATGATTCACCAAACATTTCTGCGGGCATTGCTTTTAAAAGTTGTTGGAGCCAGAGCAGGAGAAGGCATGGCTTGGCAGGTGTCACAGGTCATCGCGTCTCCTATCCGCGTCTGGCGAGGCCCGCATTGGGGGCAGGTTTTGTTTGTTTTTGCTTCTGTAAGGGCAACTCTTCTTTCATGATTTACCTTAGGTAGCACCGCCTCCTGCCACCAGAATGGGAGGCCCTTCTAGTCTTCTCTTGTCTGGCTTCCTCAATCCCCTGAGTTTTGGAGAGCCGGAATAGTGGCCTGTTTTCATGCATGGTAAGATGGTGATAGCGAAGGAAGGCAGAGGTTTGCCACGAGAGGACCCCAGGACCGGCTTCCACGTCCGTACTTGTATTTACTCAATGTCCTTGAATTATTCCATCAGAATTGAACACTACTCGTGGACATCTGCTACCAAGCTAACACTTCCTCCTCCCTCACTCTTATTTCTGTGAATTCCACTCCTCAAGCCTTTTTAAAAAGTTCTTTTCTGCGAGGCCTGCTGGATAGGCACCCAGGAGTGGATTATTAGCTTTTGCTTCAAATAACAAATATTCAGAGTAGACTCAATGTAATTTCAAAATCAGATGGATGCTAACAGAATGGAAGGGTGCACACCTTGCACCTTCACAGTGCTGAGAGGCTCAGAATAATTTGTACCCCATGGTTCTTTAGTCCTGTCACCAGTCAGTTGGCTGAGGTTCGTCTGAGTGCATACGTGGATAGGAATTGTGGGCAGGCAGGGAAGCAGCAGCTGGTGTGGTGCAGCTTTCCTTTCTTGGCGGTAGGCAGCAGTGACTGGTGGCTGTACCCAGACAGGAGCAATAGCAGCTGGCCCCCTCTAGTGCTCAGTCCTCAGAACTTAACCTGTACTGGTGTTGGTAAATCTGGGACGCTGAGTTTCTCAGCCCTTGGCCGCTCTTGGCCCAGGGTGAGACCTTTGGCCCTGAAGGCTTAACAGGTCTCTGGAACGCTTGTGGTGACCAGGGCCTGCCCTTTCTCTTCTCTGGCCCTTACAACATTTTATTCTTTGCTCTTGGCCCCCCGCCTTTTCTTTTTCTACCCCCTCAGCCTTTCTTCTTCCTGCCTGATGTGTCTTGAACGTCTCAGCTGCTCCGGCTGTGATGTAGCTGGCTATTAACCCCTTCAGTGACTCAGTCACCTGGACTGCTACACCTCTGCCACTGTAGGTCGACACAGGGTACCTGCTACTGCTGCTGGGGTCGGTCGTGCAGCCACTGCTTCTGTCTCTGCTGCTTCCTCTCTGTGTCACCTCTGGAAGTGGTCAGGGCCACTTCAGAGAGGAGTTAACACACTGGAGTAGCTCTGACTCAGCTAACCGAGTGAGCCTGAACATCCTTCTTATGCAGCCTGAGGACTATGTCCTCCAGTCCAGCCGGTTTGGACCAACCACAAGTGCTTGTTTTAAATAAAGCACTTTGGGCCAATCACACAGATTTGTCTCTTAGCACCAGTCAGGTGGTCTCTTCTCTAGACCCCCAAGGAATTTCTCCCTGTCTGGTCATGGTAGGGATGATTGCAGGACCATCTAGAGTTCACTGAGGCTTGAGGTAACAAAAAATCTGATATCAACTGTTTCAAACAGCCCTGCTGTGTGCCTCCAAGAACCAGAGCAGTCAGCTGCAATCTTTGCATACTTTGTCCATGGGCTGTTCAAGATGCCCAGTGCTGGCATGAGAATAGTTCTGTTGGTTATTAAACAGACACTTGCTCTCATGAAGGGAGCCAAATTGCTCCATTCTCAGTGTCTATGCTAATTTATAGGAGAATGAACATCGGAAGGAGTATTTTAAAATATAAACTTAATGAACATAATTGTACAAGTGTTGTAGTGGTTCCTATATCTGTCTTAGTCCCAGCTATTCAGGTTTAGGATGGAGGTTGAGTCCAGGGGTTGAAGTCTAGCCTGGGTTACATAGTCAGACCCTGTTTCTTACTTTGTTTTGAGACAGGATCTCACTATGTTTTTGCTCTGGCTAGCCTTGAATGCAGAGGTCCACCTGCCTCTGCCTCCTAAGTGCTGGGATTAAAGGTGTGCACCACCAGCCCTGGCTATTTTTTTATTAATTTATTGCATAAACTAGTAAGTCAGTCTTTTGTAGTTCTCTGGGGTTTTTTTTGTTGCAGTTGTTTGTTTTTTCCACTTACTATAGTCTCAGGAATTAAGATAGGCTGGGCCTTAATCAACTTGTGAGCTGTAATTATATTTCCTCTCTCCTACTTTTGTCTCCTTTCTCTCCTGCTTATTCATACGCACCAGAGGAAGATCTTATTACAGCTTCTTAGGAGATCTATAGTGCTAGAATGTAGTCCTTGAATTTTAAGAGGGTCCCTTTATTGGTCCTGTGCCATTAGTTTTTAAATATAGAGACCACATAGGGTGAGCAGAACCGTCAGATCACTTGTCAGGATTCATTTGCAGGCTCTCACTGAACAGAACCACAATGAAGCATAAGCCTCTGGTCACATAGGGCCTGGTACTGCTGCCTGGGACGAAGTTGACAGTAGCTGGCAGAGACAGTGATATCTGAGTGGTTAAAAAGATAGCTGTAGGAGTCGTTGAATGCTCCCACAGCTGCAGCTAGAGTTTTCCTGCCTTGCCCACAGTCAGGACAAATCTCTATCACCTGCCAGTCCCACAGCCGCTCAGACCCGACCAAGTAAACACAGAGACTTATATTGCTTACAAACTGTATGGCCGTGGCAGGCTTCTTGCTAACTGTTCTTACAGCTTAAATTAATCCATTTCTATAAATCTATACCTTGCCACATGGCTCGTGGCTTACCAGCATCTTCACATGCTGTTTGTCATCGTGGTGACTGGCAATGTCTCTGACTCAGCCTTCCACTTCCCAGCTTTATTCTCCTCCTTGTCCCGCCTACACTTCCTGCTTGGCCACTGGCCAATCAGTGATTTATTTATTGACCAATCAGCAACACACTTGACATACAGACCATCCCACAGCACACAGCAGAAGTGGTAAGCATAGCATTTTGTTGAGAGCATAACTGTTCAAAATCTGGGAGGACTGTTGCAGATGCCGGTGACTCTACACTGGCTGCAACTGCATTTCCTCAGATCAGAGGAAGGGCCAGGAACTCTGTGCACAGTGTATTCCTCTTCATTTATTTTTTGAAAAAGATTTATTTCTCTTATTTATTTGTATTATATGAGCCTGCATTGTATATGTGTACCACATGAGCTCAGGATCCTGTGGAAACCAGAAGAGGGTGTCAAAAGTTAGATCCCTTGGAACTGGGGATACAGATGGCTGTGAGTTGCCACATGGGTGCTAAGAACCAAACCTAAGTCTCTTGCAAGAGCAGTAAGAGCTCTTAGCTACTGGCCCATTTCTCCTGTATGGGGGCAGTTATAGAAATAATGCTTGTAATGCCGAATTGCCCTCTCTGAAGTAGTGTCATAGATCTATATAGATGCTAAATAACTTGTCACTGTTTTACCTTCTCTACGCTGTTTACAAAACATTTGCCAGACGGTGACACTGGGATTTAGAGATGTTCAGAGGCCAGAAAGGATGGTACATTTAGACAGAAATTGGGTAGCTAGAATATACTTTTGTTTTTCTTGATGGGTATACAAAATTTCTGGTACCTTATTGGCAAAATGAGTCTTTGTAATTAATTCCCAACTAATACTTTTTTTTTTCCCTAAAAAAGTATTTTGTGTGAATGGGTGTTTCCCTGTCCCAACCTCCCAGTTCCAAATAATCACTCAGGATTATATTAATTGCAAATGCTCGGCCGATAGCTCAGGCTTCTTACTAGTTAACTCTTACATTTAAATTAACCCATTTCTATTAATCTATGTATTGCCATGTGGCTCGTGGCTTATTCCTTTTTTTTTTTTTTTTTTTTTTTAACATGTCCTGCTTGCTCAGTGGCTGGCTGGCTGGTGTCTCCTGACTCTGTCTTCCTTCTTCCTATCATTCTCAGTTTGGCTTTCCTGACTACCTTCCTGCCCAGCTACCAGCCTGTCAGCTTTTTATTGACCAATGAGAGTAATACACATTCATAGTGTAGAAAAAGATTGTTCCAAAAAAAATTGTTCCATAGCAGCTTTGAGTGCATTAGCATCAAGTTCAAAACCCACCCGAGTTTTGTTTATGTATACAAATACTTTTTCCTTTAGTGGATTCCACAATAATTTTAGAAAAAATAACTGCATGCATTTAATTGTGCAATAAATTGATTAAGTAGGCTTATATTCTGGATAGTTTTATGTCAGCTTGACACAAGCTGGAGTCATTTGGAAAAGAAACCTCAGTTAAGAAGCTAGATTGGCCTAAGAACAAGCCTATGATGCATTTTCTTTTCTTTTGGGGGGCTTGGGATGAAGAATGAGACAGGGTCTCCTGGAACTCAGGATATGTAGACCAGGCTGGCCTCAAACTTAAAGAGATCCTCCTGCCTTTGCCTCCCAAGTTCTGGGATTAAAGGCGTGCGCCACCACCGCCCGGCGACTTCTGTTTTCTTGATTGTGCTTCCTATTGGCAGTGCCATCCCAGGGCTGGTGGTCCTGGGCACTGTAAGAAAGCAAGCAGAGCAAGCCATGGGCAAGCCGGGATAAACAGCACTCCTCCATGGCCCCTACATCAACTCCTGCCTCTAGGTTTCTGCCATTTGACATCCTGTCCTGACTTCCTCTAATGATAAACTATACTGTAGAACTGTAAGTGAAATAAACCTTTGCCTCTCATAGTTGATTTTGGTCATAGTGTCTTCTCCCAGCAATACAAACCCTAACTGAGGCAACTTGGTAAATCTCAAAATAATTAAATTAAAGCCTTTTTAAAATAAACTTGCAATTTTAAATTTACATTTTAATTTGTAAAATTTAATATTTCTTTTAGATTTATTTTGTTTGATTTTGTTTGTGTGAGTGTTTTGCCTGGATGAATGTATGTACACCATGCACATGCTTGGTGCCCATGGAGGTCAGAAGAGGGTGTCAGATCCTCTGGCTGGTGTCTCCTGACTCTGTCTTCCTTCTTCCCATCATTGGAACTGGAGTTACAGATGGTTGTGAACTTACACATGGAAGCTGGGAACCCAACCCAGGCCCCCAGCACTAAGTGCTCTTAACCACAGAGCCATCTCTCCTGCTCCATAAACTTCAAATTTTAAAGTAATAGTTGGCATACAGAAAAGTTACAAAATACAGTTCTATATACATTTTAACCAGTTTCCTCTAATGTTAACACTTTCTGTAACCACCATACATTTGTCCAAAAAAATGTTTTTAATTAGCTGAGCATGGTGGCACACCTGCACTCCAAACACTTGGGAGATGGAAGTGGGAAGATTAGGAGTTCAATATCAGCCTGTACTACAGGAGATTCTGTCTCAGGAAAAAATTAATTAAAAATAAATTTAATATTGATATATTATTGTTGACTAAACTATAGAAATCTTTAAACTTCATCAGTAGTCCACTAATGTTGTTTTACTGCTCTGATCAAGCCAGGAAACCACATTTAATCTTAGGAGATTTTTTTTAAAGGTATGTTCAGTAGCGTAGGGAAGTGTGTAAGACAAAATTATTTTCCATTCTGTTGCAAACAAAACAAAGTGCACGAGAAGAATGCAGTGCACGGCAGATTACCCTGACCCCTGTAGCCACCAGCTAATGGACGTTAACTTAATTGAGTAGTCTAGGTTGGCCTTGAACTGCCGATTTTCCTGCCTCTGTTTCCCAGCACCAACCCTTCTCGGACCTGTTTCTGGTTCCAATATTGTGTTATGATCTGTTTCTACAATTTGACATATGCTCGCACAGCCTTGCCTCTTTCTGCCTCTCCCCCAATCTTTAATTGTGGGCCTCTGGAGAGTCCTCTAAATTTCTTTGGTCCTCTAGAACAGTGGTACAATTGAGTGGTTAAGCTCTGCCTCTAAACTCTGTCATGCCCGTCAGTTGGAGCTTCGAGGTTTCCATGGCCTCATTCCTACTTGACAGAAAGGAAATGAGAGTTGTAGTAAGGTTTGAATTTCATAATCAGAGATCAGTTAAAGGAGTGTGTGAGAGGGTTGCTGGTGGGATGGCTCAGTGACAACCTGATAGCCTGAGTTAGATCTCTGGGAACCAAGTGCTAGAAGAAGAAAACAGCTCCCAGAGGCTGTCTTCTGACCTCCACAGGGTTGTGGCACTTGAGCCCCTCCCCAAATAAATAAATGTAATGATGATGATGATGATGATGATGATGATGATGATAAAGGAGTTCCTGGTACTGCAAAAGAATTGAGCAAATGTAGCCTCTTACTGTCACTGTGTCCCAGAAAGAGTAGGTGTATCAATGTGCAAATTGGATAGCCAAAAAGCAACAAAGACTTAATGTTAAAACAAAAGGCTATGTGAGGCGATCATACTTTATTAGGCAGAGGGAGTTATAAAGAAGACTCTTCTTTTGATGAGAGAAATATAAAACTTGAGACTAGAATTTTAGGAGGCAAAGAAAATAAAATTTTCCATGACTGAACATCATACAGAGCAAAGTCATTCTAATAGTTTCTGTATGGATCCAGTTCTATTCCTTCTATTTGTGTTGGAATTGAGCTTAGTTCCTAGCACGTTTCAAGCTTGGGTTATACTGAAGCAATGAATAAGTAGGGGAACTGTTCTAATTTGTAGGTGCTAATTTTATAATCACAAATATTAAAGTTTCTAAAGAGAAAGGGTTTATTGTATAAATAAAAGTTGGCTTTTGTATAGTATTTTACACATTTTGGAGAACTTTCAGTCATGTTTCATGTGACAATTGAGTTTAAAAAAAGGATAAGAATTATGATTCATGTCTTGATGATCTGGAAACCAAGGCTCAAAGGGAAGAAAGAATCTCAGAAAAGGATTCACACAAGAAGTGACGTAGCACTAAAGCTTGATCAGAGATGTGCAGGGCTTCCCTAGGTAGGAGGCCATGATAGAGCATAGTGATTGAAAGAGGAACATCTTATACAGCCTCAGAGTCGTCCATGTGTGGCAGGCGGGGATAGGGAACATTGTTAGAGGACCGGCCATACACACCAGTGTACATGTCTGCAGTGTTACTAGACAGAAGGTTAGGTTAGGTTCTAACAGTGCTGAGTAACATGGGGAGCTCTTAGTTTGGAAGATCACTGGGACAGGAGTATAGAACATGAAAGGGAAAGATGCTTAGTTGGTATGTGCACAGTAACCAGAGTGTTCTGAACCTGTTGGTAAAGAGCTCTCAGGCCCCAGTGTGGTAACAATGGCCAAGAGCAGACAGCCAAGTTAGCAACAGCAGCATGATATTACACACAGCAAAAGCATGGGGTTGAAATGCAGAAACCGTTGGGTCCTGACTGCATTTGTCACTTGTGCAGGCTTTCCCAGAACATTACTATTTAATTTTCTTTGGCTTATATTGTCTATGTAATGAGGGTATTTGTTTCCCACCAATTTTGCATATATCAATTAACACCGATTGAATATTTCTGATAATAAATCAGGACCAGAGAATGAAGACAAATGTCTGGGCTGCTCCCAGAACCATTCTCCAGGGCAGTGAGCTCAGCAGGCTCCCTGCACTGGTAAGATGCAACAGTATGAAGAGTGTAGAAACCAGTTTGAAGCAACTTATCTGAGAAATCATTATTAGAGGACTTCCACATTTTATTCTTTTAGACAGAATTGCCCCTGAAGGCTTCAACAGTTTTCAAGTTTAATATTGCACTATATGGAAGGCTTTCTCTGAAATTAGGGGAGAAGCAGCATGAACCAGTTTTTAAGAATGGTGTGCTTCTCCTGTTTGCCATTCCACAAAGAACAGGATTTCTGCCAGGGAGAACATGGAGTCGAATAGCTTTCCAGGACAGTGAATTGGGTGGACAAAGTCCTTTGTTTTAAGCCTGCGGGACAGGATAGCCTTAGGATCCCGACTTCTGTGTCTGCAGATGGGACTGGAGAATAGCCTGCCCTCCTGATTCTGACTCTGTAGAATTTGTATTAGAATCATCATGATCTTCAGAAAGGTATCACAGCATTTACTAAGAATAGACCACAAAAGTGATCACTTTCCATGTTGGCTTCTTCAGCCACAAATGTCTATAATCTCAGCAGCAGCAGCAGAAGAAGAAGAAGAAGAAGAAGAAGAAGAAGAAGAAGAAGAAGAAGAAGAAGAAGAAGAAGAATCCTCTTGGAACACGTGAAGAGGGGACATATAGAAATGACAATGCAGAAACTAACCAGGAAAATACAAATACCAATGACAGAATACAGTGGAAGTTTGTATGTAATTGCTTTAGGCAGCAGACGAAAATACTCCACATACTAGCTGGGTTTCTAGAAAGCTAATTATAAATCAATTAGATTTAATTATAAATGTGCTTGAGATGGCCATTTAAAGGACCCCTCAGGGTAACCTGCTCTGAACATTTGTTGTGTTTGTAGCTGTACGTCTTTTACACTTCAACCTTTTGCTTTGTTTTGTGGTGTTCAGGATCTAACCCAGGGCACCTCCATGCTAAGCATGTGCTCTACAATTTTGAGGCAGGGTTCCAGTGTGGCCTAGCCTGGCCTTAAACTCAGTCTTCTTGTTTTAGTTTCCTGAGTGCTCTGATTACAGCATTTGACACCACACTTGGCAGCCTCCCCTCAGTCTGTCTTTAAAGCAATAATCATTTGTAATTTTCTTATAAGCTAAGTGAATTGGTCTTCGGTTTTTTTAAGCAGTTAGTTTGGTTTGTGTTATTTTCCCTTGGGTAGAAAGCAGGGTTTTCATCCTTTGTATTTAAACTTCTCTGGGTTCTTGTTTCTCTCACTGTTGTTCTCAGTCTTCTAACATGACCTTGACTTTATGATCAAAGCAGGTGGGCATCTTTATGATGAAGCCTGGAAGAATAAGGAAAGGTTGGAGCACACCACCACCCATCTGTGGCAATTCTCTCTCTCTCTCTCCTCTCTCGTCTGTCTCTCTCCCTCCCCCCTCCCTCCCTCCCTTCATACATCCATTTATCATCTATCTATTGTACTGTATTGTCACTTAAACCCTGAAATGCCATCACAGGCTAACAGCCCCATGTTTTAAAATACAAACACCTTGGAGGTTTATTACATTAAATGGTCTATTACAGTATGACAGGAAACCATATGATTTTCTTTTTTTGGTAGTGAGGCTAATGGAAGCTTTCATGTGATTTTACGAAGAGTCTGAAGTAGAATCTTAGAGTCTGGGGCACAGTCCAAGGAAGGTAGGTTTAACTACAGGGCAAAGCTTTGGGCTGCCTTGAAACGACATGAGAGCTGCTGAATTCCTAGGAACTTGGTAGAGTCTGTTCGGTGCTGAGGAAGGAGAACAGCAAAACTAAGACAAATTAGCACAGGTAGTGAAAGTGGTTGTCAGCCATCTGTGAAGAGACTGGATGCCGCAGACCTGCCTTACAGTATTTGTAACCGTTCATGTGCACCAGGCACCACGAGCCCTGATCCTACAAGGAGAAACACCACATCATCCTTGCTCTCCAAGAGTTTATGTCCAAAAGGAAGAAGTGGGCCAATAATAGTAATAAAAAACGATGAAAACATATTGTCAAGTAGTGATGACTACAAGGGAGAATAGAAAACACTGTTTCCTGATCTATATTTGATCATCCTCAACAAATCTGTGGTAAAACAGTTGAATTAATGAGGGCTGCAGTCTTCACAATGGATGTGATCCAATGCTATGACTTGGGAGGTTCTTAGAAATAATCCTGTGACTTTTCAGGCCCTTTGAAATTCTACAGACTCTACGTCCTCCACATGGAGCTGCCTGTGTGGTTTGATTTTGAGACCTGACTTCTGTTTGTCATTCTCAACCTAGCACCATGCCTATGCTTCTGCTACATTTTCCAACATTTCGGCATCAAGAACTCTAGGTAAAGAAAGAAAAGTAGTTGGTTATGGAGCACTAGTGACAAGGAGGGAGAGGCAGAAGGAATATGACCAGGCCCTGGGAAGAAAATTAACAAGAAAACAAATTGGAAAGCTTCATCAGCTGTTGATCAATAACTCAAGTGAGGGGAAAAGTCCAGAATGGCTCCCAAGATAAGAGTGAAGTGCTATTATCTGAGTTTTTAGGGTTAAAGCCTGGGCTCTGGAGACTCAGCCACCAGTTGTCTCCAATATGCTAACTAAAAAGACAAGTAATTCGGAAAATAAAGGGGATTCTTTAATGTGGCCACACTGAAAAGAGGAACAAAGAAAGAGGTTCTCTGACACATCCAACATCTAGTTGATCTTCAGACTCTTGACTGAAGGTTTAGATGTAAATAAGGGCAAGAGGTATGGGGAACTAAGTGGTCCTGGTCAAGGTATGGTTCCTCCCATTACTAACCCATCCCTGACTGTGTCTATCCTAATGGCATCTCATATGTTGTCAGAACTACGTAAAAGGCTTACGTGGGGAGGCAAGTTTGTCCTCTGGCTGGTACAATAACTTCAGCCTACTACAAGTTTCCTGGGGAAATTTGAATTATTTGAAGTTTTGATAGCATAATGTCTCTCTTTAAAATACTCTTCTCTTGCCAGGATGGCTAGAGTGTGGGAAGCCAGTACACAAAACTGTAAACTATGCCCTTAAGATGTGATGCTATTTGGTGTTAAGGAACAGTGCATGTGTACTGTGATTGGCTGAAAACACTGCCCCAAACATCCTTTTATGAAAGCATGTGATTACTAAACCTTACAAGATGAAGTCAGATAGATAACTTAACAGTTTTTGTTTGTTTTATTGGATTTGAGGTCCAGTTATTGAGTATTGGCCTCCTTATATAGCCCAGGCTGGCCTTGAACTCAGGATCTTGCTTTATTTCCCTAGTGCTAGGATTACAGGCAAATGATACCACACTTGGTGTGACTTGTATCTATTACAAGGATAGTTATACTAGAAATAGAATACTGAGAATCAGTATAAAATATGTTTTGGCTTCTATCTGCTAGCGAAAAGAGAAATAAAGGAAGATAAGACTGTTCTCTGGTCTGTTAGTAGCACACAGTTTTATGTCTGCCCAGCATCCCTTTGAGGGCAACATATTCCCTTCTCCTCACATCCCAAAGTATTCCTACTTGTGTGCTCTGGTTTAGGCTTGAGTATGTGGTATGCTCAGTTAATCTGTATATTTTGTCCCACTGGGAACACGGGTTGGTTTATGGAAGGTCATGTAAATGAGTTGAGCTGACAGAAATATTTGGGTTTTTATTAGCTCTTCAGAAAAGTACCCTTTTCTGTGGGCTCATAGTCAATCTGTAGAGATCTGAAACAGCTAGAAGCAATCTTGCTGCTTGTAAGAGGAGCCAACTTGGAGATGAAGCCAAGTAGAGGTCAGCAGTACTGGAAAGGATAAGGGCTGAGTGAGGAAAGGCTCTCCACAGACACTTTTATCCATTGTAAGAGAGCTTTGTTTGGAAGACAGGGCACCTGCCTTTGGAAAAGGTGTATGTGTCTGTGACTCACCAAAGAATGAATGTCCTAGTCAGGAGAGCCTGAGCTTCTCAGAACATTTACAGAGATAGTAGACTGATACTGGGGGGTGACGGTGGGGTTGGGACTTGAAATGATGTACCTTTGATTAACTTCAAGATTGGTATATGCCTGTCCATCTTTCTGAAGCCTTCTTATGTTTTCTAATGTTAGCCTGAGTTATCTAGTTCACCTGCAGGGGAAATATGTGTGTGTGTGTATATATGTGTGTGTGTGTGTGTGTGTGTGTGTGTGTGTGTGTGTGTGTGTGTGTATGAATCAGGTAGAGAGATGGCTTAGTGGTTAAGAGCCCTTGAGCCCTTGTTGTTCTTGCAGAGGACCTGGTTCAATTCCCAGCATCCACATGTTGATTCAACCATCTGTAACTGTAGTTGATTTTTTTTTTAATCTCTTTGAGGACCTACCACCCAGCTCTTGAATAAATACCTGGAGACTTATTCTTATTTATGAATGCTTGGCCTTAGCTTGGCTTGTTTCTAGCCAGCTTTTCTAACTTAAATTATCCCATTTCTCTTTAACTATGTTTTGCCTCTGGGCTTTTTACCTTTCTTTATTCTACATATCTTTCTTTCCTTCTTACTCTGTGGATGGCTGGATGGCTGAGTGGCTGGCCCTTGGTGTCCTCCTCTCCTTCTCCTTTTCTCGCCCCTCCCTCTTCTCTCTTTTCCCTAGATTTCTGCTCCTATTCATTCTCTCTGCCTGCCAGCCCTGCCTGTTTCTCTCTCCTGCCTTGCTGTTGGCTATTCAGCCCTTTATTAGACCAATCAGGTGTTTTAGACAGGCAAAGCAACACAGCTTTACAAAGTTAAACAAATGCAACATAAAAGAATGCAACATATCTTTGCATCATTAAACAAATATTCCACAGCATAAACAAATGTAACACATTTTAAAATAATATTCCAGAACATATAACATTAGCTTCAGGGGGTCTGATGATGGGCATGCATGTGGTGGTGCACACACCGGATATGCAGACCAAACACTCCTGCTGTAACAGACGCCATCTTAGAGGCACTGTTCTGACCTTAGAACGCAGCACACAGGCCCAAGCACCTGACAAGGCAGGAGCAAAACCTAACCCATCAGAGACCTAGTCCACAGTTCCAGGACAGTCCCTAAATGTACTACCAACCTTTCTTTTTTGCCTCTGTTGTTCTGTTTCTTGCTAACTGAAGTGTGACAGCCAGGGTGTGGTGTTCGTGCATAAGAGACAAAAGGGCTTTAAGGCTCAGGGCTGCATGATTAGGATAAGTTCCCCATGAAGCTGCCAGCTGGCAATGAACACTTTCTTCTTGGCTTTAAGAGTGTCCATGTGGTCTCTGGTGGGCTTACCTTGCAACAATACAATATACATAAAATAAAAAGAAATAGATCTTTTTTTTTTTTAAAAAAAAAAAAAAGAAAAGAAAAGAAACTGGAAGCCTGAGACTACTCAGGTTGCACATGGTGTTCTTTTCTAAGGCATGGGCCAGTTCCCTCCTCCTGCACCTTCAGGCCTGGTGCAGCTCTGGAAGTCAGATGGCCTACATAGATTCAGCCCAAGAACCTCAGTACTACCTGTCCAGACCTCCAGAGGAAATGTGACATATTTAGTTTTTAACCAACAGTTCTCAATTTTGGCAGTTGTCAGAACAAGTGGGACAATGCAATTGGACTTTAGAGAACACTCAGTGTGATAGAAAAGGCATGGATTTGTGTAAACAATTTGGAGAATAGTTAGTCATTATCTCCTAAAGCCAAGCATTCATTTACATGTGACTCAAAAATGAGAGGTGGGCCTAAGAGAGAGTGACAGATGTGAGAATGGAGACCCAACAATGGGAGGGTGGGCCTAAGAGAGAGTGACAGATGTGAAAAGGAGAGATGTAAAAGAATGGCTACAGCTATACCATCCATGCTACAAAAACCTGAAAACAAAGAAAATGCCCATAAGCAGGAAAAAGGGTACACTGTGCTACATTTGTACAACTGAGTATTACATGGCAGTAAAATAAATGAATTGCACTAATTCACAAGTGTGGCTGTGCTTAGCAATTAAGAAGTAAACACTAAGTGAAAAAAGTAAATATCCCAAATTCATAGATTTTAAACAATGAATATAAAAAGGATACATTTTAGGAATGCATATAAATGCAATACTATATATTTTTTAAAGTGAAGGAATTCCAGATGATGGTTTCCTTGGGTAGAAAATAAGATGTAGGGCCATATGGCTAAATGAAGGGTATATTGAAGATATAGTTTTTTTTTTGTATGCTAGGTTCACAGGCACTTAGAAAATATTAAGAACAATGATGTAAAATCCTACAAGTGTAAATAGCTTGCATTCTGGAGGAACCTGAAGCTGTTGCTTCGTTGGGACTATGCACACTCAGAGCAGAGACAGCGAGTGACGCGTGGTACTGGGGATGTCTTTCTGTGTGCTGTGAATGTGTGTTGCTCTGGTTGATTGATAAATAAAACGCTGATTGGCCACTAGCCAGGCAGGAAGTATAGTATAGGCGGGACAAGCAGAGAAGAGAATTCTGGGAAGTGGACGGCTGAGTCAGGAGATGCTGCCAGCCGCCACCACCATGAGAAGCAAGACGTGAAGGCAGAACTGGGAAAAGGTACCAAGCCACGTGTCTAAACATAAATAAGAATTATGGATTAATTTAAGTGTAAGATCTAGCTAGCAAGAAGCTGAGCCATTAGGCCAAACAGTTTTAATTAATATAAGCATCTGTGTGTTTATTTGGATCTGAGCAGCTGTGAGCTGGATGGGACCAGGAAAACTTCCAGCTACAAAGTAGGGTGAGGTGGGAGTCAGGAATCAGTGTCTAGGGCTGCTTTAGCATTTCCTCACAGAAAACATTGGAGAGAGAAGGCTGATAAATGGGGCATCATCTGCCCCACCACATAGGACTCTTCAGGGAGGATGAGACAGCCCCGGGGAGTCCTTGGGAGAGGAGGGAAGGGAAATTGTCAGGCTCTGTCTCTAATAGGAAGGTAAAGTCCCACAGGAGCCACTTCTGGGTGTTTATCTGCTCCCTTTGAATGGCAGTTAAGGAACCAAAGCTATGGTCTATTTCTACTGAGTCTGTAAGTGGTGGAGGATGTTAGCACTGTGTATCTTGGGCCTTTTCCTGATTACCAGCTATAGCCAGGGGAAAGGCTGCAGATCCCAGGTGGGCTTAGTTCATGCTGTGGAGACAACTGAGCCAGCACTATCAGCTTATCATCCAGGCCAGGATAGCAGTGGGGACAAGACACACCCCTTATGAGTAGGAGCTGAGGCAGCAGAGCCAGGCTTGAATTCCTGTATGAACTCAGAAAAATTACATAATTTCTCTCAAGATCCATATGGAATATGGAAATAGCAATAGATACATTTAAAAGGTTGTTTTATCCCATCACCTGCCAGGAGCCATTCCCCGGCGGTGGATGGGTCCTACAGAGGGTGTAAGGAGTCAGCAGGAGAAGAAAGTGAGCCAGGCCATGGTGGTCAGGAGAATCTTGCAGCCTGACTGACTAGCAGCCAGAGTGTTTATTTATATAGAATTTAGTAAGCAGGGATACATTCATGATGTTCCAAAACATAAATCATACCATTTTTTGATCATGTGTTTCACTTCCTTTTGCTCATCTTTTAGTCATCATTAATAAACTATGACAGAACAGAGTTAATCATTTCATCATTTTCCCTCAAGTATTGACATCATTAATAAACAGAATTATCATTCTTACTCATAAAACCATAACCCAATTTTTGAGAATCTAGAGGCATATGACAGCCTGTGCTCAGGCTGGTTGTTTTGGTTGCTTCAAGGACATTAGACCAAAACAAAGTCTTCAAGTCACCCTGGACATTTTGCCATGTCTCAGGCAGTGTATTACTAACTCTTAGTGGTCAGAGTACTCAGGGAAAATCCTCAGGCTAAAACTACTGCTTTTATTCAAATCCTGGCATAATACAATCAATGTTTATATTTATATCTTTATAGAATTGGTCTACATGTCTAATCCTGGCATTCCATTGTTCCTTGGTCATATGACATTATAGTGGCTCTGCATGAGCTAACTTCTAAAAGAGGGAGGTCCTGACACCTCATACTTTTATCACCTTTTCACTCTGTACTTTGCTTATCAATATGTTTCTATGCGGGGCAGGGTTGTATGTCATGTAATTGTCTGAGTGTACAGTGGGAAGAGGCTTGTAATCTGAGCTGTGGCCAACTTGTTGACCTTTTTTAATTTACTTTGTTTTGAATATCTTGTTCCAGTGTAAGTACAGGGACAGATGTTTCAAGAATGTCTCATAGCCTCATAAAGAGACCTCTGGCTTCTTCTTTATGTGTCACAACCTCCAAGGCGTAAGGAAGAACTTCAAGTAGATAAGGATATCTCCCTCAAAGTGTGTGTGTGGGGGATAGTATGTTCAGGACTTTACTGGATAAGCTTAGAAGCAGCATTCCTCGGAGAAGGCATAAATGATTCATAGGGAATTTTCCATCAATCCAACATCCTCAAATTGTACAAACATTAAAAGTGCCCCAAGTATGTAACAGGTAGAGATGAAAACCAAAGGTGGCATGGCTGCCATCATGTGGCTCAGCTTCACTGGGTCTTTGTCAATCAGCTGTGCTGGCTTTGTGACTTCTGCCATTCCATTCAGATATGGCTGTGCCAACCTTCTGTTCTTCACCCAGAGTAGCTAGCCCTAGGACACTGACCTCATTCTACAGGATAAATTTTCTTCCTTCTTAACAGCAGGCTGTTTTCTCTGATCTTGGTATGAAATATGTCCCAAATGAAGCTAGGTGTTCCAAGCAGGCAAATGATTTAGCTCTTCAAATACCTAGCAAATGTTTGTTCTGGGTGGGGGCAGAGCTAGCCCAGCAGGATGAAGGTACCTTTACTCCATATGTTAGATGTAAGGCATGATGGCAGGTTTCCAATCTGTTTCAGAGATGTGTTTGCTCCCTTAAGACTTACTATCTGGGCCACTTGTTCACATGGTATGGTGGTTTGAATAGGTATGATTTCATAGATTCATGCGTTTGAATGCTTGGCTATAGGGAGTGGCACTGTTAGGAGGCCTTGTTGGAGGAAGTGTGTCACTGTGGAGGCTGGCTTTGAGGTCTCATATGTTCAAACCATGCTGAGTGACACAGTTGCTTCTGTGGCCTATGGATCATGATGTGGAACTCTCAGCTCCTTCTCTAACAACATGCCTGCCTGCGTGCTGCCATGAAATAATGGACTAAGCCTCTGAGACTGTTAGCCAGCCCCAACAGAATGTTTTCCTTTATAAGGGTTGCCATGGCCATGATGTCTCTTCACAGCAATAGAAACCCTAACTAAGGCACATGGTCATTCTTTTATGTGTCTAGGGTGCCATAAAGGGAGACTAGGTCAGCCAGATACCTTGTTAGCCCATGTACTTCACTTTAATTCAGAATTGCTCTTCTTTTTTGATTAGTTAAGAATATTCATTCAAGGCTGGAGAGATGGCTCAGAGGTTAAGAACACTGGCTGTTCTTCCAGAGCTCCTGAGTTCAATTCCCAGCACCCACATGGTGGCTCACAACCATCTGTAATGAGACCTGGCTCCCTCTTCTGGCCTGCAGGGATACATGCAAACAGAACACTGTATACATAATAAATAAATAAATATTTAAAAAAAATAAAGAATATTCATTCAAGTACTAGGAGAAGGCTCCTTAGGTAAAGGATCTGAGAAGAAGGCCAGGCAAAATGATGCACACCTGTAACTCCAGCACTGGTGGACAGAGGCAGAAGGATCCAGGAAGCTTGTCAGGTGGCCAGTCTAGCTGAAATGGTGACCTTTGAGCATTGTCTCAAAAAATACTGTGGAGAGTGTTGGATGAAAGATGACATGATGATGTTAACTTCTGACCTCCACATGTGTGCACTTGAGTTTGTTTGCATACAGAAGCGTAACACTAACACACACACACACACACACACACACACACACACACACACGCTCGCGCGGCAAGGGGGGGTTCATTTCTGGCTAAGGATGTGTTTTAGTGGCAGAGTGCCTGGTATATGTAAAATCTGGGGTCAGTCTTTAATACTAGGAAAAATATGCCTATGTCCATTTCCCAATTTGCTTGTCTTATCTGACTGTGTGTATCTTCACAATATCCCTTGGTTCTTATGATCAAACATTTACCAGGGACTAAATAATCTCACACTGCTGTAGTGCTAAGGAAATGTAGTTGAGGTTTTAATTTGTAGGTTTAGATGAGTGCTTGCAATTTTCTTGTTTTTACTTGGCTTCCTATCTTAGGGGTAAAATGAAGGTAGGTGCTGACCAGAGATAAGCTCTCAAAAGGGGCTCTCCTTATGTCCAATGCCTTTTACCCATGCTCAGCTTCACAGCACTCCTCCTCAGAATCATGTGCAGGTTAGAGAACAGCCTCAATGCTGTTGCCCTCTTCCCTTTGAGCTGATCCCATGACCTTAACATGCAGAAAATTTGGAGGGGTGGCACTCCTTATGTTCTGTTCTCCTGGCTCACTTCTCATGTCCAAAGATACTAGAAGCCTTGATTTTTCCACAAGTGGGCAGAAATCAGAGGAACAAGAAATGATTTAAAGATTTTGTACCATTGTGCAAAGTTACAGCTCTAGAAATTACCTTTTTGCCTGTTTCCCCAAACACAAACACACATACACATGCATGCACGCGCACACACACACACACACACACACACACACACACACACACACACACACAAATGCACGTTCTCTCTCCTCTTCCTTCTTATCCCTCTCCCTCCCTCTTTTCCTTAATCCTTCTCTCCCTCTCTTTCTCACCTTTTGTCAGGCAGATTTATGTACTCCAGGCAGTAATCCTCTTGCCTCAGCCTTTAGAATGCTAGGACTATATGGATGTGCCCCCATGCCAAATACTTCTTGAGGAAAGCCTAGAACTCTGCTAACGGAATTTCTTTTATTTTGCTAAATTCTAATTGTTTTTAAAAGATTAACATACTGGAGAGCCATTGTGGTTTTATTTTTACATTTCTGTGGGCATGAGTGTATGAGTGCACGTGTATGTGTTTGCATGTTGGGACAAGAGGCCAATGTCAGGGCTTTCCCCTCTACCACTCTCTGCCTGATCTTTTTCTGCATACCTTTAGTCCCAACACTCAGGAGGCAGAGGCAGGAGGATCTACTTGAGTTCAAGGCCAGCCTAGTCAACAAAGTGAGTTCCAGGACAGCCAGGGCTACATAGAGAAACCCTGTCTCAAAAAACCAGACAGTGGTGGGGGAGACAGACCGAGAGAGAAACAAAGACAGAGACAGAGAGAAAGAGACAGAGAGACAGAGAGAGAGACAGAGAGAAACACAGAGAGAGTCTCACCTAATTAGGGACTCAGGAGATCTGATAGACTGGGGGGCCAGCAAGCCACAGGGATCGACCCTGGCTGTGAAAGGATTGCAGATGTGTGAACAAACTGCCTGGCTCCTTTTCAGGATTCCTGTGCTTGAACTGCAGGCGCTTTACAGATGAGCCATCCTGCAGACCTGAGGACCAGTGCCCGGTGTTTTAAACTATCCTAAGTCATAGATGATTTTTGTCGGTGTTAAAGTTTATTATTTATTTAAATTTTTATGTGTGTGTGTGAGTGTGTGTATATATATGTCCCCAGAGGCCAAGAGGGTGTTAGGTAATGGGCGTCACAGATGGTTGTGAACCTCCCATGTGGATTCAGGTAACTGAACCTGGGTCCTTTGCTAGGGCAGTAAGTACTCTCACTGAGTCATCTCTCTAGTCCCATCATATGTTTTTAATGTAAATGTTCAGCAGCCTGTATCAGCAGTGGCTGTAAGGACAACTGAGAAGTAATTAGTGGCCCAGGACACAGAGAAAATGCTCACTAGGTAGGAGTTACAAGTGACTAGTTGATAGGATTCCTAGCCACTCCCCCATGATTGCACATGCGCTGTCTAGTGCTTAGTCATTCCAGGGCCTTATGTCCTACTAATCAGTGCGCTGCAAAGTCACGTGATTTGCATGCAGCGTGATCACACAATCTACGCACATGTGTGGCGTAGCTACGTAAACCCATATGTGCATGTGTGGGGAAATCCATAAAAGCAGATCACACACACACACACACCCTTCCTACACAATCTTTCAATAATCCTGAGCACACCCTTGTGTTTCCCTTCCCCTAGTAAACTCTTATAGTGGGTTTTGTTGTGCCTGTGACTTTTCTTGCACAGTGAACAACACTGCATAATAAATAACACTAGTGACATTTTGGTACTGAATCCTCCCTGCTTTCTTGTAGAAAGAGTAACTGATTTCCTTTCAAATTAGCAATGTTTATTTGTGTAGGATAGGAAAGTTAGCAGAGTTCAGACACCCACAAACAATAAAGTACCAGAAAAATATCCCATAAGAGGTGACATTTCAAACAGTTAAGTACTAAAAAAATCCTAAGAGCCCGGAATCAAGGTTCCCCAAGAGAAGAAATCCCTGTGACATTTTCTGCACTTCTTCCTCCTCCCTTGTTAATATCCTGTGATATTAGTCGACTTCCAGAAGGTCATCATTTATGAAAGTCTACCTTTCAGATTAGAATGTCTCCGGAGTTAATGTGAGATTGTATGGTAAATAGTTGCTGAATCAAGCCTAAAATCAGGTCACTGTGTCCCTTGATTATGTGGCTCCCTCTAGTCAGCCTCCTCACTCCCTGTGTGCCCCTCAGAAGGTCTGGTCTTCTTTTGAGCTGCAGGTTAAAGGTCTGAGAGTTAAGCTATGTGTTTTGTTTTGTTTTACCTTCCTACTCTCTGAATATTCATTTATCCCCTTGATGGAGGAATGTCTTTCTGTATGCTGCGAATATGTGTTGTTCTGATTGGTTGAGAAATAAAGCCGTTTGGCCCATGGCAAGGCAGCTTAGAGGCAGGCAGGGAAATTCAAAGAGAGAAACAGGAAGAAGGCAGGGGTGGGGTGAGGTGGGTGGGGTTGTGGTGGTTACAGGGGAGGGGGAAGACATGGGATGCCAGTGAGCTGCCCAAGGAGCAACATGTAATGGGACGCAGGTAAAGCCACGGAAGATATGGCGATACATAGATGAGTAGTTATGGGCTAACTTAAGATGTAAGAGATAGCTAGCAAAAAGCTTGAGCCATGGCCATGCAGTTATAATTAATATAAGCCTCTGTGTGTTTGCTTGGGTCCAAGCAGCTGTGGAACTGCTGGATAAGAGATTTATCCTGACAGGGCCAGGCAGGACATAGGAAAACTTCTAGCTATATCCCCTTTTAGTTTGTTCAGATCAAACTTAGAATGTGCTGCTTAAGGGTTTGCCTCCATTAAAAGCAATAAAAATGCTCAGCCATCTTTGAAAGATAATTAGAACTGCAACCCCTAGTGTTCAGCTGGAACCTGCAGCTTACTCCTGCTTGATTCAGAAAGCTCCACTCCTCTCTCTCCAAACCCCACCCTCTCAGAGAATCTCCAACAAAGAAAAGGTATCAAAAAGCCCAGTTCTACATTCTTGGTGGCTGCAGTGGCTCCTTCCCTGAAATTGCTAGTAGCCTAAGACCCCGCCTAAAGCAGTCAACTTTTGACCATACTTGGGCACAAACTCAGTTTGTGGAGGACACGTCATCACCCCTCACCTACAGGGTATATAAGCTCCCTGCTTTAGTTCGGCCCCGTGACTTCTCTGCCCCTGATCTCTGGGGTTGGAGGACGCACCTGGGAATTGCTTTGCTCAAATAACCCTGTTCTTTTTCTTTTTCAGTTCAGCTTGATCTGGCTTACTGTGTCAGCAGAGAAACCTGCTACCTAGCAGGCCTGCTGTGCCAGGCTGTCCTCTCTGCACCCTCACCCCCAATCTTAGTGCTTGAGTGGCTTGGCCAGAGCTGCTGCTCCTGCAGCAAGTGGTGACACTAGTTCAAGGCTTCTGAGAGAGTGGGAGAAGATGGCCACTCTGAACCATACCAACTGTAAAACAGTCACCAGCAGCCCTGGGAGAGGAGGAGACCTCTGACGGTCTGCAGAGCCCTAAATAGTCCCTGAGCCTCATGTTGTTGGTGTTCCCCTGCTTCTGCCACCAGGAAAGGAGATGCACTCAGAGGGTGAAGGTATTGCCCAGCTGACAGGCTCAGGCCGTAACAATAGGGCTTCTCCAACCCAGAGCCCAGGGAACTGTCGCCAAGTGGAGGGGTGCTGTCCAGTGGAGGGGTGCTGTCCAGTGGAGGGGTGCTGTCCAGTGGAAGGGTGCTGTCCCTCAGTGGCCGTCAAAGCTCCAGCGGTGCTGCTGGCCCTAGCTGGAGCTGAACAGTGTAGGAAGCAGCCTCAGTGAGGGCAGAGCCAGAGAGCCTCCGGGTTATCAAGGAGACTTTGCCAAAGGCCGGCCCCTTGCATGCTACAACACTACCTAGTTCCTCAGGAACGACGGTGGCCTGGAGGAGCCCAGCCTGTGTGTGCTCCAGCCGCTGCAGGGGTGCCCCAGCAGGCAACCCTGTCAGCGGGAGGAGGAGCAGCTGCTGTGACCAGGAGACTCCAAGACTCAGAAGGGACCCCCAGGCCCAAGGATTTTTTTTTGAGAAAATATATACTTTAATTTAAAAAGTAGCTTTCAACCTATTTTTGAAAATGGAAGAAGTAGCTTTCACAAGTTGCAGCTGAACAATATGAAAACAGCACAGGTATTTTGGGAGAGTCTTGGCAAATACAACAGAATCTGAAAGAACTTGAATCAGTTCTCTAGAGACTCATGACACTGATTAATGCAACCTGGCTAAAGTGGACAGAGTCTGCAAAATTAATGTTACTTTTGTTTCTATAAAATATATTACCCAGCCAGGCATGGTGGCACATGCCTTTAATCCCAGCACTCAGGAGGATCTTTGTGAGTTCGAGGCCAGAGTGGTCTACAGAGTGAGTTGCAGATCAGCCAGGGATACACAGAGAAACCCAGTCTCAAAAATAAATAAATAAATAAAAATAAAAAATATTGCCCACCTCCCACAATCTACCCCTCCTCCCAGCACCCATCTTCTTTAGTCTTGAAAGGAGCATAAAGCAGCTGGAAAGTACTGTACACACACACTTTTTACAAACATGCCTAGGGTGAGCCTCCTCCCTAATTCTCCCCTGCAGACATCTGAGAACTAGCTAAGAGGCACAGCGTCGTTTCCTACCACAGAGATAGTAAACCTTTGTGGAGAAGAGTGTAAGTTGTGGGTGGGCTCAGCCACTGGCACACCTGGATGCCAAGCCCTTCCTATTTGTGACAGGAGATGGGGGTTTCTGGATTATCTCTGAAAGATTTCTTATTTTATATATAAATATTATATATATAAAATATGTAAATCTGTCGTTTTATTTTTAACAAAAGGTTTTAATTTTCACATTAAGACCTTAGATAAATGTGCCTCAGACTATCAACAGTGCTCATCTCTGTGCAGATTGAACCCTTTGTCCAGCTGGAAGTGATGGTACACACTCATGTTCCCAGCACTCAGGAAGCTGAGGCAAGATGGTTTTGAGTTCACAGTTAGGCTACGTGGTGAGAAGCCATCTCAGCAAAACCAATACTGCATTCCTTTTCCTTGGGCTGTGTCCTTTTCCATTTTTCTGAGTGAGAATTACGGGTATGGTAATGAGCACTTGGGAGGTCACGGAGTTGTCAGCAAAGGTGAGGTTCCGGGACGAGGTTGTCCCCTCTTTGTCAGATGGTCCAAATAGCCCCAGCTTCATAGGAGACGTCTTGGACACTCTCTGAGGACAGAGGAAAGGGAAGGGAAATATCTGCCTTTGCTCCCCCGGACCAGCTAAGGAAAGGCACTTTTGGGGTGACCCTGGTGGCCCGCCCTCCCCCATCATCGTTGCCTGCATACATCATCTCCTCCTGCCCACCTTGTCCACCCTGGGAGAAGAATTGAGCATCTCTTGCTCTCTTCTCCATGGTGTCTTTGGAGGGAGCGGTAGCCTGGCTGTCACAGGGAGGTGTCGGGGGCATGGGGGAGCTCTGAGGCGTGGCAGAGGGCAGGGTGATGGTTTTTAGCAGCGCTCTTACCCTGCGAGGAAAAGTCACGAAACACAACAGAATCCACTAACAAGAGTTTTATTAAGATGAGGAGAAAAGGATAGATGTAATCAGGTCTGCTGAAAAAACACGTGTGTGAAGGGGGCAGGGGAACGTGGGGGATAGCTTTTAAAGGCCAAGCCGCACCTGCACACACAGGCCCATGTGGCTATTCCACGCATGCGCATAGATCACGTGGATCATGTGGTTGCACCGAGCGCTTTGAACAACCACACAGCCACGGGGTCATGGGTCACGCAGGACGTATGACCGGAAATGACTAAGCTATGCACAGCCGTGGGGGCGTGGTGGGAATTCCTATCACAGGGTAAGATGGAGGAGGCACTGGCCCAGGACTCAGATGGTTCAGTGGCTTCTCCCTCTGCTGCATCAGTGGCTGTTCTGAGTCCTTTCCCAGGTCTGGGTGGATCTTTTTCAAACCGCCTTGACATGGTCAGTCTGTTGCCAGCTTGTAACTGTAGGTCCTCAGCCTCCTGCCCAAGATGGTCTTTTTCAGTGCTAATATCAGATTTTTTTTCTTTCAGTATCTCCAGGAGGAGGAGAAGGTGCTTCTCCAGCTCATGAATTTGCTCATTCTTCATCTCAATGACACAGTGCAAACTCTCCAGCTCTTGTTCCCTGAACAGAGCTGGGGCTCCCATAATCCTGGGTGTGATTCTTACAGGGTCAGCTAAGGAGGGACCCTTTCACCTGCTCATCTTGACTTGGAAGCCCTCCTGTGGTGAGGCCAGCATTTCATGGGCCTTCTGAGTGGTCCAGGAATAGGACGACAGGAAGATAGGAATATAGGAATAAAATGTTGTAAGCTTAAGAGATGGAAGCTGACAGCCATCAGCTCTGCCAGAAAATAGGGATTCATCTTTAACTAGACCTTTGTTTTACGATGGGCAGCTCTGTCAGCAGCCCAGATGTTAGGATTTGTTGTTGTTGTTGTTGTTGTTGTTTGTTTTGTTTTGTTTACAATGGCTCTCTGCAGCCTGGGGTTAGCTATTCTCCCTACCACTGACAACTGCCGTAGAACAAAGTTAACCTTTAATGAGTTCTGTGTAACAACCTGCTTTGCATTGTTTCATTTTCTCTCTGCTATGAGAACGCAGCAACGTCAGAAATCAGGAAAAGTTGTGGGTTTTGGGCAAACATCAATTAGCTCTGTCAGAGAAGACTGCAAATATCAGTTAGCTGGAACCTTCTAAAACCTTGTTTACAAAATTATAAATCCTGAAATGCAATATGTCTCTAAAAGTTTAACTGCAGAATTGTAAAAATTCTTGTGTCCCTGCCTAATGCTTACTTCTTACTATAAAAAGGGGCTTGAATTCCCCCCCCCCCCCATTTGCCATAGTTTCAGAAGCCCGAACTCTGGCTTGGTCCTAGTTAACTGGTAAGCTCCCCCTCCCCAGCTCCCCTCCTCCCTGGGATGATTTTTTTTTCTGAAATAAAGTTTGCTTCTGGTTTCATAGACTTCGATGGTCTGGCCCCCATTTTTTGCACACCCTTGGCCCTAGCATCACTAAGACTGTCTTTCTCCTGTGCACACATGTCTACAGGACTCGCCCAGCCTCCTCATGCCTTCCTTCCAGGATCGTTTACCCTTGTCCAGTGTCTCCAGGAGTTCTGTCTGTGTCTCTTCATCTTCTCCCGGGCTGGATCGCCGGTGCCTGCAATCCACCCTGCTTCTCTGTGACTCTACCCCCATGAACTGCCTGAGCTAAGAGCTCTGGTTGCAGCTTGAGCAGCCAGGGACAAGCTGGGGTGGGCTGCTGTGACCAGAGCGCACAGGGAATCACGCCGCCAACCCCAATGGCTCCAGAGCCTACTCAGTGGGTGCTGAGGCGTGCTGGACAGACTTGGCCCCAGCTGTCAGGCAGCAGTGGCCTTGGGCCAGGTCCGCCCCACCCCCAGTACTGATGGGCAGCACAAGCAAGCAGAACTCCAGCGACCTGTGCATCTGGAAGGAGGGTGGGCTGACCAGGAAGTCACACAGCAAGGAGGTTGAGCAGCCTCTACTCAGCAGGCTTTGTGGAGTAGATGTACTCAACGGGGATGCTCATTGTTAACATACAGCCCAACACCGCCTCACCTGCCAGGAACCTGACTGTGCTTAAAGCTTTTCAGGGACTTCTGCAGGGCCAATATTTATTTGGAAAAAAATGAGAACTGGCGCTATTGATGTGGGACATTGGTGCTGAGCCTGGTCAGATGCAGCGCTTCAGCCTAGAGCAGGGTGGCCTATCTGTGGAGGCAAGGCCCCAACTGACATCCGTAGGAAGGCCACAGGCTTCCAGTGTGAGCTGGAGAGTGGGCAGAGGGGCCTGGACCTGCATGTGCTGTCCGCCCAATGCCCTCCTTGACACTGACTTTGTCGTTTGAGGCTTCATCCAGGATGTCACCCATGTGCCAGAGCAGCAAGTGTTGGTTTTCTACCTTCATGTGAGCCGGCAGGAGAGCAGGGTCTTCCAGCTAGCTCCTGAGGGCAGTGGCCACTGGCTGGGCCATATCACAACACTGCTGGAGTGTGGTGTACAGCCACATGGGGAAGTCTCTTCACTGGACATGTGCACTTTGGGGAGTACAGCCGGGCGTGCCCCACGCTTTAGTGACTTTCAAAGGATGTACAGGAATGCAGAGGAGAGGGGCATAAATCCCTATGAGATTAATATGGAGTGACTTTCAGGGCAATATGGTACTGTTCTCCTTCAAATATGCCATCGTTCATGGCCTTAGTTGCTCAAATCTAGATAGAAGCAGCAGGGTGGTGGCATGGGCCCAGCCCGTTGCTCTAACTGGGAAGGTACATGCTGCTCTGACCCCATTAGGTCCCAGCCAAGCACACTGTGACCCGTTGGAAATGCTATAAAATGCAAACTAAGTTATATTTTTTTGTAAAAAAAGAAATGTCCATAAGAAACAACAACAAGACAAAGAGTCTTAAAGTTTACTTCTTGAAGCAGACCATTGTGAACATTGGGATGATCCATGCAGTGGCCAATAGTCAAGACAAGCTGTAATTTAAGGATGGGTCAGTCCTGAAACAGTTTCTTTCTGAAATGGAGCTGAAATGGAGACCATACCCCTGAAGACAGAGTGCTTTGGAAAGAATGAGGCCATTCAGGCAGCCCATGATGTCATGGCCCAGGAGGTCTAGTGTTGGATAGATGACAAAGTGAATTTTCATTTTATTCTGTTCAACAATGTGGACAGCCACCTCTATGGACTTGATGGGTGAATGTCCTTTCCAGTGAACCGTAGAGCCAGTTCAGTGGACTCTGCCACAGGACACTGCCAAGGTCTACAGAGATCCCCTGAGTTCAAAGTGGCTCTGTGCAGCACAGCCTAAGTCCTGGGGAGAACACCAGCCACTCCCCTCCCACAGGGCGGGCCGTGCAGCCTTACCTTGAGTCTGCAGCTCTAGCACTTTGGACCACAGCGGTCATCTTGCTTTTCTGCAGCCTATCCCCTCCACCTCATCCAGGCCACCAAGGAGCTCAGTGTCCCGCTATACCAGTGTGTCCTTCTCAAGCATTTCCCTACTGCGTCCTGTACCTTACTGTCTGTAAGATAAGGCCTTGGGTGTAGTTTGTCTGTCCTTAAAAGGAATAATAAAGCTTTTCTGCTGAGAGAGTCTGATGAGACATAAAAGGGAATCCTCCACAGGCCTATTGGTACAATGCAGCCACCGATCATGAACTTAAAACTTGGGAGGCAAAGGCAAAATCCTGAGTTCAAGCCCAGCTTGTGCTATGTACTAAGACCTCATTACAAACCAGAACAGAACAAAACAAAGGAAATCCTTTAAATCTTGTTCATGCTCTATCAAGGGCGTTGGATCCTCTGGGAATGGACTTGCGAACACTGACCTGCCTTGTGAGTGCTAAGGATCAAACCAGGTCTTCTGGAAGAACAGCTGGAGCCATCTCTCCAGGCCTGGCACTGTAATTTTTAAAACCTACCCAGGTGGCTGGAAAACATGGAGAACATTACTACTATAGAGTTTCTGAATCAGAAACAAATGATTGGCATAAGACTCTGGTAAGTCTCCGCACTGTTTAGTTTGGGTGGGATGGCACTGTCGATGGAAAGAGAGACAGTCACACGCGAGAGAAGCAGTTTGCCGGCCAGATGCTGGAGAATGACAGGATGGAGGAGGAGGCAGCTTCCTACTCTCTGTAGTTTCCTGTACTTCTGTGGAAACACATTTACAATATTGTTTTGATGGCTTAGCTTTTTATATACCCAGACAGCAAATACTTATTTCTTTATTGACACAAAATAGATTATATTGCTTGTCAAAATTATTTCCTAGTATGGAAACTCATACTAGGTTATTTCTTTTCTGATTCTTAGCACTTTGCAAGTCTGTGTACTGGGACACTGAGACTCCTCCACAGCTTAGAAGCAACTGAAGGCCACATTGTATTCCTTGTACACAGAACATAACAGGTACACGGTGCACACAGAGGCATGACAGTGGACTCCAGCCCAAGCAGCCTCGGCTTCCCATTGGCTGTAAGTCCAGCTCCACTGGTGTGGGAGCTAAGGCAGTTTAGACCACTGTCTGCTGTGGGAGCTGTCTGCTGTGGGAGCTAAGGCAGTCTAGACCACTGTCTGCTGGGGACTAAGGCAGTCTAGACCAGCTGTCTGATGTGGGAGCTAAGACATTCTAGATCAGTCCAACACACAGCTAATTCCCAAGGGGCCCAGACTAGAGAGACTACCTGAACTGTGGCCTGCTTAAAGGTGTTTTCATGTTTCCTGATTTAACTGGGTCAGTTTGGTGGTTTTTTTTTTTTTTTTTTTTTTTTTTTTTTGCCACTTGGCATCAGGGCAGGGCCTGCTTCAATGTGTCGGCAATCCCCAGCTCTTGCACGATTTGAGTGACAGGGACAGGTGTTCACGAACCCCCAGGGACTATTATTTAATTTTGTTCCTCCCCCAGCCTCATGGTTTATAGATGAGTAGCTCTGTGCCTGTGTTCTATTTTTAACTGCACATGCTCTGTTCAGCTGGAATCATGTTCTTTAGACACTGCATTATGCAAACTGGCTCTAAAGTTTGCCAGGAGCGCTAAACTAAACTGTGACAATTCCCAGCCGCCGTCATCAACCCCCCAGTGAAGCCAACAGCATGCTTGCTTGCCGCAAGATGGAGTTTTGGCAGTGTTAACCAACTGTGCAGCCTGGAGAGAGAGCAAGGCTGGCCATTTCAAAGTGCCTCTCAGCTCCACTCCAACTAATCCCAGAATGAATCCTCTGGGCTTTGACAAGACATTAAAAAAGCCCTGGTGAGGAAGATAAAACACAAAAAAGTCATAATGAGGCAGGAACAATGTGCTGCTCACTCTGCAGCTAATCTCCATCCTAAAATGGCTTAGACTGAGGGAGGGTTCCCTGAGTTGGTGTCCTGTAAAGCCAGTCACTAACTAAAATTACGTACTTTGCACGTGCCCTCATGGGGGTCCTGGGATTTTTCCTTGGCGTGGTAATGGAGTAGTGACCATCAACAATTCCCAGAGCCGTGGTTCTTTCTCCAGTGCCTCCTGGAGAGCAGCCTCTGGTTTACTTAAGAAGATCTACAGAAGGAGCAGGATGAGAAGTCCCTGCAGGGCAGGTGAACATCTAGTAGGGTTCTTTAGTGGAAGAAAGAGGAGGGAACTTTTGATACCAGTTAAGGTTCTTGAAGCTGAGTATGGTGGGTGACATGTGCCTGTGATCTAGATCTCAGGAAGCTGAGGATTTGGAGCTAGCCCAGACTACATAGTGAATCTGAAGCTAGCCTGAGCTATATATTACAAGGCCTTGTCTGAAGAAAAAGAGTTATTCTGCTTGAGCAGGAAGGACTCTTGAAGAGGTAAGTTCCCGAGAGCCAGGTTCACGTGGTTCACTTCCTCCTAGCTGTTTCCCCCAGCAGAGCAGCAGCACAGAGGTGGGAGGTGCTCTGCTGGGCCCGGTTACAAGTGACTGTGAGCCACCTGACATGGACGCTGGGGTGCGACTGGGTCCTCTGCAAGACTAGTACAAGCTCTTAAACCTTAAAAAAAAAAGTGTGTGTGTGTGTGTGTGTGTGTGTGTGTGTGTGTGTGGTCTGCATGTATGTATGTGCATCACAGATTCTGCAGAGGTCAGAAAAGGGTCCTCTATAACTGGAGTAGCAGATGGTTGTGAGTCATCCATGTGGACACTGGGAACTGAACCCAGGTCCTTTATAAGAGCAACAAGTGTTCTTAACCACTGAGTCATTTCTCCAGGTCCTGATTAAAATGTTAACGGTAATAAAATTTTCTGTACCCTGATAATAGGTTTCTCCACTGACATAGTAAGCCAGATCAAGCTGAATTAAAAAAGTAAAAGACCAGGTTCATTCTGAGCAAAGCAACTCCCCAGTGACTCCTCCAGCCCCCAGAAATTGAGGCTGGGGAAGGGGCAGGAAAAAATTACATGGCCGGTCTAAAAGAGGGAGCTTAACTATCCTGTAGGCGCAGGGTGATGATGGGTCCTCCACTAGCTGGGTTTGTGCCCAATTATAACGATTTAGGTGGGGGTTGGGCTGCTGGCAGCTTCAGAGGAGGAGCCCCTGCAACCCCAGGAATGCACAACTGGACTTTTGGAGGTTTTTTTTTTTTTTTTTTTTTTTTTTTTTTTTTTTTTTTTTTTTTTTTTTTTTTTGTGAGGGGGCAGGCTTTGGAGAAGCAGGAATGGGGCTTCCTAGAGTGAGCTGGAGGTTCCAGCTGAACATCCTGACCTTTTGGGTATATGGGCACTGGTTCAAATTTGGCTATTTCCTGTTGTCATGGGACACTGTGGGGAGAGGGAATAGGTAGTCGGTGGGCTTGTGCTCAGCAGGAGGTATGGGTGAAGAAGCTTCCAGTTAGCCGCCATCTGAGACTTCAGGAATCTGTTCTGGGAGGAAGTGGAGAAGCAAGTTGCTAGGAGAAAAAAAAATAGATTACTAACACCAGCCCTATGAATGGGGCTAGCCATGGGGAGAGTGAAGACTTCCAGAAAGAATAGAACAGAGATGTGCCCTGGTTGTATTGATGAAGTTCTTCAGACAATTTGTGGAATGACTTGATATGAGTTTCCACCAGGCCAGATTTCTTAGTACAGTAGCAGCACTCTTTCCCCAGGAACATGCAGGTGTCTGTAAAACAGCTGGAAGAGATTTACACCTTGCTATGGCTTTGGGTTAAAAGGCATGAACATTTTTCCTATGTCTAGAGAGCCTGGTTTTAGCCCAATGAAACACACCTTTAAGTCTATACTTAGAAGACAACCAAAGGAAATTTAAAATCTTGAGCTTGTGACTGAATAGTAAATAGTCAGTGCTCTGTCAGTTCCTCAAAACTCCATTTATCAATGCTGAAACTCTGAACCTCTGAAATCCTAGTGGAACAATAGCATACCAAAGGGACAGAAGTCTGAAACATCTTTACACACCTTAAATAATCTCCTGTGTTCCTTTAGTGGGAAACTACATCTGAAACCTATTTATTCTTTGCTGCCTGTGAAGAAGGCAAACCTGTCTGTATTTTTAATAAGAAACTTAACTAATGAACTACCAAAGTGGTTGTAGCCTTGGGGTCAGGGAGAGAGCTTAAACTGGCGAAGCTATCAGTACCCTAGTCATCAAACGCCGTCAGATCTGAGAAGGACGAATTTCACCTGAGTAAGCAGAAGTGAAACAGCTTCTACATCTATTAAAAACAACAGGGGCTTACTGGCTACCTAGACAGCTACCCAAGGTTCCTCCATGGTCACTGGAGACAGAGGTCCCAGGGCAGCATCAGTATTCAGCTGGCAGGCCCAGAGAATCTGACAGACTTTCCTGTGGAGTAGGAACTTGAGGGACTGGCCTACCTTGTCTAGACAAATTAGGGCAAAGAATTCCCCAGTGTCCTGCTTGTTCATAGTGTGGACAGGGTCCTGGCAGCAGTTGAGGTGAAAGGCAGTGTTTTTTTCTGCCCTGTGGCCAGCTTTGCCACATTTAAAGCAAGCGCCAGGTTGAGGTTCTTCTGTACCCATCCATTTTCTATGGAGGAGACAGGGGTGCTGCTAGGAGCTGGCATGTCTCTATCATGAAAAGATTTTTTTATTAAACATATTAAATGCCATATTCTTGTATTTCTGAAGCATTTGAGGATCATTATCTGTTAGATATATCTAAACTAGACAAATATTATTTCTAGTTGTTTTAGGTTTAACTTTGAAAACATATATATATATATATATATATATATATATATATATATATATATATATATATATAAAAGCTAAATCTGAACATATCAAAGAAGTTAAGCCTTTATGAGGTGATTGGCAGTTAACTTGTCTGTCTTATAAGATTAGAATTTTATAGCTTCATCCCTGTTAAGTTTAGCCTTAAGAAATAACAATTTCTGAATTGAAGCTCTTTTAATATCAAAATAAGACTCTTAACTCATATGCACAGTCCACAAAGAGACAGATATTTCCTGATCCTTTTATAGTACACAACAGTTTTCTGTATGACTAAGTTTACCAAACTAGCTACAGCTTAACAATGTTAGTAAAAGCAAGGAGGTTAGACATACATTCCTAACTTGGTCTTTGTTAGCCTGAATAGACCTTAGGCAGAGCGATCCTTTGCCAGGTGCTTAGGCTACTGTCTTCTTGTGTCATAAGATAGAAATACTTCAGTCTCTGGTACTCAGCTGTGGTCCTAACTTTTTTATTTGAAGAATGAAGACATAGAACACAACCATAATTTGTAGAAGACAAAATCTAAGTTTCAACAATGTAAACAATTCAGTGTCTCTAAAATCAATACCAATACCTTACAAAATCTGGCCACCAGAAAGGTAAGAGCATGGAGGTGCAGCTTTAAGACCTCATTAAACCAACATTGTTTTAAATCCTATCTTTCATATACCTCGTTTTCAGGACAGGACAGAAATTATCACACAGAAATCCATCCTAATCCAAAATATCTTGGAGACCTGTTGTCTCCTTGGTAGGCCCACTCCACTCCATGTGGTCACTTTTAATCAAGACGGTGGTGAAGTCACATGACATCCCTCTTCTCCAACCCTAGTCAAAATGGCGACTGCCCATGTGGCTGTACTTAAGATGATGGCAAACCACATGTTGTTTCCAAGAACAATGTGAAGTTACAAGTACAAATTTTTAACCATACTCAGTTTCCTTAACTGTTTTTTAAATAAGGTAGAACAGCATAAAATAACTTTTAATTTTATTTATACCCAAATGTCATATGAATTTCTATCACTATATCAGAGTCAGTGGCCAGAAACACCAGAAGCAAATTCTGAGCCCAGACAGCTAATTGTAATAGTAACAGCTATGCTATTGCCAAGACACATGGAAAATGTAAACTCAGGCATCCAAGACCAGTCAGAAACAAACACGCAGTGGCCACACACATTTACACACCCAGCTGAGCATGAAGTAATTCTGTGTGGCTCCCACATCCACAAGAAAACATACGGACACACATTCATCCATACGGCACACATCCATCCATACATACAAAATAGACAAAACTTTTCTAACAGCAAGACAAACAAAACTTTCCACAGCAAACAGACTTTGCTACCAATTATATAGATTATAAACCATGTCAGATGAACAACTTACAAATCCTGAAATAAGAGTTTATAGTACTAATAGAGCAGCATTAAGAAACCGTAGGAATGCCCTCATTCTAGCTACATGACCACACATGCACAGTTCAGGAGTTAAGCAAAGGGTCTTATGTCATTAGTGTGCACTAGTGACTACATGCACATGTGAGGTGTAGCTCTGTAAGCCCACCTGCGCATGTTCACCGGAACCCTTAAAAAGTGTGACACACACACCACTTTCTCTCTCTCTGTTCTGTTCTCTCTCTCCTCACATCATCTTCCTCTCTGCTCTCTAAACGTGTGTTTCCCTCCCCCAGGCCCAGTTCTCTTGTACCAACCCCACCCCTCTTCCTCCTAATAAAGCTCTGATACTGATACTGGGGTAGTCGTGGCCATGACCTTTCCGTGCGGGAACACTTATCATTCTTACAAAAAGATTTTTAGGAATGAGAAAGTAGAGCCTTAGAGGTTAGGGGCTTTGGAAGTGTAGCAGAGCAAGTTTAGGTGTAAGGTGTTTGGGGTCATTTGTTTGCAGCAGTAGCAGTTAACAGTCTGTGAGAATTTGGAAACCAAGTTTGCCAGTTTTGGCCATTGATTTGTATTGAGGAGAAGCTGGTAAAATAAAATCTTAGTCCAGGGAGGAGAGAGAGGGTGGCACAGTGGAACACCGTGCTCGTGTGTTCCTCTAAGTGAGAGTGCAGACGGGCTGCAGGACTGCAGGTGGAAACTGAGACGTGGCAGAGTGGGTCTGCAGTCTGACTGCATGGTGAGGGAAAGCCAGGAAGTGTTATGCCCATACCACGGGGACCCCCAAAGACCACCACAGAGATCGAATCCCATATGTAAAAGCAAAGAGCCTTCATTTCTAAGCTCTGAGCTTGGTCTCTCTGACTGTCCGACACAGTGGTGAGCGTAGAGAGCCCTGGGCTCTGGCAGGGTAGAATTTTTAATCATAGAAGAGATTGGGATGAGGGGATCTCCAGGGTTCAGGACCCTGATTGTCTTACATTTGTTTAGGGGTATCTGTAAAACAAAATTAGATGTGTGCTAGACTCAGGGACATCTGGCCACTTTATCTAATGGTTGGAATGTTTGGGATGCCATGTATTTCCCCTTAGATGTAGGTCCTCTCTAGGTGGGGTCAGCTTATGGCTTTTCCTGGGTCTGGATGTTACCTGTCAGTGAGCCTGTCACAGCAGCTGTGTCTGGGCCTCTAAGCCTGTCATGGCAGCTGTGTGGTCAAGCTGTTTTGGGGCCCCTCTAGCAGAAGATAAAGGAGGTGTTGTAAGGATTCTGTCCTTAATTATGTCACCAGTCTGCAATGGCATCCCAGCCTAAAAAGTGGGCGGGCCCTCTGTGTGTTCCTCTTCTCTTTCTGCTCTCTTTCCTTCTCTCTCTCTCTCTCTCTCTCTCTCTCTCTCTCTCTCTCTCCCTCCCTCTCTTCCCCCTTCTCTCCCAATAAAGCTCTAAAAAGGTAACCGTGGCTTGCGATCCTTCCGATCAGCACTCTCCTCTGCTGGCATGGCCGCCGTGAGTGGTAGCCAGCCATGAGCAGTGCCATTTAACGAACATTGGTGCCGTGACTCGGATATACCACCGAGGACCTGCTGTGATGACTGCCACTTGCAGCCACCTCCCCCATCCAGCAAGACCACAAGATCACAAGTGCACACGTCCCTCACCTCTGCTGGACCCCCACACAGCTACTACAACTGCTACCACCATGATTCTTCACCACAGTGAATCTGCCGTTCTCGCTGCTGTAGTCTGAGCTATATTTTTTGCGATGGACACCCCTGGGGTTGTCCTCGGGCTGTACTGGCAATGGCAGGCACATTTTTGCTCCTGACGAGGGGGTCAATGCTGTCTTGGGTCCACCGTGGACCAACTGCAGCACAGCCACAGCCCTTCCCATCCCTTGACGAAGAGGATGGCGAACTTGAGCTGATTCTTAGATCTCTCTTCACTCTTGGGGATGCCTGAGATTGGAGTCTGATCCCGGTTTGTTACTTTAATTTTTTATTTTTCTCTCAGCTACAGCCATGGGACAAAGGGGCAGATACATTTACCACTTACATTGGCAGATAGGGGCAGGCACCGGTAAACCTGGCCACATAACAGCGTCGCAGGAACTTCTGCCAGCAAATGAGCAAATAAGAGTTACTTTATCTCCAAGATTTCTGCTAAAGCTCTAAACCCTTCTCCCTCCCCACTTCTGTGTCTGCCATGTGCAACCTTTTCTGTCTGACTTCTGCCGGGAGTGGGCGGGCTCAAATGGGCGGGCTTGGGCGGTTTCTACTGACTCTAGCCCTAACTCACCTTAACTCCACCCACTCATTCTCAAACTGCCTTGAGAGACACAGACGGGTCTAGAAGCGGCTAAGATCCATACAAGTAAGTTTACAGTAGTCAGGATGGCTCTTAAGCCAAAAATCAACTTATAGCCTCAGACAAGTCTTCAAAAGGATTGGTTTATAGTCTGCCTCCTGGCAGATCTTCCAAAAGCTGTCCTTAAGCCATCAATCATCAGGGAAAAAAATTTCAGGACACGGAGTAAAATCCGTCTCTTGTTCCCTGACTAAAACTTAAGCATCTGGAGAGCAAGGCTCCTGACCCCACAGGCAAAAGAGTCATCTGTGGCATTTAAGGTGTGTCAGGGAAGAGATTAAAGCCTGAAAACAAAATTGCCAAGTGCTGGCACTCACTGACTCCTCAAGGCTGTTGGGTCCCTGTTTTAAGTGAGAAAAAGGCCACAGGCTAGCGAGTGCCCTGCCAGGCCATCAACAGCCTTGTTAAAAGTGCCGCCTAGAAAGACAACCAGTCAGCTGACTGCCCCCAGGCACCAAGATGCATGGGTACATCAAGCTAAGACCTCCAGCAGACCTAGGCTTGGCTACAGACATGGCAGGGAACCCAGAACGCAGCAGGAAGTGATTCGTTTCTTTCCTTCTGGACACCAGAGTCACTGACTCAGTCCTGGGAGTTTTGGGATGTCACCTCTCCTTTATTGTCGGGTACAGAGGACAGCCTTACCCACCTCACCAGATTTAATTGTACTTTTAGAGTTACTCCCTGTGTTTCTCATGTGCATACAGACGGGGCCCTGATCTTTTCCTTGTCCCTAATTCCAAAAGTAAGTTCTCATGCACCACAAGCTTTTCTCTTCCCGGTTCCCCGTACTAACTCACTGTTCAGCTAATGGTACAGGACCACCACAGAACCAGAGTCCAGAGATCATCAAGTGAGAAACTATAACAACTAAAGGTATTTATACCCCCAGACCCAAAAGCATCTGGGCACTATAAAAAGACTTTAATATAAACATCTATTACTATGAGATGCTTTTAACAATTGATCACCTGTCTCCTAGATGATGAACTAGTAAAGGAAAAAGGTGCTTTAAAATAATCTGTCTCTGATAAAGCTTAACATGTTTCAAAATCCATAGGGACAGGCTGGATCTACCTCAGATAAATGTCAACATAAAATAATAATGATTCTTTTTTCTCTCTAAGCTTTTTTATGTGTCACCAGCATCTTGTCAAACAGAAAGTTCCCAGCCACAGCCAAGAGGGATACATGTCTCCAGAGCAAACGGATGACAGACAGCATCCCACAATGCCTGTCTACCTTGGAAGACTCCCCTTCTCCATCCCCCCAGAGCCAACTGACATCCAAGAGTCAGCTGGAAGCAGTTTTTGAGAGGAATGATGCCCCTAGTCCCATCTACCTGCTTTTTTTTTATAATAAGCAAAAGTCTGGGATGTAAGGATTCTGTCCTTAATTATGTCACCAGCCTGCGAAGTCGTCCCAGCCTAAAAAGCGGGTGGGCCCTCTGTGCGTTCCCCTTCTCTTTCTGCTCTCTTTCCTTCTCTCTCTCTCTCTCTCTCTCTCTCTCTCTCTCTCTCTCTCTCTCTCTCTCTTTCTCTCTCTCTCTCCCCCCCTCTCCCAAAAAAGCTCTAAAAAGGTAACCATGGCTGTGATTCTTCTGATCAACACTCTCCTCCGCCAGCATGGCGGCCAGCCACGAGCAGTGCCGTTTAACCAACAGGTGTCCATGTGGGTCTGCAGGCCAAAAGAACCAGAGCCACATGGAAAATACAGCGGGCTAGAAGTTGAGCTGTGGACCTCCCAGGCTGCTGGGGGAGTGGAGAGAGTGGGAGAGGAGATGTCCATGTGGGTGCAAGAGGCTGCAGGAGCCAGACAGGCACACATGTGTCCACGTGGAAAGTAACATAGGAAGAATCAGACTCTGAAATTTGGAATTAGATTCAGTCACAGACAAATGGTCTGAACATATCTTATTGAGGGCCAGATCAGCAGATGCTGTGAGGGAGAAGAGGCATACGCTGAGCACAAAGCAGCCTCTCTGACTCTGACTCCCATGTTGTAACAAACATAAGGACGGAACATCTAAGCAGTTTAGGGTAGGAGAGCAGACAGAAACAAAGAGAGAACGGATCTGTTGGGGGTATAAGCCCAGTATGACCACACCAAACACCAGGAGAGCCTAAGGAGTGAAAAGACAAAGTAGGTACTTTTTGGCAGGCCCTGCCAAGGTGTGCCGCTAAGAGAACACACCAGGAACAGCAGAGTTAGTACAAGACATTCATTGAGGATGCGGAGAGTGAAGGAGGGAAGGGCCATCTTGCAGTAGAGACGTAAGAGGCAGGGACAGAGAGCAGGAAAGAGAGGGCGGGAGTGCAGGACTCGGACTCCCTGGATGAGGGAGAGCAAACCATTTGTTGAATGGTGTGAGACAGCCCCGATTTGGATAAATTTTGTAGTAGACACCCCAGGGGTGACTGAGAATCAGGTATAGATCTGCAGTTGCCCATTTCTAAGCCTGTGCTTGAGACTGAAACTAGAACAGTGTGTCCACTGCTACAGCCTGAGTTTAAGGGTGAGTAGTACATTTCCTCTACAAAGGTCCCACAGAACAAAGATGGTCTTCGCCCTGGAAATGGATTGGGCTTGCTCTGGCACAGCCCTAACTGAGCAGGAGATCCCGGGACAGGTCTTGACTCAAAGAGGTCCCAGACCTCTGTAGGTGGTGTCTTGGAAGTGGGTGACTTACCACAGGTCAAAAGTTGATCCAATCTGGAGGGAGATAGAAGGGTGACCTCCCATATGGCCAGGGGACTGGGTCCACTGGGCAGGGAAGGCTCAACTCCTCCCAGGCTTCTGACACTAAGATAATAGGTTTTCTTTACTGGATAACAGGTTTCTCTGGCAACGCAGTAGACAAGATCAAACCGAATAAAAAAAGTAAAAGACCAGGTTTATACTGAGCAAAGCAGGGGACCCCCAAAAGACCAACATGGAGACCAAATCCCACATGTAAAAGCAAAGAGCCTTTATTTCAAGCTCGGAGATTGGTCTCTCCGTCTGTCCAGTGCAGCAGTGAGAGCAGAGACTCCCTGGGCAGGGTGGGTTTTATCATTGCAGAGGTTGAGGTGAGGAGATTTCCAGGGTTCAGGACCCTGACTGGCTGACATTTGTCTAGAGGTATGGGTCTGTGCTGGGAATGTTTGGAATGTCAGGTATTTCCCCTCAGATTCGGGCCCTTGCTGGGTGGGGTCAGCTGATGGCTTTTCCTGGATCTCGGTGTTGTCTCCCAGGAAGTCTGTCACAGCAGCTGTGTCTGGGCCCCTAAGCTGGTCATGGCAGCTGTGTGGTCAGGCTGTTTGGGGCCCCCACAGGGTCAAATTGACATACAAAGTTCATCATCCTTGGTGGAGAGAGGGAGAGTGTGCTCATGGCACTTGAGTCATGTGTCCATCTCTTTGCTCAGTAGAGGACAGGATGTTTTTCTTAGTGGTCCCCTTGACTGCAGAGTGTGGGTGCAGAACTGGTCTCACACAGGTGTAGTAGGAAGTTACGACCCAAAGAGAAGAACTCCTCCCCAAAGGTCAGATTTTGTTTGTGTGTATCAGCAAGACACATTGTTCTGCTTTGCCTTCCTACCCAAACTTCATTTTCCATCTCCAGTCCAGGGGAGCAGTCGCTGAAGTCTCACCACCACCTCCAAGCTCTTTCTCTGAGAGGTCTATGCTAATGATTCAGCATTCAAATGCTTGCTCTGAAAGAGTTCCTTACCCACTACCTTTGCAAAGTACAGGGCTCTCACAAGACACCCCTGCCCCAGAAGGTTTGTGTCTGCTGTACTTCTATCCTCTGTGTCCCTCTGTGAAAATAAAAGGCTTGCCTTTGAGACACTGTGCTCCCATTGGTCAGAATTCTCTTAATGTACTAATTTTGTTGTACGCAGATCGTGACCCCCAGAGAGACCACCAAAGACGAGCATGCCGGAATGCAAAAGCAAGGTTTAATTTTGGATATCCAATACAAGCCTAGGCAGGGACTTCGTCCAATACATCCAACGCAGTGGAAACTGGAGGAAGTGCCCGCCTGTCTGCAAGCTCAGTTTTTAAAGGCAAAAGCCACAAGGTTACATCACTTAGGGGTGCTAGTACAAGTACAATTCTGATTGGCTCGCTTCCAGGGGCTTTCTAGAAATCACGGCTTAATCTTACTTCTAAGGGGGTGGTTGCCCACCACCATTTCTCATTGGCTGCCCTCAGGTGGGGACATTTCTGTGGTCAATTACCCTGGAAACCAGGGAGAGGACATTCCATAGTCCAGCAGTCATTACCTCGTGACTACCTTGTGACTCTGTAATTCTACACTTCCTGGTTTCTGGAATCTGGACTGACTTGTTTCAGTAATATTGGCCTATTCCTAGAAGGAGAAATCTTAGGCCTTAGTTTCAGGGTGAAAGTATTTTATCTTATTTCTAAGATGGCTCATTTTGGTCTCACAATTTGTTCGAACAAGATGCTGCTGTATGTAGACCATAAAACTGTCATAACACTAGCCTACGATGTTGACAGTCTGAGTGATACTTTTACATATGCTTATGTGATAATAAATAATAATAATAATAATAATAATAATAATAATAATAATAATGCATAATCTGTCCCCTGGCAAGACAGGCTTGAACTGCTGTGAAAACAGGTGAAAGAATACAGCCTGTGCAATGCACTTTTGAATGGTGTGTGTGTGTGTGTGTGTGTGTGTGTGTGTGTGTGTGTGTGCTCGCGCATGGGCATGCACCCTTTCTTCAGGTGCTTTCTGACCAGTTGCTGAAACTATTGGTCAGACTCAAAACAGAGTGGTGAGTCCAAGACTCCTTTAGAGAGGCAGGTCTCAAGCAGGAAACCTGCAAGACGGTGGGACCCTGCTGTCCTTGGGGCCTGGCTCCTGACAGACATGCGCAGCTCAGACCAGCCCGAGTGGCAGTGGACATATACTACTGCTCCAAGGACACATGTGGTGCCAAGTCCTCTTCAGAAGTTTAGAGGACTGATTTCTGATTAACGTGTTAGAGGTGACTTATTTCAAATTCCCCAAATCACAAAATGATAGACAAAATTAGTAGTTTAAAATAAAAATAGATGACACATATGTAGAAACTCCACCCCACCCCCCCTTAATTGACTTTCATGTGTGTACCCTAGAGTAGGCACAGTTCACTTCATAGACCACTGGCTGATCTGGAACCTGCTGCTTGACTTACAATACATACGTAGACAGGATGGATTGATTACCACACTTCCTCTAGCCTGGAGGCATCCTCACTCTATTACAACTGCCACTCTGGATGTTGGCAAACCATGGCCTCAATTGGGGGCTGACTGCTTTTGTAAATAGATTTTATTGGGATCCAGCCGCACTCCCTTGTTAGTACACTGTGCCCCTTTCACAGTACAGTGGCACAGTGGAGCTCCCGCCGCAGAGACCATCTAGTCCATAAACCTCCATCCCTGTTATCTGGCCCTCTGTAACAGTAGTTTTCACTGCTGTGTCAGAACAAATGGTATACACAACTTAAAAAAAGAAGCTGTTTATTTTGGCTTGCAGTTTTAGACATTTCAGCCCACAGTCTTTGGAGCTGCTGACTCTGGGCTCACAGAAAGGCTCATGCCATGGGGTTGGGAGCACGAGGCTGTTCACCCCATGGCAGGCATGAAGCTGAGGAGGGAACATAGCTAGGGACTAGGGCAAGATGGAACCTAAGGGCACGCTGTTAGTGATCTGTTTCCTGTAGTTAGGCTCCACCTCTTAAGTTTCTAAAGTAGTGCCATCAACTGGGATCCAAGGCTTTAACACAAGAGCTTGGAGGCAGCTCCTTCCCTTTGTCTCTAGACATGGTCTCAGTGTGTAGCCCTGGCTGACCCCACACTCTCAGGTGACACAGCATCCTTAGGCCTGTGCATTAACAGTGGGCTTTAATTTTCCTATAGCTGAGATAAAATACTTGGACAAAAGCAATTTAAGAGAAAAATGGTTTATTTTCACTTCCAGTTCCAGGTACAGTCCCTCATGACAGGAAGTCAGCATGTCAGTGTTGGAATTCCTGGCCGCTCCCCCAGCTACATGACTGCACATGCGCTGTCCAGATGTTTAGTCATTCCAGAGCTTTACATCCTACGTAATCCATGCATCCTATGTAATCCGTGCACTGCGTGGTCACATAATATGCGTGCAGCGTGATTACGCAATCTATGTGCATGTGTGGTGTAGCTCTGTGAGTCCATACGCGCATGTGCGGGGGGAATCCATTAAAAGCGGGTCAGCTTCTCCCTCTCTTCTCCTTCTTCCCCCTTCTCCTTCACCCCCTCTCTCCTGCACATGTCTTTCAAACAGGCCTGAGCCCACCCTTTCCTAACACTAACATTGGTGCTGAGATGAAGTAGGCCCTCCCAGCGCTCTGCATCCGGGATCCTGTACTGAAGTTTGTTTGATCTACAGCTGCCCACTTTTTTCATTTGCCTAGTCGCCAGACTGCTCCACACAACACTGGCTGCTCCGATTGGCGAATTTTCCCTTTCCAATCCCTAGTCACTTCCCACGTCTGCAGCCTGAGATACATTTCTCGCTGTCAGATGGCGGGTCCTCAGGCTGCACACGCAGTGACTCATTCTTCACTTGACAAAGCATTGAATGCTGTCAGACCCCCAGGAGGTCCTTGTGCTCATACACCCTGGCCTTACCCCTCTCTTGATGAAGGGTCAGGTAACTTGGAGGCAATCCGCAGATCCTTCCTTGATCTCAGGTACACCTGAAATTGTGGTCTTAGATAACGTTTGGTTTTTCAGGTTTTTTTTTTTCTCTCGGCTGCAGTCGTGGGACATAAGGTGAAGCATGAATTGTTAGAAGGTCTTATTAATAAAAACAAACCCAGAGCCGGGTATTGGGGTGAACGCTAGAAGATCAGAGAAGCAGAATAAGCCACAGCTAACCTCACCTTGCCAATTCCTCAGCTGATCCTGTTTCCTCAGACTGGAAGCTTCTGATGAATCTCAGCTGAACTGCTGCTCAAAAGCCTAAAAGCTTTACCAGCTCTAGTTCCTGGTTTTCACCCCTAATATACCTTTCTGCTTTCTGCATCACTGCCTGGGATTAAAGGGGTGAGTCACCATGCCTGACTGTTTCCAGTGTGGCTTTGAACTCACAGAGATCCAGATGCATCTCTGCCTCCAGAAGGCTAGGATTAAAGGCGGGTGTGCCACCAGTTTCTGGCCTCTATGTCTGTGTAGTGACTGTTCTGTTCTCTGACCCCAGATAAGTTTATTAGGGTGCATGATATATTGGGGACACAATATCACACAATAAGGCTTCCTCCTCCTGGTCCCAATCCTCCTCTGAGAAACACCTTAAATATCCCCAGACAACAACACACCTGGCCATGTAATGGCTGCTTGGACCCGATATTTCACAGGAAGTATCTAACTTCTGCCAGTGAATGGGCAAATGGGCTTGGCCATGGGCAAGGATTAAAGATGCCGTCTCTCACAGGGAATCTAGCATAGCATTGCAATATTGGGGTGATCCATTTCCTTCCTTTTGGACACCAAGCAACTTACTCAATCCTGAGGGAGTTTGGGGCCCCACCTCTCCTCATGTCTCTATTGTCGCTGTAGGGAGACAGCCTTACCCTTCTCACCAGACCCCACCACTTAACCGTACTTTTAGGGGTATCCCTCTCACACACACATTCTTAGTTATGCCAACCTGCCCTGTTCCCCTAATGGGAAGAGAGTTTCCAGCTAAGGTAGGAGCTTTCACTTCATTTGCTCCCTCCATGTGCCTCACTCCAGACTGGTCAGCAGCTCCTCTCCTCCTCCTCATGCACAGGGACACAGACAGGGCCCTGCTCTCTCTCAAGTTCCAGAGGACATCAGGATCCACTGCCTTGTCACCAATTCCAGAAGAATGAGGTCTCACCCCTCAAGCTTTTCCTTCCTGGTTTCCTCTCCTAATGAACTACTCAGCTAATTGTTATAGGATCACCAAAGAACTGGAGTCCAAGGACCATCAAATATACCCAGGCAGTAAGGAACAGTAACAGTCCAGAGGTATTTACACCCCCAGACTCAAAAGGGTCTGGACTCTGTAAAAAACAGACTTTAATATAAACATCTATTACTATTAAATGCCCTCAGCAGTTGATCACCTGTGTCTCCTGGATGCTAAACTAATAAAGAAAACAGGTGCCTTAAAATCTGTCTCAGATAAGGTTTATCTCAGGTAAAAATTAAAAGCATGTTCCAAATATCTCTCTTTCCCCAACACTAACCAATATAGCAGAGTACTAAACATTGTAACATCATGGTTACCAGCTCAGGATTTTAAATTCCCATTGGCTGCTTCTTAATATGTTTAAAAATTCTTCCAAGCTCCAGAGCCAGCTTGATCCACCTGGACAGCACCTTGTCAGGCCATAGCAGCCAGAGTCCTAAACAGTGGAAGGTGTTGAATGATTCCCAAAGCCTCAGAGGACAATCCACTACCCCAGGATGTCTGGCTACCCCAAAAGCCCCCTTTCTCACTCCCAAGAGTTAACTGATGCCCACCGAGTCAGCTGGAAGCAGTTTTGGGAGACACAGCACCTCCATTCCTGTTCACCCACCTTTTTTTACAATAAGCAAAGAGTCTGGAATGTTGGAATTCCTGACCACTCCCTCAGCTACATGACTGCACATGCGCTGTCCAGATGTTTAGTCATTCCAGGGCCTTATATCCTACGTAATCCATGTGTCCTATGTAATCTGTGTGCTGTGCGATTGTGTAATTTCCATGCAGCACGATCATGCAATCTATGCACATGTATGGTGTAGCTCTGTGAGCCCATATGCGCATGTGCGGGGGAATCCATAAAAAGCAGGTCACAGACTCCTCCCTCTCTTCTTCTTCCCCCTTCTCCTTCTTCCTCTCTCCCCACATGTCTCTCAAACAGGCCTGAGCCCACCCTCTCCTGTCCCCCTTCTCCTAATAAACTCTCATAGTGGGTTTTGTTGTGCCTCGTGGCTTTCCTTGCACAGTAACAGTGCCACTCAATGAATAACACAGCTCCACTGCATAAAAACTAACTGTCAGGAGCTTCAAGCATTGTCCATTGCATCCACAGTCAGGGTCTCAGCAGGGGGATGGTGCTGCCCACACTGGGCAGGTCTGATCCTCTCTAATCAATACAGTCCCCATCTCCCAGGTGACTCTGGAGTCTGTGAAATATCCAAACCTGACAGTGGACACTAACCACCAAATTGTCAGCCTGCACTTAAAAGTTGAATTTCTCAAAAAGATTTTTTAAAGTCAAGATTTGAAGGATCTCTTAGTGATTTTCTTTTTCTATTGAAGTGTGTGTGTGTGTGTGTGTGTGTGTGTGTGTGTGTGTGTGTGTGTCTGGGCTGGAGAGATGGCTCAGCAGTTAAGATCACTGGCTGCTTTCCCAGAGGACAGAACTTCCCAAACCCACATGGTGGGTCACAACCAAGTTTCACCTCTGCAGCCCGTTGTTCCTGCAGCCCGATAGTCAGTGGTGATCATGTTAGAATGCCTGCTCTCGCCTGGTCTAGCTTTAGAAGTTTGTCCACATAGCCACACTTGTCTCTAAAGCGCATTTCCTGTTCTCAACCACTCCCCATTTACACCGTATTCGAGTAGGAGCGGGTCATCACATCCATCCCAATGCTCTTCCTTATCTATGTGAAGTGTTCCAGTCATCTGGAGGCACCCAACAACAGATGCTCCAAAAGGACCTGTCAGGACTCAGGCTGCCTGTGGTCAGGAAGACTTTCCCGCTGGGCAGGGTGCTAGGAGTGCAGCACTAATTGCACTGGTGCAGCTGCTCCAGGCGAAAGCCCTGCTTTCTCATGTAAGGCAGAATGGAATTGTGCTCTCCTCTTGAATTTCAATCTCAACACTCAGACTCTACCACCCCAGGTGCATGTGCACCACACCCAGAGTGCATGTGCACCACACCCAGAGTGCATGTGCACCACACCCAGAGTGCATGTGCACACTCAGAGTACACGTGCACCACACTCAGAGTGCACATGCACCACACCCAGAGTGCATGTGCACCCACACCCAGAGTGCATGTGCACCACACTCAGAGTGCATGTGCACCACACCCAGAGTGCATGTGCACCCACACTCAGAGTGCATGTGCACCACACTCAGAATGCATGTACACCACACTCAGAGTGCATGTGCACCACACTCAGAGTGCATGTGAACCACATTCAGAGTGCATGTGCACCACACCCAGAGTGCATGTGCACCCACACTCAGAGTGCATGTGCACCACACTCAGAATGCATGTACACCACACTCAGAGTGCATGTGCACCACACTCAGAGTGCATGTGAACCACATTCAGAATGCACGTGCACCACTCAGAATGCATGTGCACCCACACCCAGAGTGCATGTGCATCCACACTCAGAATGCATGTGCACCACAGGTGGCAGGCCTTCCTTCCACATCTTCTTCCTTTCCTTCCTCTCCCCTCCCTTTCCTGTCCTTTTCCCTTCCCCTCCCCTCCCCTCCCCTCCCCCACCTTCCTCTTCAATCCCCCATTTTCCCCTCCCCTCCCCCACCTTCCCCTCCCCTCCCCCCTTCCCCCCCTCCCTGTCCTTTTCCCCTTCCCCTCCCCCACCTTCCCCTCCCTTCCCTGTCCTTTTCCCTTCCCCTCCCCCACCTTCCCCTCCCCTCCCTGTCCTTTTCCCCTCCCCTCCCCCATCTTTCCCTTCCCTCCCCCCTTCCCCCCTTCCCTGTCCTTTTCCCCTCCCCTCCCCCACTTCCCCCTCCCTTCCCTGTCCTTTTCCCCTCCCCTCCCCCACCTTCCCCTCCCTTCCCTGTCCTTTTCCCTTCCCCTCCCCCACCTTCCCCTCCCTTTCCTGTCCTTCCCTCCCCTCCCCCACCATCCCCTCCCTGTCCTCCCCCCCCCCCCAGCTGAACTGGAAGAAGACTGGCTCTTGGGCTGGTGACAAGTGCTGCCACATGAGCTAAATGTTCTGCTTTTGACAGGAACTTTTCTAATCTTCAAGGGCCACAGAGGTTTCCAAATCAAGATGGAAAAATCAAGAGACCAAAGACACCAGAGAATCGAGGGACGGTCTGCGTAGGAGGATGGCTGCCTTGTCAGGGCCAGGACAGGTTTCTGCGGACTCCGAGGACTAGGTAGGGTGATCTGCCTCTGGGCTGGCACCTGTCACTACGTGCACGGTTGTCTCTGGACAGATGGTCTGTAGAAATCTCCAACAAAAGCAGACTGCTCCTCTTCGGCAGGTCTGTGTTTCCTCCTCTGCCCATGTGGTTGGGCCTGCTGGCATTCTTTTGACACTCACTGGGTCACAGATTGGCTTCAAGCTGGATTTTTAGCACCCCCAGTGGTGGCGGGAAGAGCCCAGAGCAGTGACATGTATACACCCCTAAAGGCCAGGGGTGGGTCTCTTGTAAGACTTTCCATGCTCAGAGCACCAGTGTTTGTTTTAAACACGCATCCGCGGAAGTCTGGGATCCTTTCTGCTCTGGTTCTGTGGGCCTCTTTAAAAAGCAAGTGAGCAGCAAAGGCCTGGCTGGACTAAGGTGAGGCAGGGGCACTTCACTGTTGGGAACAGTCAGCGAGGGCCTCCCTATAGGACAGAAGGGAAGATGCCCTGAAGAAGAACTCTGGGAACTTAGTATCCAGAAGAAAGATCGCTTTGCAGAAGGAAGTTCCGAGTCAGGCGAAACACTGCTTCACAGCAAACAAAAAGAAACAGGCGTGGCACCCCATCCCGACCCCAGCGGACCCCGTGAGGACCGTGCTCACTCTGAGATCGCAGGCTCCTGGTAAGTTGCTCGTTTTCTGATTCCGGAAATTGCCTGTTTTGAAATCGGAGACTTCCTGCCGTTCCTACCCCAGACTTAGTTCTTAGGGCTCCAGAGCAAACACCCCGCAGAGGGTGGCTGCCTGCCCCCCGGCTCTCTACTGCCCTCTGTTGGGACTTGGCTGCCAGCACACCAGCATTAATCATTATGTTTTGTCTGTAACAGACAGAAGCTGCCGAGCAAGTTACAGACTTTGTGACTTATAACTGAATACTAAGTAAAATCATTTTGTATTAACAGAATGAGCAACAAGACTGTCAAGAGCAGCCAGTGGTGACGGCTGCCTTTTAACTTAATTATCAGCTGAGAAAGAAAAGACCGTGAGCGCTTTACACTGCAAAACAAGTGCTTGCTGACTGTTTTGTGTGATGCGTTGTGCTCGTACGAGTTAGATATTCTCAGTGATCAGTGACCCAGAAAAAGGGACATGATTATAAAATGAAACATCAGCGTATCCTGGGGGTGGATAGAGCGCGGGGGAGGGAGAGCTCAGACCAGGGAGCAGGGAAGGTCACCCAGGCCAAGGTGAATTGTAACTATTCTATCCGGGAGCCAGCAGGGACTAGCTGGAGGCAAGAACGGTGTGTCTTCAGTTCCACAGACACCTGCTGATATCCACACCTGCATGTTGACATAGATGTTGTCAGGGTTCCTTGCATTTCTTAGAGTCTGATTTTAAAGCATACTGACACCTTCGTGTGGAGCTGGATTAAAAAAAACGACTGGGCAGTGAGGTGGTATTTGAGAGCAAGCCTCTCTGTGCCCCACATTAAAAAGCCCCTTCCCTGTGAAAGGGAACCAAAGATAGAAAACCACACAAAGCACGGCTTAGTGAGTGACAGTGAGGACAGCGGGTCACGGGCCCCCTCCCCGTCAGGAACCACCGTCTACCATCACAGTACCTCCCTGCATCTCTTTCTGGTTGGCCATCTAAGCCTGACTCTTGACACTGCACTCGAACACCGTCCCTTCTCTGGGAAATTGTTTGACATGTGTGCCGTCAAGAATTTTTAGTTATAGATCCTTGCCTCTTGCCATCTTTGCCAGTGGAAGAACCTGAGTCCCTTGACCTGCAGTCTGGATCTGTGTGTGTGTGTGTGTGTGTGTGTGTGTGTGTGTGTGTGTGTGTTAGAGAGGGAGATGGAGACAGAGAGAGATATTAGCTGCCACTGGTTCTCTATATTGAGGCCCACTAACTCCATTGGTCATTGCAAGATGGTGCTGCTCTGAGGTAACAATCCTTGTTCAGTTATCATCACAGTGTGTGAGGAGATGCTTCTCCTATCAGCCATTCTGCAGAGGAAGGTAATTTTGGGTCTTGCACAATCCTTATTCACCTGCCTAGTCATGAGTACCTAGCAGGCTTTTCTTCAAGATCTTGCAGAATGAAGCCTGGCCCAGAAACACTGACCCAGCACCTTTTCAGTCACTGGCCACTTGTGGGACACTGAGGCAGAGACCTGCAGCCCTGGTGACCTCCCTTTGTGTGGTGAGATAATTGTTTCGGGCCATATAGTGAGTTAGACATCATAAATTGCTTCTCTGTTCATTTATTTGTTTGTTGAGTGAGAGAGAGAGAGAGAGAGAGAGAGAGAGAGTTTGAGCACATGCATATCTCAGCTGTCATGTAAGGTCAGAGGACAACTTTTAGGGTTGATTCTTTCCTTTCACCATGTGTTTTGGGAATTAAACTTGGATTGTCAGGTTTGGTGGCCAGTAGGACCGGTCTCCTGGTTGTAAGAACAAAATTTAAAATGTCATTTAAACCAAGAGTTTTAAGAAATGTATGAGCCTCCCCAAAGGAAATCCACAGTGGTCAAGACATGAGAAGGGAGAGGCATCTGTCTCATGAGGCGCTGCCCAGTGAACGCTGAGGCTGGAGAGAAGGCTGTGCACTTTCAGGGCAGCGTTGGTATTAGAGAGGATGGCAGACTAGAACCCAGGGCCAGCTAGATCATGCCGGAGGTGGAGCATGTATGAGGAGAACCTTCTGCACCAGGGTGGGAATCTAAGCTATGATATGAGTGTAGGAGTGTGCACAGATAACCCTGGTACACTGAAGGACAGAAAGGAGACTCGCTATTTCTATTTTAACACTGGAAAGGAGAAAATTGTTCAAAATATATTGACAATTTAAAATGAGAAACTTGCTTTCTTAGAGTCCAGGTCCAAATGTATATATATTGTATGATTAAAAGGCAACAACAACTCTGAAACAGTGCTAAACTTAGAACAGTTCTGGATGATAGGGCCCCAAGGGGAACAGCAGCAGACCTGAGACTTTGCGGGAGCAGGCGGCTCCAGAGACTTCCTCCAGGGAACTACTTATTGCTAAGCAAGCAAGCCAAGCAAGGTCAGAATTCAGAGAAGAAGGAAGGGGTAGGAAAAACAGTCGGAAATAGGAAGCCAGGCACTCTTGTAATCCCACCACTCTCAAGAGGTGGAGGCAGGAGGATTGCCTCTATTTCCCGGCCAGTCTGATTTACATGGCAAGTTCCGGGCCAGTTAAGGCTACATAGTGTGATCCTGTTTTAGTAACAAACGCACACCAAAATATCAGAAAGGAAGTAAGAAAAAGTCATGAGCAGACTTAAAAACATTAGATCACCAGATGCAAATTACAAAATAGCCATATTTAATGTACCCCGACAAAAAACTTTAAAGTGAGAATGGGAAAGGGACTCTAAGAAACAGCCAAGCAAATTTTATAAAGGAATAGAATCCCTGGTAATAGAAAAGTCATAACTGGAAGTAACAGTCCCAGTGATGGAACAAATACCGTGTTTTAGATGCTGCTGCAGAGAGAACTAGTGAGTTAGAAAGTAAAGAAATTATTCATAATGCAGATCAGAAGGATACAGACACAAGACTGAGAGAGGGGGAGGGCGAGTCTGACAGGAGACGGTGTCAACGTGTAAAGAGATGACAGCCAAGACCTGGCCTGGCCTGGCAGAAGGAACCCATCCTGGGTGCAGGAAGACAACATTGATGTTACAAGAACTTCACCAGGACACATTATAAGTGAAGCACAGGCACCCGTATGAAAGGGACGCCTTTAAAATAGGCACACTATCAAGGAATAGCAATCAGAGAAGAGTGATTCTTGGTAGCGAAATGAAAGTCAGAAAACAGTGGCAAAAGACTTTAATTTTTTTTTTGTTTTTTGTTTTTATTTTTCGAGACAGGGTTTCTCTGTGTAGCTTTGAGCCTTTCCTGGAACTCACTCTGTAGCCCAGGCTGGCCTTGAACTCACAGAGATCCACCTGCCTCTGCCTCCCGAGTGCTGGGATTAAAGGTGTGCGCTACCACCGCCTGGCAACTTTAATTTTTCAAAAGAAAATTATTTTCAAATCTGAAAACTGTACTCATAGGATCTTTCTCAGCACAAGGAAGCAAGCCCTTTCAGAAGAATCACACTTGAATTTACCAAGAATTCACCAGAAAAAGCTCAAAGTTGAACTGCAAGAAAAAGGAGAAGTTTCCAGAGAAGGCGAAACATGAATGTACTGGTAATCTGTGTTGTTCTATATATGCATTTGGTACTCTTTAAAACGGTGGCGTGGGCTGGAGAGACGGCTCAGTGGTTAAGAGCACCTGCTGCTCTTGCTGAGATCCGGCGCGGTTCCCAACACTCATACCTGGTAGCTCATGGCCTTCTGGGTCCATGGAACCTGATGTGCTCTTCTGGCCTCTGTGTGTGCTTGTACACACAAAGCACACAGGCAAACACAGGCACACATAACATTTGAAAATATTTAAAAAAAGACACAAACAGGTCTATAGTTGTGACAGCTGTACAAAATAGGACCAAGATAATTAAAATAGCAAGTTATCAGTGCTATTAACTTAGCTTTGATGCAATCACATCTGATCTGTAGGTATTTAGCTTTCTTTGTTCCTGAAAGAGATTTTGTTATGTTTTGCTGTGTTCGTGGGATTGAGAAATCATCACAAGAATAGTTTACACCAGATTGTGCTGTGCTTAAACATGCCTAAAGTAAACCCCCTGGGGTCAGACTCCCAAAGTTTGAGCCAACACGGCTGCTGAGCTGTGTGGCTGCAAACTGGCTTCATCCTGCCTCGGTCATGACTCTGCTGCCTGTGACGGTTGCAGAGACCCCACCCTGCACCTAACGCTGCAGCACTGTAATATTTAAACAAAATGTCAAATTTATAGAAGGAAGTGATAAATCTATCATGACAGTACAACCTTTAAAATAAGATTTTTTTAATTTTTGTTTTATGTGTGTGTGTGTATTTTGCCTGTATGTATGTGTGCGCACCGTATGCATGCCTGGTGCCCTAGAGGCCAGAGGGTATGTCAGATTCCCTAGAACTGGAGTTACAGACAATTGTGAACCTCTGTGTGGGTGCTGGGAACCGAACCTTGGGCCTTTGCAGGAGCAGCCAGTGCTCTTAATTGCTGAGCCATCTCTCTAGCCCAACTAGCTCAACTTTTTAATACATCAATTTAAGTGATGTATTCTCATCATGCAGACAGAAATCAGGGGCAGGGGTTAGGAAGATGGCTCAGAGGGCAGAGCGCTTGTGGCACACGGGGGAGGGCCAGAGACTGGATCCCTGGAACCCAGGTGAAAGCCCATAACCCTGCCTTCGGGGAGCCAGAGACATGGTATCCTTCCCTGGGGGCAAGCCGTCCAGATAGACGGCTGATTAGTAAACTCAACTGAGAGACCCTGCTTCAGTGAATAAGGTGGAGAATGATTGAGGAAGATACCCAATGTTAGCTGCTGAAGTAAAAATAAACATACCATGACCTTGCTTCAGCAGAAAGGTGACGTTTGCTTTCTACCTTTCAAATAATGTAAAGCATATCTGGTAGAAGAACCTATTTCACAGAACTGTAGCTAGCTGCAAGGGAGTCTGATAGATGAATTTTTTTAACATTCCAGACTCTGAAATACTTTTTTAGCATGTAGAGGAATTTGGAATAGACAATGAATGCTAATTTACCAAATCCACCACAATTCATGAACCAAAGTAGAAAAATCATGATGTAAACTTAAAATAATTTAAAATTGGTAAACCTCTCTATTTCAAAATCTGTGGGATGCAGCTAAAAGAACACTCAGAAACCAATGAGTTAAGTACTAGATCAGAAAAGATCAATGCCCAGGAACTAAGATTCAAATCTCAAAAACTTAGGAATAAATCCATCATGTCATATACAAAGAAAGCAATCTAGAAATAACTAAAGCAGATTATTGACATAGGAAATAATAATAGAAAAGAAATAACAGAATTGATGCATAGAGAAAAACAGTAAAATAGGCTTCCAGCAAAATTATCTCAGGGAAAAGGAGAAAGATAAATGATTATGATATCAATGAAAAGGGAACTAGAACCGTAGACACTGAAATCATTACAATGAAAGGGAATTATGAGTGACTTCTGCCAATACAGTGGAAGGCTTACAATATTCCTCCCCAGAAAACACGATTTTCTAAAGTTGACTGAAGAATAAGAGGGAAGATGAAGTCTGACGACCTTAAATGAAAGTCCAGCTAGCAATTCCACCTTAGAGAAGACACCGAGTGCAGATTTTATAGGTGACCTCCAACAAACTCTTACAGAGTAGGTAATTCTGAGCAAAGAAAACCCTTCCAGTGACTGAGTTCACTAACAGTTGGAGTTTTAATAGAGCATTCTCTATTTTTAAATGTTGGCAACTTTCAAACATTTTTTTTTTTGTCAGTGCAGGCAAAACACAATATGTCTGCAGGCTGGTTCCAACCCACAGTCTGCCAGTTTGCAACCCCTGCTCTCTGCCTCACGAAGCACCCTTGAAAGTCACAGTGCAACCAGGTCGATGACTTAGGGGACTAACGGTAGCGGAACCCGCTGATGGATAATGAAATGCTGACATGCAGCACGCACACCGTCTTCGTGGTCTGCACACACCACAGTCAGCTGCGGTGCTCCTAAAGAAGGCTGGCATTCATGGAGGGGTGTGCGGACATCCTTCCTGGGCTGTCTCCTGAGCTTTCAGTCCTGCCCTCTCACATGCCTTGCTGTTTGTCTGCTTTTCCTTGTCTTATCTTTCCTTCCATCTTTCTCTTTCCTTTTTCTGTCTTTGAGAATTGAATGGAATACAGGGCTTCGTGCATGCTAGGAAAGAGCTCTAACCTCTAAGATGCATCCTCAGCTCTTTAAAAATGTATTTGCTTTATTTTGAGGCAAGGTCTCACTGTGTTGACCAGACAAGGTTGTACTTATGATCCTCCTGCCTCAGCCACCTGAATAATTAGGATTATAGATAGGCCTGTGTCACTAGGCCTGGCTAATGAACACTCTTCTCTTCTTTTAAAAAATATTTTCCAGCTCTAGTGAAGTATGACTGACAAAAATTATACATATTTAATATATACAACATATTAATTTGATAAATGTATGCATTATAAGGTAATTGCCACAATCAAGCTAACACAATGATAACTTCAGTTATCCTTTTTAGACTGTCATAAAATGTACATATTTATGAAGAATCATGTGATGTTTTGATGTATATATATTATGTAATGTCTAATCAGGATAAACATACTTGTCTCCTCAATTATTATTTATTTATACTAAGACATTGCAAAGTCAACTAACTTTAGAAACATAGATCACTTGATCTTCACCGCCATCCACGTGCTGAGGACCAGCACAGCCGGATTTACCTTTCCCTCCCCACAGTAACTCGGTCCCCATCGAGGGCCATGTCCTCCTCATCTCTCCTTCTCTGGCCTCCCTCTGTCCAGCATCATGCTGCTCTCAGTTTCCATGTCACGTGTGAGTGAGTTTACATGTGTGAGTGAGCTTATCTCATGGAGTCTGGCTTCTCTGACTAGATACAATGACCTCGGCCTCGTTTTACCCATTTTGTTATAAATGACAGGGTTTCATCCTTTCTATGTGGCCAAATAGCATTTCATTATGCCTATCCACCACATTTTCCTCACCCACTTATCGGATGCTGGGCATGTACATTGCTTCCATTTCTTGATCCTTGTGAACATTGCTAGGATCAACATGGAAGTGTCGATTTCTCTCATACATTGACTTAACTTCCTTAGCAAGTGTGAGATTGCTGGATAGTACTATTTTTTTAATTGTCAGGTACCTTCATACTGTTTTCCATAATTGCTGTATTATTTGCATTTCCATAGGCAGTGTGCAGAAGCTCCCTTCCCTCCCTGCCCTCAACTCACTGTCTTCTACTCTGCCGTGAGCGCTCTTGGTTTTGACTTGTGTTTCTCAGATGACCTTGGCATTACTTTTCTCACGTTCCTATTGCTCATTTGTATGTCTTCTTTCATAAATGCCTACTTAGAGTTTTTGACATGTTTTACTTGGAGTTTATTGCTAATAAATTGCGTGAATTCCTTTTAGGTTCCAATTATTAGCTCCTCGTCAGTTTGCAAATATTACTCTCATCTTCTAGATTATTTACTTGCTGTTTTACTCGATAGGCAAGCCAGTTGAAGTCGGAAATCTATTTGTCTACTTATGCTTTTGCCCCCCCCACACACGCCCTCCTCTCCTCTCCCTCCTCTTTTTCTCTGTTGAGGGTGAATCCAGAGCCTCACCTGTACTACAAATTCCCCCAGTGAACTGTATTTTAGAACTTTTGAGCCAGGGTCCTGCTAGGTTGCCCAGGTTGGCCTTCAACTTGCAGGACCCTCTTTATTAGCCTCTCTACCAAGTAGCTGAGATTACAGGCCAGCGCCACACATTAGGGGCCTGTGCCTTTAAATGCACTTTTCTTACCCAACTGATCCAATAATAAACCCAGCAATTTGATGCTTCCACTAGAGACTCCGACTGCAGGAACAAAGTATTACAATATTAGGTCCCACTTAGGGCTCTGAGTCTTACACAGACCATAATTACTTACCTGTCTTTTACTAAGGGAGGTATTAGAGTGTAGTAACTCACAGCCTGAACTTTGGAGCCAGCCAGTCCTGTTTAGATCTTGCCTCTCCTGCCCTATATGACCCTGTGACCTCTCCATACTATCCTTTCCCAATGGTAAGCAACATGGATAAGACAGGCAGTCCCTGATCTAAGGGTGTTCACACTGTAGTTGTGGGAAACCTACAATAAAGCAAACAAACAAACAAACTCACATAGTGTATGTCACAGAGCAGACTGTTTTCCCAGCATAGAGGCAGGGCTTGGCCATGTGATTGCTTGGGCTGACAGAAGGAGGCAGAAGCCATGCCGATCAGTTCTGGGCGTGGATCCCATGGGTCTGTCTTTCCATGTACGTTCTGTACTTCATTGTTGCCCGGAGTAGGTGACAAGTACCAGGAGAATGAGAAACTGGGCTGAGCTAAGTTTAGCCAGGATTACCCGGTCTCTAGCCGGCTCCAGATGTGCAGTGGTTGCTGGTTAAGCTACTGAGCTGTGATTGACACCAGCTGCTGCTCTCTGGTGTTTGCCCTTTGTGTCCATGGCACATCTAATCCCCACAGCACTCTGAGGGCAGGCGCTGGGACACTTACTTCATGAATGAGATTGTCTACAGTGCAATGAAAACATTAACGTCTCCTGCCCACCTCTACCACCCCAATCTTGTCAAGAATCAACAAGTTTCAAGGCGACATGACAGGTCCAGTGTGTCATTAAATGTCAGGGTGATGGCAGACATGCTTGAGGCTTTTAATTTGTCTGATGGCAGACACGCTTGAGGCTGTTACTTTGGAGAATTTTAAATAACTCGACTTTGTAAGATATCAAACCTCCATTGAATCCCTCATGTAAGAAGCTTTGGGCTGGAGCCTGACTCAGCCGTTAAGATCACCAACTGCTCTTGTAGAAGCCCTGGGTTCAATTCCCAGCACCTGTCGGGCCGCTCAGTCACTTGTAACTCCAGCTCCAGGGGATCCACCCACATAAATATAATTTTAAATCTTTTTAAAATTTGTGCTATCATCATCACACCCAGTTAATGGGAAAGGAACTGAGATGTGGAGAGCTTGATGCCACGGTTAGTCAGGGAGTGAGCGCAGGAAGGAGAGCCAGTGCCTGGATGGTGCTTCTCCACCTAAGGAGAGGTCACGACGTCTGTTCTCTCCTACCCTGAACTCAGGAAAGCAGGTTTGGCAGCAAACCACTGAGCCACGCTCTACTCACCCCGGAGCTGTGTCTCATCCTCCCACTTCTGCTCGGGGCTCATAGAACTGTGGCCCTAGGGGTTTGGTCTCCCCAGCTCCTACCGAGGCACAGCTCCGCAGTCAATTCCTGGCCCGCTGTTGCCCTCTAGTGGACTTTGGATTTACCGCTTCGTGTACATGATGAGTTTTAACCCTCTGTGCTGGAGGCTGCTGTTGTTTCCTGCAATCCAAAGGATGTAGCTAGTAACCAAATCTCACAGCTAGTAACTGACTCATTTCAGCCTCCTTCGTAATATTAAGCTGTGTGTTTGAAGGATTCCTCAACATTTAAGAAAAATACGTGAGACAAATGAACGACAGTAGTTTCAGAGGACCCGATGACAAATTGACTGATGTCTTCTCAGCTTTAAGAAGCCAACGGGTAAATCACTCAGTAAACATCAACCAAGCATGCCGAGTACTGCACACTTCCCACATGATGGGGTCTGGGTGGAAGGACTTGTCCAAATCTTGCAGTGTGTATCAAAAGACAACAGAACTGTTGGCATCGTAAAGTGTGACAAGACAGCCCACTTCTGTGACTTACAGGAAGTCTCCACAGCCCTTCCTAACCACAAGCCAGCTCACTCCCTCCACAGTCCTGACTTGGTTAACTGCCAGAAGGTCAGAGAAGCCACAGCTAGTGAGTAAGAGAATGCAAGGTTCCGGTAACTCCATTTCAGAGCAGTGTACAGCAACCAGCAAACTCATTTCTACAGCAAAATCTTCCAACAAGTGCCAGTAAATGACTCAGCTGGCGTAGCCTTTCCCGGGATAGACTGTGGCAAAGGGAGGTGGGGGTGGGGTGGGATTTGTGCCTGTGGTGCCTTTCAGATGCCCAAGCTTTGGTATCCACAAAGCATTTGTGGTAACAATGTTTCTCTTTTCTCAATGCTCCGTTGCCAGTTTCAGAATATTTAGCCTCTGATTTCAAGCAGAAATGTAACCAATATCAAAGATCTAAAGTTTGAAGTTGCCTTTATTTATTTGTGATTTGTTTGTTTTAGAGACAAGTTCTCACTATGTATTTTAAGCAGGCCTCAAACTCACAATCCTCCTGCCTCAGCCTGCCAAGTGCTGGGACTATAGGTTGAAGCTACCAAAAGTTATCTACTTTTACACAGCTGTAACACCCACGGCCAGAGGTGACAGCCAGAAGGAGACAGGGTCTCTTGTGATCCAGTCTGGGCTGGAACTCACTGTGTAGGGGAGGATGACCTTGAACTCCTGATCCTCCTGCCTCTACTTCCCAAGTGCTGGGTTTACAGGTGTGTACCACCATGCCTGGCTAAGGATCTTACCCTCTTAAAGGGAAGACAGCTGACCACCGTGTGGATAAATGACCCCAGAGCACCGCCCGGTTGAAGTCAGCCCCTCCACCGATGCCTGCGCATGGCTGAACACAGTGCTTTCTGCCATTCCCAGGCCCTAGATTCAGGGTTTCTAGGCAGTTGGATTAACTGCCACTGGACCATGGGCCCACTCACACAATCCAGTGTACCAGTGGGCCTGGCTGGTTTTAGCTCGCCCTGCTCCTGGAAGAGTCTGGGAACTAAACCAGAGTGGGCATGCACTGCCTCCTGTTGTTCCCAGGAGCCCAGAGCTCATTCTGAAAGGACCCCACTGGTTGGGATATTCCTTTGCCTGACTGGAAGGGCAGGAGCGTGGGCCCAGGGTCGTCTGGCCTTGGTCCTCTCTTTCCTTAACGCCCCTCCACTGAGGCTAATGGGAGGAATCAGTTAGGCTGTGTTGGCCTGAACACCATCTCAGTAAAAATGCTGACTTTGGTACAGGAAGCAAAGGTTTACTCTGTTGCTATGTTTTATTCATTTCTTTCTTAGTTCCTTAATTTTCTTTTTTTTATTAATTTTTTCTTTTATTTTGCATACCAACCACAGTTTTCCCTCCCTCCTCTCCTCCCCCACCTCCTTTTTACCCCCTCCCCCATCCATTCCTCAGAAAGGGGTGGGCCTCCCATGGGAGTCAACAAAGCATGGCATATCAAGTTGAGGCAGGACCAAGCTCCTCCCCCTGCATCAAGGCTGGGCGAGGCATCCCAGCATGGGGAATAGGTTCCCAAAGGCCAGCTCATGTGCCAGGGACAGGTCCTGATCCCACTGCTAGGGGCCCACAAACAGACCAAGCTACACAACTGTCACACACATGTAGAGGGCCTTGGTCAGTCCCCATGCAGGCTCCCTAGCTGTCAGTGTAGAGTCCGTGAGCTCCCACAAGCTCAGGTCAGTTGTCTTTGTGGGTTTCCCCTTCATGACCTTGAAGTCATGACCCTTGCTCATACAATCCCTACTCCCTCTCCTCAACGAGACTCCCGGAGCTTGGCCCAGTGCTTGGCTGTGGATCTCTGCATCTTTTCCCGTCAGTCACTGGATGAAGGCTTTCTGATGACAATTAGGGTATTCACCAATCTGATTACAGGAGAAGTCAGTTCAGGCACCCTCTCCACTATTGCTAGGAGTCTTAGCTGGGGTCGTCCTTGTGGATTCCTGGGAGTTTCCCTGGCACCAGGTTTCTTCCTAACCCCATAATGGCCCCTTCTATCAACATACCTCTTTCGTTACCCTCCCTCTCTGTCCCACCTCCAACTCAACCAACACGATCCCTCATGCTACCCTCCCCTCACCCCTCCCTTCCCCACCCCCAGTTTACCCAGGAGATCTATTTCCCCTTCCCAGGGAAATCCATGTGTCCCTCTTAGGGTCCTCCTTGTTACCTTGTTGTTACATTTTAACTCCTCATTCACATCAGGTCTCCAGTTAAGTGGGTGGTCAGAGTGCAACCGTGGGCATGCTTAAGTACTTATTTTAATTTTATGTGTTTGCCTGCACGTATTTAAGTGCACCACTTGTATACAATGCCCAAAGAGGTCAAAAAAGGCATTAGATCCCCTGGACTGGGAGTTACAGATGCTTGTGTGCCACTGTGTGAGTGCTGGGAACCAAACTGGTCCTCTCCAAGAGTAGCTGGTGCTCTTAACCACTTCCATTTCTCCAGCACCAGAAGCACACTTTAAAAAGCAAAACAAAAAAATCCTTCCAACAGATGCTGGGTGTAAGGATTCTGTCCTTAATTACGTCACCAGCCTGCGATGGCATCCCAGCCTAAAAAGCCAGCGGGCCCTCTGTGCGTTCTCTCTTTTCTGCACTCTTTCCTTCTGTTCTCTTCCCTCGGCGCGGTATCTCTGTCTGTCTGTCTGTCTGTCTGTCTCTCTCTCTCTCTCTCTCTCTCTCTCTCTCCTCCCCCTCCCAATAAAGCTCTAGAAAGGTAACCATGGCTGTGATTCTTCTGACCAGCACTCTCCTCTGCTGGCATGGCTGCCACAGGCGGCGGCCGCCCACGAGCAGCAGCGCCGGTTTAACCAACATTGGTGCCGTGACTCGGATACAGCGAGGACCTGCTGTGACCGCTGCCGCCTGCTGCCTCTTCCCCCATCCAGCGAGACCGTGAGACTGTGAGCACACACGCGCGTCCCTGGCTGCCTCTGCTGGACCCCCACACAGCTACCACTACTGATACCGCCATGATTCTTCACAGTGAGTCTGCCGTTCTCGCTGCTGTAGTCTGAACTATATTCTTTGTGATGGACACCCCTGGGGTTGTCCTCGGGCTGTACTGGCAATGGCAGGCACATTTTCACTCCTGACGAGGGGGTAAATGCTGTCTTGGGTCCACCGTGGACCAACTGCAGCACAGCCACAGCCCTTCCCATCCCTTGACGAAGAGGATGGCGAACTTGAGCTGATTCTTAGATCTCTCTTCACTCTCGGGGATGCCCGAGATTATAGTCTAATCCCGGTTTGTTATTTTAATTTTTTATTTTTCTCTCAGCTACAGCCATGAGCATTTACCATTTACATTGGCAGATAGGGGCGAGTACCAGTAAACCTGGCCACATAACAGTGTAAACCTGGCCTCATAACAGCCTCGTGGGAACTTCTGCCAGCAAACGGGCAAATAAAAGAGTTACTTTATCTCCAAGCTTTCTGCTAAAGCTCTAAACCCTTCTCCCTCTCCACTTCTGCGTCCACATGCAACCTTTTCTGTCTGACTTCCACCAGCAGTGGGCAGGCTCAAATGGGTGTGCTTGGGCAGCTTCTACTGACTCTATCCCTAACTCACCTTAACTCCACCCACTCATTCTCAAACTGCCTTGAGAGACACAGACAGGTCTGGTAGCGGCTAAAATCCACACAAATAAGTTTACAGTAGTCAGGATGGCTCTTAAGCCAAAAATCAACTTATAGCCTCAGACAAGTCTTCCAAAAGGATCAGTTTATAGTCTGCCTCCTGGCAGACCTTCCAAAAGCTGTCCTTAAGCCACCAATTATCAGGAAAAAAAAATTCAGGACACAGAGTAAAATCTGTCTCTTGTTCCCCGACTAAAACTTAAGCATCTGGAGAGCAAGGCTCCTGACCCCACAGGCAAAAGAGTCATCTGTGGCATTTAAGGTGTATCAGGGAAGAGATTAAAGCCTGAAAACAAAATTGCCAAGTGCTGGCACTCACTGACTCCTCAAGGCTGTTGGGTCCCTGTTTTAAGTGAGAAAAAGGCCACAGGCTACCGAGTTCCCTGCCAGGCCATCAACAGCCTTGTTAAAAGTGCCACCTATAAAGACAACCAGTCAGCTGACTTCCCCTAGGCGCCAAGACGCATAGGTACATCAAGCTAAGACCTCCAGCAGACCTAGGCTTGGCTACAGACATGGCAGGGAACCCAGAATGCAGCAGGGAAGCGATCCGATTCTTTCCTTCTGGACACCAGAGCCACTGACTCAGTCCTGGGAGTTTTGGGATGCCACCTCTCCTTTATTGTCGGGTACAGAGGACAGCCTTACCACCTCACCTGATTTAATTGTACCTTTAGAGTTACTGCCTGTGTTTCTCACATGCATACAGACCCTGATCTTTGCCTTGTCTCTAATTCCAAAAATAAATTCTCATGCACCACAAGCTTTTCTCTTCCCAGTTCCCTGTTCTAACTCACTGTTCAGCTAATGGTACAGGACCACCACAGAACCAGAGTCCAGAGATCATCAAATAAGAAACTGTAACAGCTAAAAGGTATTTACACTCCCAGACTCAAAAGTGTCTGGGCGCTACAAAAGACTTTAATGTAAACATCTATTACTATGAGATGCTTTTAACAATTGATCACCTGTCTCTTGGATGACAGACTAGTAAAGGAAACAGGTGCTTTAAAATAATCTGTCTCTGATAAAGCTTAACATGTTTCAAAATCCATAGGACAGGCCGGATCTACCTCAGATAAATGTCAACATAAAATAATAATGATTCTTTTATCTCTCTAAGTTTTTTCTATGTCAACAGCATCTTGTCAAACAAAAAGTTCCCAGCCACAGCCAAGAGGGATACATGTCTCCAGAGCAAATGGATGACAGACAGCATCCCACAACGCCTGTCTACCTTGGAAGACTCCCCTTCTTCATTCCCCCAAGAGCTAACCGACGTCCAAGAGTCAGCTGGAAGCAGTTTTTGAGAGAAACGATGCCCCTAGTGCCATCTACCTGCTTTTTTTATAATAAGCGAAAGTCTGGGATGTAAGGATTCTGTCCTTAATTATGTCACCAGCCTGTGACGGCGTCCCAGCCTAAAAAGCGGGCAGGCCCTCTGTGCGTTCTCTTTTCCGCACTCTTTCCTTCTGTTCTCTTCCCTCCGCGCGGTATCTCTCTCTCTCTCTCTCTCTCTCTCTCTCTCTCTCTCTCTCTCTCTCTCTCTTTCTCCCTCCCAATAAAGCTCTAAAAAGGTAACCATGGCCTGTGATTCTTCCGATCAGCACTCTCTTCTGCCAGCATGGCTGCCACAGGCGGCAGCCAGCCACGAGCGCCGGTGCATAACCAAGACAGGGGACCTCAAATCCTCTGAGGCACTTGTGCGTTTCACTGGCTGCTTCTCACTGGAGAAGCAGTAACACATAGCTAAGTTTGATAGCTGCTGGTCTGTAGGTCTGATACTGTGTGCACAGGAGCCTGTTCTCTTCCAAACATAATTACGTAATTACTGGGGCTGATAAGATGGCTCAGCAGGCATCTGCTGCCAACCCTGAAGACCTGAGTTCTATCCCAGAGACCCATGTTGTGGGCGCAGAACTGACTCTAGTAAATTGTCCTCTGACTTTCACACTTTTACACACAATAAATGTAACTAAAATAATAATTGCTGAAATTGTTCTCTCAATTGATATATTTTTAGGCAGGAAATACACAGAGGATATACCCACAAAGCATCCAGGTTATGATCTGCTACTGCTTGCCATGATGGAGTCTGAAAAGAACACATTTCCAGGACACAGGAGAGGGAACACTCAAGCCTCAGTACCTTCCACAGTATAGTGTGCTAGTCCAGCACACAGTAGGCTTGCTTTCTGCTGGACATATATATGTATATGTATATATGTATATGTATGTATAATATGTACATGTGTATGTATACATAAATATTGGTGGAATTATTTAGGCCACTCCACGTAGTTGTCGCGGGGTCTGGGGAAGGTGTATCACAGTCCAGCGGTGTTCTCTGGAGCTCTCCTCTGTCTACCTCCACCATCCAGCGTCCTGGAACCAAGAGAGCGTTCGCCGGATCTCGGGTCCCCAGGCGCCTCCCTTGGCCCCGCCTTGTAGGCGTGACAGTTGCCGAAGTCTCAATGGGGGTTGGAACTTCCAGAACAAAGCTGGAATGGCTACCCACTACACATAAACATACACGTAATTTTTCTATATACTATGTTCATTTTATCAGCAATGCAAACAACCCCACAAAATGAAATTGTGGGTAGAAATGTACTGTTTCCATTCACAGAGCTCAACTTACTTTTAAGATCTCATGTGTTCTAGCTTTTTCTTCTATGTTCATAGTTGGCTGTCAATAGCTTGTCTAAGCAATCACGCTCCTGATGGCCCAGCTCTAGTCACTGCCATTTTTGGCAGTGAGATCCCAAGCTTCTGGTCTCTCACGCCGACACAGCCATCCCAAATTAGCTGAGAAGAATCTCAGAATGTTGTCTTTTTTTATAGCTAGTGAAAAAAAAAATCAAAAAAATACCATCAAAGATCACACAGGACATCATCGTCCTGCTTGACTTCATGGTATGCTTGTTTGGGTGGTCTTACCTGCACCGCTCTGGTTTTTAGTTTTTATTTTATTATTATTATTATTATTTTATGGTGTGCTTGCCTTCCATGCATGCACTAATGCATCAGCAGAGGCCTCTTGGGCTGCCTACAACAGGACAGAAATGTAGTTGAATTTCTAAGCGATATTATTAAATAAAAAACATGGAGCCAAATATATGGGTGAAAGCCTTAGAGATCAGGGAAATAGTGATAGCCATCAACCAACCTTACCTCACCAGCTCTGCATCTTCCAAAACGTGTGCTACTTCCTGTCTACCCAGGCTTTTATTGCCTTGCTGTTCTGCCCTCTTATTGGCTCTTAGCCCGGCTACCTCACTTTCTTGTCACTGTCTGCACAGATCTCCAGGTCTCTATGGTTGGTACTGGGATTAAAGACATGTGTCATCACTCTTGGCTCTGTGACCTAGTATGGCCTTGAGCACACAGAGACCCTGCTTGCCAAGTGATCAGATTAAGGGTGTGTGCTACCACTGCCTGACTTTTGTGTTTACTTAAAATGGCTTGCTATTTCCTCTGATCTCCAGGCAAACTTTATTTTTTAAAATACAAATAAAATATCACCACACAGAAACCCAACCTGAAGAGATTTCAAAAGAGGCAATGCATCACCTCTTGTTACAGACAAGACCCAGAGGTGTCTGGCTTTGGCTTTGGTTGCTCTAGGCCTTCAAGTGGTTATGTTAGGCAGTTTTTAAAGTAGTTCTTGATGACCATTGTCTCCTGTGCTCACGACTTTTGCGGTTAAGTTCTTTAAGAACTGTTATTACATTGACAGTCTTAGAGATAATGTACTTGCCAGCTAAGAGTTCTATTTTCATCTTTTGTGACCAAGCTTTGTTTTGTTTTCTGCTGCTGACATCAGCACCACACAGATGTGTACCAAGTGTTGGCAGGTGCCACCCAGCTGCTCCTATTGGTCCTCAAACATGGACTATTCCTCTCCTGCTCGGCCTTTCCCTGGCCACTCTTCAGCTGGGCTGATGGAATATCACAGCCAAGACCAGGGCTATGGAGTTAAGTCTCTGCTTGGTCCTTTAGCAGCCACGCTGTTCTGGACTCTCTGAGCCATAGTTTCTTATTAAAGTTCCTGCAGCACTAAAGCTTAAAACCACTAAACAGCTACATACACTACTATCTTTTCTAGGAGCATAGTCATTATTTTGTAAAGTATAGCTAGAAGTAATATTTTACTATCCCTTGTCAAATGGGAAGGCATTTGTAGAAACCAGATGTAAACACAGCAACTCAGATAATGGTAGGGTTAATTAGTTTGCCTCTTCTAAACTAGATGTAGCCATTTCACAGTGCTGACAGGTGTTGATCTTGTAAAGAATGTAGCTGCTCTGGGGCATATATATATATATATATATATATATATATATATATATATATATATATATCTTTAGGTGAGCTGATGACTCTACCCTCTTGTTCTGCACCATCCCACTGAGTGTTGGTCCTGTACACGTGGTTCCTCACCGGCGTCTAAGACATCATTTTGTTGTTTGTGGATCTACTCATTTTCTCAGCCTATTATTATCAATTATGCAGATGTGGATGTGAATGTGGGTTTCCAGATGCCATGGCATTCCCATGAAGGCCAGAGGACAGCTTTTGGGAGTTGGTTTCCTCCTCCCATAGGATTCAACCATTCAGAGGGTTGAATCCAGATCTTCAAGCCTGTATGGCAAGTGATTTTACCCAGTGAGCCTTCTCCTGGCTCTCTGTCAAATCTTTCAGTCATTTCCTTTGTCCAATAAATCAGCTGGGTGGGCACTATGTTGGATGACACATTTGCCCAGTGGAGCAGAGCATCCATTCATCTCTCAGGACACCCAAGGAGCCTAGTCTAGAGACTGGGGGCATGCTGGTAGAGACCTGCTTTGGATGATCAGTCTGTGCTAATTGTTTACTTAGTCAACTATAAGGCCTTTAATTGTTCTAATCTTCAACCTCTATAACTTTATGTTCTCCCCCTGAATGTTGGGAAAGCCTTCTTTGTTTCAGAGCTTTATGTAATTTATAGTTTATATTTGTTCTACATTATCATGATTATCAAAGGAAACGGAAGCTCTTGCCCCTTCTGTGTCATTGGCTCCCTCAAGCTTGAACGCCGCTGTGCTGAGTCCCAGGCCCTTCACCACTGCAGTGTGTGTGAGTCCCGGGTGCCTCATGCTTATGTCAACATCTAGTCTTGTTAGAATTCCTTTTTTAACTTTCTGAGGGTGAAGTTGTATCTCGTTACAATGAGAATTCCCCAGTTGCTATACTTGTTCACAACTGGAGCGCTCCTTTCTGACCTGTGAGTGTTCTTAGCTCATTTTTCTGAACTTTGATTTTGTAAATAGTGTGTCTTGAAGATATTTTTATATGTAGGTATAACTTGAGTACTTGTGTTTTTTAAATAATTGCAGAATATTTCATTTAATGGACATTACTTTGTAGTGGTCTGAATGAGAAGTGTTCCCACAGGCTCTTGTATTTGAACCTTGGCGGCCAGCAGGCGCTGCTCTTTGGAATGGTTGTAGAGTCCTTAGGATGGAGACGTCCTAGGGGCCTAATCACTCAGGACAGGTCTTTGAGGGTTTATAGCCTTGCCCCACTTCCTGTTCCCTCTCTAGGCAGCTTCCTGTTCTGCTGCCTGTCTTCCCTGACTGTTGCCCTACCTGCCTGCCAGGATGGACTCTCTCTTTGGAACTGTAGACCAAATAAACCCTTTCTCCCTAAACTGTTGTTTGCTGAGGTGTTTTATCACAGCAACAGACAATAACTAAAACAAACAAGGCTTGTTTGATCATGTATTTATTCCAGTTTTTACTCTTTTTTTGTACAAATATTGTTTTACTTGATGGATGTAATTTGGTGGGTATATCCACAGATAAATTTCTTTGTAAGAGAGAAATTACAGATGGAAAAGCAAATGAGTTTTATGTTTCAAGAGATATTGTGAAACAGCTTTCTGAAGTGTTGTGCCAGTTCATGCTCTCCCACTGACGAATGTCACATCTGTTGAAATTCTGTGTTAGGAAAGAGCTATTTGTGCTCTCCAAGTGAGCAGGACACTTGTATAACTGTTCCTAGGGCAATCTATTTTCTGTTGCTATAACAAAATACTGGAAGGTAGAAACTTCACAAAGAAAATACGTTTACTTAGCCTTCAATTTTGGAGGCTGAAAAGCCAGGATTCTTTGTCCTCTGATGGGGACCTCATGGCATCACCATAATGGGGACATCTGCAAAGGAAGTCTCCAACAATATCCAGCCCTGCGCCCACATCGCCACTCTGCTCTCCCTCTCATTTTCACAAGCTCCCAGGTGAGACATCCTCTCCAGCCTAACCTTCCATTGAACTTTGGAGAAAGTCGTATTTATTTATTTAGGGAAATATGTGCTCTCCATTCCCCCACTCAACTCCACAGGAAGAGTCTACTTCCTTGTCCTACAGTGTTGGGTTAGTGTGGGACTCCTGCGGGGACCAAACGCATGGGTGAACAAGGCTGTCTGGAGATTAAAGTGTGGTCACATGGCTAAGCTTGAGCTAGTGCCTGCCATTCCCCGTGAGAACAGTGGCTCCAGCTGTTCTGGTTTCAGAACAACACTCACAGTGCTTAATGAGAGCTGGACCTACAGCCCCATGCGGCTCCTGATCCCCAAATCTGTGAAGAGAAAGACACGCCCACATGGTACGTCACCGAGAGTTCGGGCATGTTGTACCGCGTGATCGAAAGACTGGCGCATGAAGCTCCTTCCTCACATTTGTCATACTGGTGCCTGGCCATGTGCAGGGTAGGCAAGTGTCTGACCACTGAATTACACCCACAGACTGCCTGGCATTTTAATTTTGAGACAGGGACTCACTACATTGCTCATCTTAGCCTTGTACTTGCTATGTAGCTCAGACAGACCTTGAACTTGTGATCAGGACCTGCCTTCGCCTTCTGAGTAGCTGGGATTTCAGGACTGTGCCGTGAGATTCAACAGCACTGTCGACCTGTTAAAACCCTGTATGTACATAAACACACACACGTATGATTGTATAGATATACCTAGAATTCATGATTGTTATAGAGGTTTTCATGTTTTTTCTTTTCCTTGTTATATTAGTTACTCCTTTATTCTTCGCTCATATCCACAGAGGATCCCTTTCCTTTCCAAGTAATGCATGTTGTCAACCCCATCTTTACTCTGTTGGTTAGTTTTATGTTAACTTGATGCAAACTAGAGTCCTCTGAAAGGAGGAAACCTCAACTGAGAAGATGCCTCCACAAGATCTGGATGTAGGCAAGCCTGTAGAGCATTTTCTTAACTAGTGATTAATGGGGGAGGGCCCAATCCCTTGTGGGCTGTTTCACCCCTGATGGTCCTGGGTACTAGGAGAACAGGACGAGCAAGCCACGAAGAGCAAGCCAGTAAGTAGCAGTCTGTCATAGCCTCTCCATGGCTCCTGGCTCCACATCCCCACCTTACTTGAGTCTCTGCCTTGACTTCCTACAATGATGAACAGTGATGTGGAGTTGTACGAAAAATAAACTCTTTTCTTTTGGTCATGGTGTTTTATTATAGCAATAGAAGTCCTAAGCCATTTACCTATATTTCTGTATACTCATTTAAAATAAGAAACAGGGGTGATAGTCAAGGTATGTAATAGCCAATAATATTACCCAGTCTGAGTGAGGCAACTAGCTGAGACATCCAATATGACCATATCAGTATATTCTGCAGAGAGAGAGAGAGAGAGAGAGAGAGAGAGAGAGAGAGAGAGAGAGAGAGATTCTGTCATTTTGTACTTTCAAAAACAGCACAATGTTATGAACATTGTTGCTTTCTTATTATTTTTACACGGCAATACCTCATGCCCTAATTCCAGCTGTGATAAGGCTTTCTCATTTCTCTTGGCTGCTGTATGGAGTTGTGCTAAACCAGCCGGGTGTACCAATGCTCTCTCTACCAGCACCCCTGCTGCCAGGCATTCTGAGAGTAACAGTTGTATGTACAGGTCAACCTCCACTGACGCTGTCTCTAGGGCATCCAGTCCCAGGGACAGGCAGCTGAATGGCATGTGGTAATTTGGGTGGATGGTGCCGGCTTCTCTGAGTTCTGTGACAATTTACACTTTTAACCATCAACACCATGTAAGGAAATATTTCCCTGAGCCATTCACCAGGAATCAGTAAGCACCTTTCTGATTTTTGTCAAATATGTAGGTGTTGTGCCCAGATCGTGACCCCCAGAGAGACCACCAAAGACGAGCATGCCGGAATGCAAAAGCATGGTTTAATTCTGGATATCCAAAAGCAATACAAGCCTAGGCAGGGACTTCGTCCAATACATCCAACACAGTGGAGGCTGGAGGAAGCGCCTACCTATCTGCAAGCTCAGCTTTTAAAGGGAAAAGTCACAAGGTTACATCGTTTAGGGTGCTAGTATGGGTACAATTCTGATTGGCTCGCTTCTAGGGGCTTCTAGAAATTACTTCTAAGGGAGTGGTTGCCCGCCACCATTTCTCATTGGCTGCCTTCAGGTGGGGGCATTTTTATGGTCAGTTACCCTGGAAACCAGGGAGAGGACATTTCATAGTCTGGCAGGCATTACCTCATGACTATCTTGTGACTCTGTACTTTTACACTTCCTGGTTTCTGGAATCTGAACTGACTGGTTTCAGTAACTAATGGCCTATTCCCAAAAGGAAAAATCTTAGGCCTTAATTTTGGGGTGAAAGCATTTTGGTCTTATTTCTAAGATGGCTCATTTTGGTCTCACAGTAGGCAAAAATAACACTCTACATTTTCTGACCACCTTCCTGTGTGTTGGCCGCTAGGATCTTGAGACCTTGACTTCTCTCTGTTGTGTTATCTCATACTCGCTAATATCTAGGAGCGTTTTTTGCACATTTCAGATACTGATCTTAACCACACATTGAAATTTTTTCTTACTTTAATATTTGTTCACTGATTTGGTTTGGGTTGTTGTTACTAGTGGTTCCAAGATGATATCGTAATGTTGAGACATCTCTCGTTTCTCCACACCTCTCCTCTTCTCCTGCCTCTACATGACTGCTTTGCCCAGTCCCCTCTGCCTTCTCTCCCTCCTCACCACCTCTTGTCTCTAGCTACTTGAACGGGTTTTAAATGCAGAGACCTCCGCTTGTGTCGTTTATACAGCCAAGAAAGAGTTAAGTTGGCTAGAAGCGGCACAGGAGGCACCAAAGTTGTGTTCTTAGAGTTGTTTTGAGGCCTTGAGAAGATTTCCTTTTCATGCAGAACCTCTAGGCCTTCTGCAGAGCCTGATCCCCCCTCTCCCAGGTCTGGGGGGATGCAGATGCGGGGTGGGGGTGGGAGTGGGGATGGGGCCCAGGAGATTCCAGTACCCAACTAAGGCCCGCAACCTGTAAGTTAGGATTGGGACGGGGAGCCGGACTATCGATCCCCAGTCTCGTAGCTTTCTTAGGAAACTGGAATCAGGTTGTTGAAGTCCTGAATACCCGGCTCCAGCAGCTACCCAGCTCAGCCCAAGGCGGCCTCAGTCCTGCAGTGGAGCAGCGAAGCTCACCAGCGCCCCCCCCCCCCCCCCCCCCAGTCCCAGCGCTTAGGCTCATAAGGCAGCGCAGCTGAAGTATTCCAAATGGCCAGAAGGTGGCAGTGTGGCTCTTTGACGCTCTGGCGACCGGTGGGTACCGAGAACGCCAAAACCAGACTGCCGCAAGCAGCGATGTGGGAGGGACCCTCCCACACTGGCCACTCATGACCTACAGAACCTGGCCCTCTGACGATTAAGTCCACCCAACATTTACTGAAATGAATTTTCTCACGTCAAATACTGTCCTGGTTCTTTCATTTACTCTTCGTGGAAGTCCCAGGTAGGCAAATTATTTCCCTTCTACCAAACAGGGAAGGTAATTTTTTACATTCAGCTGCACTGAGTGCATAGGAACCATTTATTTGATTCTCAGGATATTAATACATGAGACACTATCTTCATTAGTTTATTCTTGATGATTGTCCCTTCCCTGTCCCTCTGTCCCAACCCCTCACAGGGTCAGGAACAATAACCAAGTTAGCCAAGAAAACCTAAGCGCACAGTTGTTTGTATTTTAACAGGTCACCGAGGAAGCAAAGACGCACTCAAAGTCTGCACACCCAGCACAAGATCTCACTCGGCTGATGTGACTTTATTAAATGATCCAGCTCAGCGGATTTCGGGGGACATGGCTCTGCGGTTCCCGCTGTCCTTACGGTTCCTTCTCCTTTCGTCTTCATGCATCTTCCCTTGGCCACATGCCCGGTTGGTGTTTGCCAAAGGGCTGTCAGGCTGGTGGCCACTGAGAGGAGCTCCCTTCCCTGGTGCTGCTTCCCTCCAGGTGTCTCCAAAACCACCACACTGGCCACAGGAGCCCAGGTCTCATACCTGCACTGGGCACATCTGTCCATCCATCTGTCCATCCATCCGTCCATCTGTCTGTCCACCCATCCACGCCGATGCTTCCAGTGCCCAGCCAAGGCCTGCATTTGCCAAGGCTAAATTTAACCTGCAGCTGCTTCATCAGACGCTGGTATTTTCAGTGAGGAGTCTAGGGCTGCTGAGCTGGAAGCCTCTGAGGGCTGCTGGCCAGGGCTCACACCCTTGCTTTGAGTTGTGCTCAACATCCAAGCTGTTCTGAGAACTTGTTCCTTCCCATCTCTTCCTTTTTAACTTTTTAAAAAGAGATTATAATTATATCATTTCCCCTTCTCTTTCTTCCCTCTAAATCCTCAAACATACCACTTCTCACAACACCCCTGCTCTCTTTGAAATTCATGGCCTCTTTTTCTTTAATTGCTGTTGGTGGTGGTAGTGGTGGTGGTGTTGTGTATGTCTTCCTAAATACATAAACACATCCTGCTCGGACTATATAACATTATTTAATGTATGTTTCTAGGGCTGACCATTTGGTACTGGATAGCCAATTGTTGTGCTCTTCCCTGGGAAAGATATTTCCCCTTATCTGGGCATTCCTCAGTTGCCTGTAGTTCTTTGTTCAGGGTTGAGGCCTCTTAGCTTCCCCTTCCACATGAGCATGGTTGCTGGCATCCTTGTTCAGGGCATGCTTAGGCAGCCATGCTGATGAGACTTCAGGGGTGTAGTTTCCCTTCCTTTCCTAACTGGCACTGGGATGGGAGGAAGCAAGAACTGGCAGAGAGGGGAGAGGAAAGAGGCAGGACTGGAGACCTCTGGGTGCTCTGTCATGCTTCTCCTCTCCCAGATCAGCAGGACTGCTCTCTGGTGTGCGATAGGAAGAGAACACAGGCTACACCACCCATGGAGGGGCTGCCAGCTGGCCTGTTCTCTCCCTGCTTCTGTTTCTGAATCGCTGTCCAGGGAGCTGCCAGGCTTGCTGTGAACTCCTGTGTTCATTAATCATCCATGCTTTTTCTTATTGGAGCACTCATGGCAAGCCCTGGCCCATCACACTCTGAAAGTTTCCAGTCTGGTCCTCCTGGCCAAGGGATGAGCTGTGTGGAAAACCACAGACTCTCAGTGTTCTTTACGGGCAGGAGAAGATGGCCTCAGAGGTGTGGCAGGTGGAAGGGAGAGAGATGGTGGCCTCTGGGTCTTGGGGAGCAGGGTGGAGGTGGAGCCTACTGCCCATGGCCACCACACTGGCCAGGTAGCAGCCTGTCAGATGTCTCAACTCTCCTCTGAGGCCAAAGGAAACAGAATCTACTCCCCCCCCCCCCCCCGCTGCACCTTACCCCCCTCCATGTCCAGAGTGAGCATCCTTGACCACTTTGTGTGGCTGGCACCTGATACTCAGGCTGTCTGCAAGTGCCCACTGGATGGCACCTTTTGCCCATAGCTGTCACCCAAGGAAGGGCCTCTGGACTCTGTTACAGACGGGCAAGCAGTGGCACTCAGGGTTTTTGGTTTGTCTGGGGCCCTGGCTGCCTCTGATTAGCCCTTAGGACCCTTATTTTCACCCTGCGAGTATTGACCACAGCTAACTCTCCTATCCTGGACCCAGCGCTGTCTTCAATGCAGCTCGTGGGTAGACATATTAAAACCTTGTATCAGCCTTTGCTGCACTAGGCACCCCTACAGTCCAATCCTGCAGATGAAGACTTGAAGACCAGACGGGTTATGTGGCTTCCCCAAAGACACACAGGATTTGAATGTGAGTGCTGTGAAGACTCAGGGGAGGGAGTGAGAAGGCATGGCATCAATGACACAGACACTGGAAGTCAATTGAAGGCAAACAGCAAACTCCTTTATTCAATAATGGGAAAGGCCTTATATACCCTCCTCCCAGCACCCAAGCTGTGTCCCAATCTGGTGGCATTGTGTGGTCATCCCTCATTGGCTTGGCACAATCAGGAACTCTGACAGTGACCGAGAACTCCGATAGCACCTGTTGCTAGGCCTTCAGGCAGACTCCAGGTTGGCTCATAAGGAAGTATGTTATGTGCATGCCTTGGCAACTGGTTTGAGCCAATTTCCTTGACCCTATGGGCCTGTCCTACTACACCACAGTATTTCAGATGCCTGTTTCTTGCCTACATCCTGCACTAGACTGTGGAAGTGTGGACAAAGATTGTGCTTCAGTCCTTTCAAATGTTTGTTGAATGAATGAAAAAAAAGTTGTACACTAAACCACTGTTCTTTATCCCATGTTTCTTAAAGCTGATGGGTCTGAGGTATTTGTAGGTCCAGGGTGGGGCATTTTATGGCTACTGGGGAGAGCCAGCAGCACATCAAGAGTGGCAGCCTGTGGCTCCTCTGTCTCTAGTCCCTCTGCTTCCTTCTGGCCCCTCTGCCTCCTTACCTTGCCTGCACAGAGCAAGCACCTGACTGCTTATCTTGGCTAAGGCCCCAAAGGCTCACTCTGACCCAGGTGGCTGTGGTAACTCCTGTGCTGTGCTATAGGCCAGGAGGACAGTAAAGTTTTGCTTCCTTTTCTCCAGGCCCAGGTCCACTGGAGGTCTGTAGTGGAGGTTTCCCTCTAACTGGGGTTGGTATATGCAAACAGATGGGGATTGGCAGGTAGGTGCAGTGAGTGTGTGCTGGAGAAATACTTCATGGGGAAGCAGGTTGGCCCTTCAGAAGGTCTGGAATGGAGGCCATGGGCCTAAGTCTTTGCATCTTCTTTATGGGCAGATATGGGTACATAACATACTGCTGTTCCACCTGGAAGAGGGTGTGACCTTCATAAGTGGAAGAAGTTCATGTGGAGGGCTGCAGCTACCACCAAGCTGTACTTACCAGTCTGGGGAATAAAGTGCTTGGGAGCCAGGGAGCCGCTACTGGACTCATTTGGCCCAAGAGCCAAAGAAAGTAGAATCAAGTGAATTACAAAGACTGATTCCCCCCACCCCTCACAGCACTATGAAAGGATTTGGTGGTGGGTACTGGGGCCGCTCACAGGATGAAGGTTTGAGAAGCCCTGTCTCACACTATCTCATTGTTGGGACTAAACACCAAGGACTAACTGGATTGTTGTTTACTATAGAGAACCCTCAAGACATGAAAGATTGGACACACCCGCTCAGTGCCCTTGTGCCCACCCTGGTGGCAACTCTGAGGCAAACATGAGGACAAGTGACAGAAGCAGAGCTCCACGCATCAACTGCAGCAGCCTGAGTTCTTTTTAGAGACCACTACTCAGGGAAAACCTGGATCTGGGGCTTCCACCCAGGAAGGAATTTTAGAACGAGCCAATAGGAGGTGGAGCTGGAATTTATTAAAAGCAGAAAAGAAGGTGCCCAGGGAAGAATAAAGCCTACCCAAGAACACAGGTGTGGGCTTCTCAAAGAGAAGTTGCATTTCAAGAGTCCTCATGGTGACTATAATAGGGTTTTGGAAACTTCTGGATTCACTGCTCAGCAGGTTTCTAAGGGACACTCCCTCTACCTCTGCACTACATTGAGGAGGTGCTTTGGATGGGATTGCAGTCTGACAAGCCACCACCAGGAGCCGCCTGGGTTGCACAAAGGGTTTAGGGCCCATCTTTACTGTAAGTGTGTTTTCTAGTGTGAGCCTAGAAACCAGCAGGGTTACAGGTGAGAAAAGTGCAAGGCCTTACACACGTCTGCCTTGTGTGTAATTCTTGATTCTCAGCTGGTGAGAGGCACTGACCCTGGATTCTGAGTGGAAGGCTCCTTTCCCTTTTCAGGGACATCATTTTCCCTGGCTTTTTATCCTGCCTCAGAACACACACACACACACACACACACACACACACACACACACACACAAGTCTCTCACTTCCGTATCCAGAATCCCACCACTGTACAAAAGTAAGAGCAGGAAACACGACTGTTGCCCAAGGTTTGATGTACTTCCTGGGCACCAATCATCAAGATAATGAATTAAACTAGTACCATCAGGGTTTTCCAAAGTGTAATTTGCTAATGTAGCAGATGGCTCCATCACAAGCTGTAATTTGTCCCCAAAGACTCTCAATATATGTAGCTTCTTAGAGACAGTAATTAGCCTTGGGAATTAAAGGTTAAAATCAGCACCATGTTGTTTAACTATGCCCTCTAAGCAAGCCATAGCACTTGAAGAATTTCCAGGTATGGCAACGTACTTTTGAAAAAACTGTTAATTTAAATAGATTGATAATTTAAAAATCAACTCAAGACTCCCTTTTTGGATCACATTTGTGTAGCCACATTACTAAGTATCTCAGTTATTTTTTGCGTGGGTGTGTGTATAGTGTAAGTATGTGTATGTATTTTCAAAGGTGTGTGGGTGAACGTGTGTGTATGTGTGCAGTGTGAGAGTGCATGGGGAGGCCAGAGATTGACATCAGGTGTCTTCAGTTGCTCTCCACATTATCTTTTGAGGCATGGTTTCTCACTTAAACCCAGAGCTCATCAGTTCAGCTCATCAAGCTTGCTAGCTTGCTCCAGAGATCTGGTCTTAGGTGGTGGCATTACGTGAGTCCCCATGCCTATCTGGCACTGAAAGGAGTGCTGGGGACCTGAAATCAGGTTCCCGTGCCCGTGTGACAAGTGAATTACTCACTGGGCCACCTCTTTAGCCCATGTATTCCAAGTTTTAATCCCTATCTATTCAAGACAAATGATTATTTTATTCAACATTAAAATTTCAGGAACCAGGGAGATTTTGTTGTCTTTGCTCAACTTAGCGTGTATTTGCTGTTGCCTGGTGGCCGCTGACTACTCCTTATTCTCAACTTTATCACTGGTTTTATGTCTGGGTCATTGTTGTTGTTTGTTTATAGTACAAATCTCAATTCTGTCTCTTCGTGGATTTAGCACACTTACTTATATTTAATGGTAGCTGGTAGTTTTTACTTCTCTTTTTAAATTTTATTTTTGTATCTATACATTGATAGAATAAAATAGTGGGCTTCATGATATGATTTTGATACCTTCATTTCTCTTTTTTTAATTTTTTGTTTGTCTTTTGAAATAGGGTCTTTATACATAGCCCTGGCTGGCCTGGAACTCACTGTACAGATCAGGATGGCCTTGAACTCACAGAGCTCTGCCTGCCTCTGTCTCCTAAGTGCTAGGACTGAAGGTGTGCGCAGTCATTCCTGATGATATTCATTTCTAAAGTGTATTTATTGTTGATTTCACTTGGTTTGTACCTCTTATGCCATTCATTACTTTATATGGCTTGATCGAGTAGCCATTTATTTCCTTTATCTGATTATTAATTTTCATAGCTTTGGTAGAGTATAATTGCTATAAAGTAAACTATAGCTTAAAGTCTGTAAATTCAGGGCCAGTGAGATTGCTCAGTCAGGAAAAGTGCTTGCCACACAAGCCTGGGAGCCTGAATTTGATCCCTGGAACCGACAGTTGTACTTGGTAGTTTTCCTGTGTCCCAGCCAGCTGGTGGTGGGGACAAATCTCTCCCACTCGTGTCCCTGAGTAAGCACACAGAGGCTTATATTAATTATAAATGCTTGGCCATTAGCTCAGGCTTATTACTGACTAGCTCTTCTACTTAAATTAACCCATAATTCTTATCTATGTTTAGCCACGTGGCTTGGTACCTTTTCTCAGTTTTTCCTTGTCAGCTTGCTTCCTTTATGTCTGGCTGGTGACTCCTGACCCAGCCTTCCTCTTCCCAGAATTCTCCTTGTCTGCTCACTCCACCTATACTTCCTGCCTGGCTACTGGCCAATCAGCATTTTATTTATCAACCAAATCAGAGCAACACATTTACAGCATACAGAATGACATCCATAGCACACAGTGGAAGGAGAGAAATAGCTTTGGAAATTTGCCTTCTGTCCTCCACACGCATGCCTTGGCACAGTAGGTATCCACAGAGCCACATCTGCAGGCCAAGATGTTTTGAAGCAATGTCTTACTATGTGTAGCTCAGGCTGCACTTGACCATCCTCCTGCCTCTGCTTCCTGAGTGCTGGGATTGCAGGTGTGACTCTATGTCCAGCTTCACTTCCCATGTTGTAGACAATACGTTTTCTTTCAGTACCTCAAATATTGCTTCATATTTTCTTACTTACATTCTCGCTAGTAACAACAAAATGGTAAAAATATTTACTATTGCTCCTCTGATTATAAAGCATCTTTATTTCTTCTGTGGCTGATTTTAAGATCTTTTTATCTTAAACATTTATTTTTAGAAATTTGGCTGTGCCATGTCTTGTTATAATTTTTCCATGTGTCTTGTGCTAGACTTTATTGAACTTCTCAAGTCTTTTAGCTACAATGTATATGTATGTATGTATGTACGTACATACGCATGTGTTTTAGTTAGGGTTTCTATTGCTGTGGAGAGACACCATGGCAACTCTTATAAAGAAAACATTTAATTGGGATGGCATACAGTTTCAGAGGTTCAGTCCATTATTATCATGAAGGAGAACATAGCAGCAGGTAGGCAGATGTGGTGCTGGAGCTGAGAGTGCTACATCTTGTTCAGGCAACAGGAAGTCAACTGTGACACTGAGCAAGGCTTAAGTAAAAGACCCCAAAGCCCGCCCCCACAGTGACACACTTCCTCTAACAAGGCCACACCCACTCTACCAAAGCCATACCTCCTAATAGTGCCACTCTCTGAGGGCCATTTTCTTTCAAAACACCACAGTATGTATGTATGTATGTATGTGTGTATGTATGTGTGTATGTGTGTATGCATGCATACATGTGTATGTGTGTATATATATGTATGTATGCATGTGTATGTGTGTGTGTGTATTGTATATGTGTGTGTGTATGTATGTATGAGGTTCTTGTGCTTACATGGCTGGTGCTTTAGCAGCTGAGCCCCCTCTCTAGGCCTCAGTCAGGACTGTTCTGGATCTTGGCTACTACACTCTTCAAGGAAACACTACTCTTATAGCAAGCACCCAGAACCACCAGGGGTATTCCCAGGACCTAGGCCCTCCCACACAAATTATTAATCAAAAATGTACCACAGACTCACCTACAGGCCTATCCAGTCTGGGCATTTTCTCAGTTGAGGCTGCTTCTTCCACAACGGCTCCAGTTTGTGTCAAGTTGACATAAAAGCAGCCGGCACAATAGCTAACCACAGGCTCTTACTCAGTGCCCACTATGGTGTTAGGCCCTATCTCCCAATATTTTATCTTCCAATGAGTCTAGAAACCAACCCTGTGATGGGGACCCACTACTATTCTTATTTTATAAATGAGAAAGTGGAGGCCCAGGCAGGCTATGAAACTTCCCAAGAGCACATGCGATGGTTAATTTGCATGGTCAGTTTGCTGAGTCCGGGTGAGGGACCCTCTCCCAGTGTGGGCAGCCAGGGTGCAAAGTGGTCCAATGCCTGCCTGCCCTGCTTCCCACTGCTCATCACATGCGTCTCTGCCTCTGCCAGTCTTGCTGACACCACACTTCAGCTTCTTCAGCCTTTCAGCACAGACTGAAGGCTAGTGGCTCCTCAGGACTGAGACCACCAAAGCATCCAGTTCAGGGACTGAGCAGCTACTGAATTCTCAGGCTCTCCAATGTGCAGATGGCCATTGTTGAACTACCCAGCTCTTATAATGCAAGGCAGTCTAATAAATACCCTTTGTGATACGTGTTCATTCTACCCTCGCTGTCCCTCTAGAGAACCCTGACTAATACAGAGAACAGCTCATGACACAATCAGAATTTGGGCCACAATAGTTGAGTCCAGAGCATTGTGGTTAGGCAAGAATGACACATTTTTTTATACCTAGAACATTCAGACTTTTTACAGCCATAAATCAACTCATAAATTTAAATAGAAAAGATTTATGTATAATCTTTAAAGAGCAAGAGAAAAGAAAACAAGAAAAATACATCATCAACAATTTTGAGGATTCAAATAATTATGAATTTTTGGGTCTAGTGACAATTTATATTTAATGGAAATTTGAACACCAACATGCTGTGTTTTGTTAATATGTTCATGATTTATTTTCAGAGAACAAAACAGGGAGGAGGCAAGTGAGAAAGTTTGCCTCAGACCTGATCTATTTGTTTGTATTAGAGAGTTTATTAGGAAGAGAATTAAGTTAGCAAGAAGCCAAATATCCACCAAATGTCAAAGTGTGCTCGTCTGCGCCCTACCCCCCCCCCCCCCCCACAACAACAACTCTTGGCCTGGAACTTGGAAGTAAAGTCTAGCTAAAAAGTAAGTCGATGCCCCTTAGCATCCTTCCCCAAAGCCCATAAACTAATTGAGTTATTGTAGATGTATGCAGTTCACTCATTCTGTCTAGATTTTGGTGATGTTGCCTTTTTGTTTTGTTTTAAAAACAAGGCCTTGCAATGTATCCCAGGCTGGCCTTCAATTCAAGATCTTTGTGCCTCAGCCCCCTAGAGCTAGGATTTTTTAAGCATGTCCACTACATCTGACTATAAGGTAGAGTCTTAATTATTTTAAATGTTTTCACACTTTTGAAAATTCCTATTTTTATTTGCTCTATTGAGTTCTTATTTTTCTTGAGGAAATGATGGTCTTATATTTTTGTGTATTTTATACTTTACAAGGACCATTAGTCTGTTACCCTTGGCAATCTTATTACACTTGGAGGGAAGATATTTTTATTCCATTTCAGTTCCGAAACTCAAGCTCCTGTTATTTCCCTGAAGTATCTTGGCTAGCAGTTGGCAGAGTTGGATGTGGTATCTTTATATAGTGCATATATGTACTTAGACCAGGGTCTGCTCCAAAAAAAATACAATGACTATAACACTGAAACAAACCTACAAACCAATTACTTCCTAATGAAAAAGAACTGAAATGAAAAGAAAAAAAAGTGAAGTATTCAAGATAACAACAGCCAGTGGAGAAGTGTCTTTGAATCCAAGTCAGTTAGATGTTAGAATTGAGACAATTTTACTGTTTAGGAAAGGCTTTTTACATGGTATAGAATAATAATACTGTTTATGGCTTCCTGAATGCAGACGCGGTACTGCGTATTTTAATGCAATGTTTCATTTCTTCTTCCAACAATCCTATGAAGAAGAATCCCCATCGGCCCATTTTACAGGTGGTATAGCTGACGCACAGAGGGAGAGACCCTATGGGCCAGTTTTACAGAGTGATGCATCCTGCCCACCCACAGAGCTACTCAGAAGCAGAGCCAGGATCCTAACCCAATCCACCTAAAGTTTCAACATGCTCTTCCCTAGTTCTGTTTCAGTCTGAGACGTGGAATCTCCAGGGACATAGTTTTAAGTTAAGAGGGCACTGTCGAGGTTTCTTGAATTAACTGGCAATCAGCTAATGTTCTCCACGGGAAAACGAGAATTGAACAGGGACTTTGCTCGACAGAGGGAGAGTCTGAAATATCACATTATTGGAGCTTGAGCAATAAATACAAGGATTGTGGCTCCCTGAGGGCATTTAGACAAGTCCAAAGTTTGTTTATTTCCTTGGATATGACGAAAGAGCAAGGTTGTGTTAAATAGTAATTTATAACTGTTGATAACAAGGAAGAAAAACAGCCTCCGGAGTGTAGCTGCCTTGGTCTATTACGCAGCTGATCGGTTGACAGCTGTTACTTGCTTATTTTGTAAGCAAGTACTCTTGTCACTGTGGCTGGTCTCAGGTACCCAGGCTGGGTCACCCACTCTTGGGACACATGGCCCACACTAACACACATGTGCCTTGTCTAAGCTGGTCATTTTCCTTAACCGTGTTATAAAGTGTAATTGAGAACACATTCTAATACATTCTCTTGGGGATGCTGGGTCTGGGGCTACACCCCAGGCCTGTGACATGTTGTAGACTTTCCACCCACATCTTACATAAAACTTGGTGGGAGTGCCTTTGCAGAAACAACCCCCACATCAGAACATGACGGCTTTGGGCAGGAGGCCTCACTCCTTTCCATCATGGGTTAAGGCTAGGGGTGCAGTCAGTCACAGACCATGTGAAAATGTAGTATTTGGGACATCCTCTCCAAATCCCAAGGAAAGAAAACAAGCAACGTATTATCCTCAGGAAAATGGTGCTTAGGAACCATCACGTTCACAGTCTCTTGCCTTGATGGGCAAGGTGGGGGACATCCACACCACTGCCTCTGAGGGGACACTGCAGGACCTGTGCCTTGTGCACAGCCCAGTGAAAATCCCTATTCCCCACCCCCCAGGGAGGAGCTGAAATTGCCTTGTAGAGAAAGCTGCCAGACTCTCCATCTGTCCCTTTCTTCCCTATCGTGACCTGTTTTTCCTGTTTCTATGGGAAATATTTGTTCTCACTTCCTTATCCCTTTATCAGAGTAAGTTTAGTTTGAAACCAAAGCAAGGCTGGGCATTTTCTGTTCTTAGTGGCAAAACAGTTATAACTATCATCAGTCTAACAAAGGGATTTGGAGCAGATTAAAAAAAAATCCTGGAATTAGATAAGAGTGTGAACTCTGCAGACAAACAGATTGGTTCAAGTCCCAATCCATGCAGTCACCAGAACATTTAAAAATCTCTCATGGTTAACCTTGCTCAGCTTTACACTTTATGAATGAATGAGCAACTCTGTGGTACTATTGTGAAGATTTATTCAGATGTCCTTTGTAAATCCTTTAGTCTAGCATCTGGCCCATAGTATACACATTCACACAGGATGCTCATTACAGATGCTGTGAATGTGACTCTTAGTGTACCACCAACCTGAAGACCTGAGTTCAATTCCCAGTCCCACATGGTGGAAGGATGCTCACTTCCAGGAACGCACTGCTGCAAGGCAGCCTCTGACTTTCTCACTCTTGCTGTGGCACATAAGCCTCTCCCCAATGAAAAGATGCCTAAAAAATATAACAGGAGAAAACCGACTCCTGAAAGTTGTCCTCTGATTTCCACACATATACTCCTCAAAGAGCTTATGTGCATGTACACCTAAACACACAATAATAGTGATAATAGGACTTAACAATATGGCAATGCATGTGAAAATTCTGTCCTTCATACAGTGCTCTTTCCCAGTGTGTTTGAGCATTGTCACAAGTAGCTTTTTAAAAAGGTTCTGATGTTATAAAGGCAAATTAAAAGGCAGTCCTCAGGAGCACTGATGAAGAAGCAGAGGTGTTGCATGTTAAACTGAAGTGAGAGGTGGGGCTGGAAGGGGAGGCCTCAGGGTGGGGTGTTGAGCAACAAGGCAGTTAGGGATCTGGAAGGACCCTGAGCAGCCAGCCAGGACTGCGCTGGGCCCTGGGCCGAAAACATGAAGGGTAGTTTTTATTCCAGTGTTTTTGTGGCTCTAGCCTGCCTTTCAGTTCTGTGGGATCCTATGGAGTGGTGGTTGTTGTCAGCAGATGGTGTAGTGGTGGTTGTTGTCAGCAGATGGTGTACTGGTGGTTGTCAGCAGATGGTGTAGTGGTGGTTGTTGTCAGCAGATGGTGTAGTGGTTGTTGTCAGCAGATGGTGTACTGGTGGTTGTCAGCAGATGGTGTAGTGGTGGTTGTTGTCAGCAGATGGTGTACTGGTGGTTGTCAGCAGATGGTGTAGTGGTGGTTGTTGTCAGCAGATGGTGTACTGGTGGTTGTCAGCAGATGGTGTAGTGGTGGTTGTTGTCAGCAGATGGTGTACTGGTGGTTGTCAGCAGATGGTGTACTGGTGGTTGTCAGCAGATGGTGTAGTGGTGGTTGTTGTCAGCAGATGGTGTACTGGTGGTTGTCAGCAGATGGTGTAGTGGTGGTTGTTGTCAGCAGATGGTGTAGTGGTTGTTGTCAGCAGATGGTGTAGTGGTGGTTGTTGTCAGCAGATGGTGTAGTGGTGGTTGTTGTCAGCAGATGGTGTAGTGGTGGTTGTTGTCAGCAGATGGTGTACTGGTGGTTGTCAGCAGATGGTGTAGTGGTGGTTGTTGTCAGCAGATGGTGTAGTGGTTGTTGTCAGCAGATGGTGTACTGGTGGTTGTCAGCAGATGGTGTAGTGGTGGTTGTTGTCAGCAGATGGTGTACTGGTGGTTGTCAGCAGATGGTGTAGTGGTGGTTGTTGTCAGCAGATGGTGTAGTGGTTGTTGTCAGCAGATGGTGTACTGGTGGTTGTCAGCAGATGGTGTAATTGTGGTTGTTGTCAGCAGATGGTGTAGTTGTGGTTGTTGTCAGCAGATGGTGTAGTGGTTGTTGTCAGCAGATGGTGTAGTGGTTGTTGTGAGCAGATGGTGTAGTGGTGGTTGTTGTCAGCAGATGGTGTAGTGGTTGTCAGCAGATGGTGTAGTGGTGGTTGTTGTCAGCAGATGGTGTAGTGGTGGTTGTTGTGAGCAGATGGTGTAGTTGTGGTTGTTGTCAGCAGATGGTGTAGTGGTGGGATTGTTAGAAGGGATTCTGTTTCCTATCATACTGGTCTCTCTCCTGTTTTAAGTCTTTTTTCAGGCATCTTCATAGAGTTAGACAAATATTTCAATTTTACTTCTCTCTAGAAAGAAAGACAAAAAAGGACCCTCATACCTGTTAGCCATCTTAACTTCTTTTCCTTAAATACAATGCCCATATTTCTGTTTCCATGCTATCCAACCGACAGTCAACAGCTCCTCCAAACACTGTTCAAACCACACCTCACTGGAAGTCCAAGGCTAATTGGTTTGTTTGTCAACAGTAAAGCACAAAGCTAACTGGGTGATTAGCCAAAATCATCAGTTCAAATTGAGTTGAGCCTTGTACAGCAAAGCTGCCCACTTCTCAGGGAAGTGAGCTAATGGTCGGAAGAGGGGCACTTGAGAGGAACTTAGGGTCCTTGGCAGCGTTCCAGAGGACAGCATGTCCATAAACCAAGATCAGATCCCATCAAAAGGAGGAACCCCAAGTTAGAACTCCTAGAAGTCCAATCATGACAGTGTGATTACTTAAATTAATTTTAAAATTCCAAGGAAGTCAACAAAATATAAATGGTTACATCTGAGGACTGAATTAGTCATTCAGAAGGTAATGTAGACAGCAGAAATCTCCCCAAAGGCTGAGACATGATGTGAAAACACAGGAAGATGAGGAAAAGGCTGAGAAAAGACCTGGACAGTTTTCCATGAGACAGGAAGAATGTGGAAAGAGAACATTAAACAGTGGAGAAGTGGCTAACTTCAGTTTGAAAGGGTCCATCTAGATCCATAATGGGTAAGATTTCTACATTGCGAGGATGAGGGAGTGCAACTAAACATTTCAGAAGGAGGGCTGGCAAGACAGATTAGCAGGTAAAGGGCTTGTGCAGTCCTCTGCTGAAGGAGAGAACTGGCCCCAGGCCCTTCTGCTTTGACCTCATGTGTGCTGGGTTGTAGGCATGAACACCACTTCTAGTGAGGTCTAGACTTAGAGAGAAATGATTTGAACATATGCCATCTGGGTTAAAAGTAAAAATGTTCTAGACACAGACAATGAATTATAAATGTCTTCTATATAGTTTTCTTAGACAGGCACCCAAGGGATCCCAGCAGGAGCTCACCTGGGAGGACCACAGCGGGAAGTCTGAGGATGATGGCTTCTCTGGGTACCTCAATAGCCTCAGCTCTGAATGAAGAGAAGCCAGACACCAGGGCCATGGAAGCAGTCTTCAGGAGGAAGGTGGGTTACCTCGCATAAATGGCGAGAAGATGCTCTAGAAATATTGTTACAATCCATTACCAACATAATGGCAGCAACAGCCTCCTCTTCCTCCTCCTCTCAGTATAGGAAAATAAGTGGCCATTTGATATTCTGGGAAATAAGGAATTTTTCCAGAGCAAATGGTGGCACATGCCTTTAATTCCAACACTCGGGAGGCAGAGGCAGGCAGATCTCTAGATCTCTGTGAGTTCAAGGCCAGCCTGGGCTACAGAGTGAGTTCCAGGACAGGTTCCAAAGCTACACAGAGAAACCCTGTCTTGGCAAACCAAAAAAAAAAAAAAAAAAAAACCAAAACAAAAACAAAAAAAAACCAAACAAACAAGAAGAAGAAGAAGAAGAAGAATTTTTTCAGAAAGTTGAGGTCTCAATATGAAGCGATCTAGATTCTGAAACATTAATGGTGTCTACCAAACAGCAACAGATCTTCTAAATAAATAGAGAATTTATTACAGGTCCTTCTTAAATAGAGCTTTGCCTTTGACTTCCCAAAGACATTTTCCATGATCCTTAAAGACTGGCTTTCCTGTAATAATTTTTTTTTTGAAGAATTACTTTGTGTAACCAACTTAGGTGTAAAATTTTATTGTCATTTTCATCCTCTTACAAAAAAGAAAAAAAACATTTTTTTTTACTGTTATCTACCATTGTTACTTTTGATTTCGATTAGACAATTATCTGAGGCCCAATATATATAAACTTAAATTTCTGGACATTAAGAAGTTATCAACTAAACAGTGTTCAATAACCCCAGCTTTATGGTTTCATGCTTGTGTAAGCTATTTAAAAGTCCCTTAGTGACTAACAGCTCTTATTTTGAAGAAATATATCCCTTCAGTTTAAAACAATTTAAAAATCTACTTTTATTTTATGTGTATGGGTGTTTTGTCTGCATGTATGTCTGTGTACCATGTGTATGCAATGCCCCTGGAGGCCAGAAGAGGGCACCAAAGCCTCTGGAACTGGAGTTACACATTGTTGTTAGCTACCAAGGGGATGCTGGGAACTGAATCTGGGCCCTCTGGAGGAGTAGCCAGTGTTTTTAACCACTGAGCCATCTCTCTAGCCTATATCCCTTTAGTTTAATTTAATTATTTTTTATATCAAACCCCAGTCAAAATAAATAGAAAATGTTTAAAGAAATACTGACAAGTTATCCATGAGTGTTAGGATTGGGGTGATTTGAATATGTATGTAAATCATATATGGGTATATAATTTACCCAATTTTCCATCAACGATAAACTGCTTTTAAAATAAGAAAAACTTCATGTAATTTAAAAAAATATTCTTCTCTCACCATGAAGTCCTCTTAAAACTCATCCCCTCCAATAATCACTCATCTCAAACTTGCAGATTTTTGCTTTTTATTTTATTTCTATTTGTTTGAAATAGGGTCTTTCCATGTGGCCTAGGTGATCTCAAACTCTCGTGTCTCCTGCTGGTGTCTCCCAGTGCTGGATTACAGGTGTGGGTCACCACGGCCTTCAGGAAACTCATTTAAAGACACCCCGTTTCTGACAGCCCACGGAGCCGTGCTTAGGAATGGCTTGGGCATCTTCTCCATTTTTCTTCTGGCCAGGTTCAAAACCGTGGGAACCACTCAGAGGCAGGGTAATCTGGGAAAAGCCTTTCACCGAGGGAGACTGGTTTTAACTTGTTTCCTTCCAGTGAAGCACATGCCCCGCTTTCTGCCTGCAGGAAGAGAGTGAGTCTGGGGTTGTGCTTTGCATGTTGTTTGTCTTCCGGGGTCTGTGTATTACCTGGTTAGTCCTCGTGGTGGCGCTGTTGAGAAAGAGTGGGACCTGTAGGAGGTCTCAAAAGTAAAGCAATAGTGGAAATGAAGAAATGGTCGAGGATCTAATAGTATGCAGTAAGGACACAATCCATGTAGCAGGAAGTAATTTGAAATTGAATCCTACAGAGAGAATTAGGTCTGTGCCCAGTCTTCTTTATCAAGGAGGTGAACTCGTGTGAGGGAGGAGGGAGGCGGGAGGAGGGAGCCCAACCAGACAGGAAGCACTAGCTTTAGTGCGCCCCAACTGCCGCGTCTCCATAGGAGCGCAGAGCTAAGATGGCCCTTCTTGTCGTTGGATGCAGGCTGCCCTGGAAGAGGAAGTCAGCTTAGGTGAGGCAGCCGTCTTAAAGGATCACAGCTGTGTGCAGGTGAGGGAAGCTTTGGAGAGACTGTGGCAGACCAGGTTTGCTGTGGAGACTGCATATGAGGCGCATCATCCATCACAGATGCCCATTCTGCAAAGGTCCTTTCCCAGCACTGCGTCTAGAATGTAAAGGACTAACTGCAATGCCGGTTGAGGCTCTAGGCCTCAGTTAGGAAGACTGGACTTCAAACAGCTTCGAGGGGAACTGGAGGGTATTGGGTGGGACTTCTCAGTAGGAACCAAAAGGGTGCTGCACAGGAGCAGGAAGTAGGCCTGGTCTATGTTTCCTACCTGGGAACAAGTCTTCATGCCTGACTGTAACCTCATGGTCTAACTCCAAGGACGGGTTCTTCCTTCCAGTCCTAGCGCTCCCTCAGTGGCAGGCCAAGGCTCACCTCAACGTTGTTTCCAAATTGGAACAAATCAAAGTCACCAGTTCACTACTGGGAGGACTAAAAGACTTCAAGACCATTGCGTTTTCAGTTTGGCAGTCAGAGAATTTGTGCACATTATTGTGTCCTGGGTGTTGTTATAGTGAAGTGAGTCCAGGGAGCAGAGCCAAACTGGGCATTGTCTATAGACATGTGCCTATACCTGCTTCTCTTTTCCCAGCACTCAGAGCTGGCCAGGCTGTGACCAGGATGCCCCATTTCACTACTGTCCTGCATGCAGTCAAGCAAAGAAGGAAGAAAGGGCCAGGGGAACCAAGAATTAGACAAGCAGTGACAAGCACAGGGGCCTAGAGCTCCCTTTGTGCATAATGCAAAACGCTGGAGTTGGAACTAGCATGGCTCTGCGCAAGGTGGACATTCAAATTCCAGACATGGTCCATAGTTTTCTCAGGGCTATGGAGAAGTTCTGGTGAGGGATACTGATGCTGACTGCAGGGTATGACTGTATTTAATGTTGTGCACTCTGCGCTGAAACATAGGCTACATGGGTAAATTTGATGTCACTTAGGGAGCAAGAAGGCAATGAGGACTAGAGAGGTGTGTTCATTTCTCCCCAGGGCATAACCAGAAAAGACACACCCCATTTCCACCCATAGTCCATTGCCGTATCCATGCTGTTAAGGAGGCCTGGAGAAATAAACCCAGCTGGGTAGGCACAAGTACTCTCTTATTAGACATGGGGATGTAGACACTGCTAGCCACCTCACACACAACTTACATTATGTTTTCTGTAGTCTACAACTCAAGGCTGACAAAAAGAGTGAAGTTAATGTAATGTCCCCACCACGGAAGCTCATTTTTTCATTGATTTAGTCAATAAATACCCAGTTACTTGCTATGTGCTGTGAACCACCAAAGACATTGTAAATCCAATAGGCTGCAAAGCAGATGAGGTCCCTGACACTGGAGATCAATAACTGCAAAGATAAAAGTGTGATGGAGGAGTGAGTGGCCAGGTGGCTCCTTTGAGTGGGTGGTTGGAGGTAGTTCTCATGACAATCTTGTAGGTGCTGAGACCTCAGTTAGCAGCAGCCATTAAAAGCACAAGTAGTTGTAACTGTCAAGCACAGGAATTATTGTTAACCTCTTGATGGGGGAGAGGTCTCTCGAGGCTTGTTGTATAGAAGGGCCGGAGAGCTGAATTCAGAGGGAGAGAGAAGAGAGATACAGAAGTTCTGTGGCAGCCAGGAGCTGGCTCAGGAAGGCTTCGGAGTTCAGGGAAGTTTGCTCTCCAGCATTTGCTAGGGCTGAGCAAACTGTACCCAACATGTGCTAGATCAATGAGCAAAATAAAAGATAAACACCTGTGCTTACTGATGCTTATGGGTCCCTGGTTTACTGCCTGGTGAAGGCTAAAGATAAACTAGAAACAGTGCTGTTGCTGGAGAATTTCTCTCCAGCTCCCGCCGCCAAGTCACGCCAGTCCCAGAGCCCACTTATAAACACACAGACTCTTACATTATTTAAACTGCTTGGCCATTAGCTCAGGCCTATCATTGTCTAGCTCTTACTCTTATATTTAGCCCATTTCTATTAATCTTTACTTTGTCTCGTGGCTTACCGGTACTTTACATCTTCCTTGTCCTGGCGGCAGCTCCAGGCAGTCTCTTCTCTGCCTTCCTGTTTCCTCTTTTCTTCTCTCTGTTAGTCCCGCCTATACTTCCTGCCTGGCCACTGGCCAATCAGTGTTTATTTATACAGAGCGATATCCACAGCACAGTGCTGTCCATGAAACATGGTAGCAGGAAGGAGCCCTGGACTCCCCTGAGCTCGGTGTATCAGCTTAAAGCACAGTGGGGATGAGGAAAACATCTGGTGTCATCAGGGATGGGTGGTAAAGGTTGAGGCTAGTCAGGTGCATTGTCAAGGCTTCCAGGGAGGTTACTCAGGGGGCCTGCTTTGTCAGCCCTGCAGCTGTGTGAGTCACTACATGGGTGTGTGGACTCACGCGCGTCCGTGGAATGAAGACACAGAGGCATCTTAAGAATGAATCTAGCCTTTCATGGCTGCAGGGGGGTCTCGAAGGACTGAAGCCCTTTTCCCTTCACCTAGGGCATATTTATTTACTCTTTTTTACAGTTCAGATAGTTAATTTCCGTACCTTCAAAGCAACCCAAAAGGAGCTCCCAGAGACCAAATGCCAGGTGCAAACTACTTGAATTATCAGGTACCTTGGTTTTCCGGGTTTCCTGGACCAAGTTTTGCATACGTCTTTGATCCTTGGGTATGTGTTCCCCAAAATATTGTGCACCCTAATAAACTTATCTGGGGTCAGAGACAGAACAGCCACTAGATACAAAGGCTAGAAAATGGTGGCACTCACACCTTTAATCCTAGCATTCCAGAGGTAGAAATCCTCTGGATCTCTGTGAGTTCAAGGCCACATTGGAAACAGCCAGGCATGGTGACACACACCTTTAATCCCAAGAAGCGAGCCTGTAATCCCAGGGAGTGGTGGTAGAAAGCAGAAAGGCTTGTAAGGCGTGAGGACCAGAAACTAGAAGCTTTTAGCTGGTTAAGCTTCAGGCTTTTGAGCAGCAGTTCAGCTGAGAGCCATTGGGATGAGGACACAGAAGCTTCCAGTCTGAGGAAACAAGATCAGCTGAGAAGTTGGCCAGGTGAGGTTAGCTGTGGCTTGTTCTGGTTCTCTGATTTTCCAGCGTTCACCCCAATAACTGGCCCCGGGTTTGATTTTATTAATAAGACTCTCTAAGATTCATGCTACACTTGGGGGACTCTCTGATCCTTGACTCTCAAACAAGATTCACACAGGGTGATATGAGAAACAAAAGGTATGAGAAACAAAAGGTGTGGTTGAACAAAGGAAGGATTAGGGTTAGGTGCTGCTCTCTGGGACCAGGCCAGGAGCTCAGCAGGAATGCCACCACACACCCCTCAACCACCACTTTCATAGACTGTATCAATCAGCTTTGTTATCACGTGTTCTGGTTAGTTTTTGTCCCGTTATAAGCTTGAATCATCTGGAAAGATGGAACCTCGATTGAGAAAATGCTGCCATTAGGATGGTCTACAGACAAGTGTGTGGAGGTGTTTTCTTGATTACTGATGGATGTGGGAGAGTCCAGCCCACTGCAGGTGGTACCACCCCTGGGTAGGTGGTCCTGGTTGTATAAAAATGGAAGCTGAGTGAACCATAGGGACCAAGCAGATATTGCTGCCCCAGAGACCAGCTCCCAGGGCTGCTCCAGGGTAGTGAAAAGAATGCAGAGTACAGGACTTAGGAATAATTTTTATCTATCTGAGGGAATAAGACTTACACAAGTACTGATGGTCATTTGATTTAATTCATTAAGTTGGATTCATCTCTCAAGGTCTCTTCTTCCAGCACTTTGTCCTACACAGCTCATATACACCCAACGGAAAGCTTTAGGCAAAAAGCTTCCATCTGACAGTGACATTCCTTTTCTTGAGTAAACAATAAGAAGCTGAGCCATTCTGATAACCACATGAAAAAAACCTGCCAGCTTTCTGATTAGTGAGGCAGCTGCAGCTATAAAAGAGGATCCAGCCATTCTGTATCTAATTAAAGAAACACGCTATAAAGGTTACAGGGGGAAAGGCTAAGGAAGAAATAAGAAAATTATGTACTAATCTATATATTTTTTAAAGTGTAGCTAACATTAGACTAAAATTTCGTGATTAAAAACGTAAGAGTGTCAGTTTCTCTCAGGCTGAAATGTTTACAGAAAGAGAAAAAGTTGTACCGTCTGGGGAAAGTACAGATTGCAGCAAGTGCACGTGAGAGGGAGTAACCATGGCAACAGGCTGGGCGGATCCCTGGTGTGTGGGCTATAAAGCAAAGACACTCTGCTACTCTGCTAGGGGCAGCGGCATTAAAAGCATGCCAAATTTTAAAATGCATTCTCTTCTCCTGTGTGCAACCCCAGATCACAAGGAAGGAATCTTGTAACTCTTTTTCAGGACTGTGAGGTTAGGTTATCCTCTGTAGCCATGGCTAGTCGGGAAAACTTTCCCCCAGTTTATCTGGACAAAGGCTGTCTCTCTCTGGACCTTGGTTAACTGCTTTTCCTGTCACCCACATACATTTCAGGTCCCAACATAAACAGTTAGCGGAACCTAGAGTCTTGTATCATAAAACTGAGATAAGGAGTTTGTGCAGAGTTAATTGCTGAGGAATTTGTTTGGGAGTTAATCATAGGTCTCATGTTATCAGCTAGACTTCAGCAAGAGAGAAATTGGCACCAAAGTTGCTTTATGACTATAACTTTAATTCAACAAATCAGACACTTGGCAACTTTGTCCTTGTGCATTTTCTGTCAAGGTTTATCTTATAATCCATTCGCAGAGGTCTAATCTGAACTTAGTTTGGGGCATTGAATCAGCTGATGATATAAATGCTATCTTTGCAGTTGGTAATACTATTATTATCCTATGTCAGCCTGAGCTAATGATTTAAAACAGGTTTCTAAGTTTCTCACAGTATCTGTGGAACAAAGACCTAACTATGAAAGCATATTTTATTCAACAAAACTACACAGTTAAGAAGAAATCATCTTACTTTCACTCCACAGAAATAAGTGTGCCCAATAAATTCACGAAGAAAACACACTACCAATCCAGGCTGTGGGAAAAATCCCATAGCTGCTTGAGGGAGAATTGTAGTATCACATGAGAAAATTAAAGACAGAAGCAAACAGTGTTCAAAGTCTGTGGCCTCCTAAGCTTTGCTTGATGTTCCTCCATCAGAGAATTATCCATCTGGTGGGTTGACATCTGAATATAAATTTCCATCTGATGTATTATGCCAGAGACCATGGCAAGCCGAGTTCCTCCCTGATCTCTGCTTCAGTTGCTGCCTTGAGTTTCTGTCTCGGCTTCCCTTCTGACAGTGAGTTGATATGTTGCTGCTGCTGATGATCTTGTTCTGCTGTCATACACAGCCTTTCAGTGTGGGGCTGGCAGCTCTCCAGGAACCTTTTGGGCTTTAGCACCCGATTGGCACTGTTGAGGTACTCAGCCTTGTGAACTGAGTGACAGCCAGCTGTCACCGCCCTACAATGCGTGAGAGCCATTGTGGGACTACTCTGACTGCTGAGGCACCCAGCTTTGAAGACTGAGTGAATACCACATTCTCTGCTCTCATGTTGTTACTATTAAAACATTTTAAGGTATTAGTATTTCAAAGCTGATTTAATAAACTCCTTTAATATGTATAACATGAACTAAAACCAAATGAGTCTCAATAAACAAGGTCAAGAGCAGCTGAGACTTAGGGATGTTCTTAGACCAGCGATGAGAACATAGAAAGGCAAACACATCCTCCCTTCTCTTTTCTACTCTATGCAAACCCATCTGTCATCCACATGGCACGAAACACCTTTCTCTACTTGTAATTTACTTGTTGGAAAATGATCCCTGTCAATAGCCCAAGTCCTGTCTCCTCCAGAGTTGAGCAGAGCCTGGGGCTGAACTTCTGGGTCCAAAGCCAGCCTCCCCAGGAGAGGGACATTGTCCAGTCTAATGGGCCAAGGGGGCCTTGCCTAAACATGGCTGACACTTAGCAACAGTGTGGATGGGGAAGGGAGACTCTAAAGAATGTTGTGGAGTAAAGAGCATGAAAGCCGGAGAGTGGAAAAAAGAATTGTGTTTGCACACCTGACTGGTCTAATAAAGATCTGAATGGCCAATAGCAAAACAGGAGAGAGAAATAGGCAGGGCAGAGAGAGTATATAGAAGGAGAAATCTGGGAGGAGGAAGAAGAAAAGAGATGAAGGAGTGAAGAAAGAAGGAGCCAGAGAAGGAGGAGGACATCAGGGGCCAGCCACCCAGCTACACAGCAAGCCACGGAGTAAGAGTAAGATTTACGGAAGTAAGAGAACGGGAAAAGCCCAGAGGCAAAAGGTAGATGGGATAATTTAAGTTAAGAAAAGCTGGCAAGAAACAAACCAAGCTAAGGCTGGGCATTCATAATTAGGAATAAGCCTCTGCATATGATTTGTTTGGGAGCTGGGTGGTGGGCCCCCCAAAGGAGTAAAAGAAAACAACAACAACAGAGAGGACCCAGATGTTTTTACGCCCCAGGGGATCACCACCTGTTCCTTTCGGGATGACCATCTCTTCACTCATGTTTTTGTCTCATTCTGTTTCGTCCCTGTCGGCTCTTTGGAACCGTTCCATTAACGCCCAGACTTGCAGTAACGCTGGAAACAGATTCTCTGGTTCCAATAGCTAACTAGCCAGTCAGCTTCAAGGTCTGTAACTAACTAGTTAAGGTAACATGGGTGCGTGCATGCGTGTGTGTTGGATAGTTTTGTGTCAACTTGACCCAAGCTAAAGTCATCTGGTGGGAAGGAACTTCAAGTAAGAAAATGCCTCTGTAAGATTGTGCTGTGGACAAGCCTGTAGGACATTTTCTTAGTTAGTGATTGATGGGGAGGACCCAGCCCATGGTGGGTAGTGCCACCTTTGCCTGGTGGTCCTGGGGTGTATAAAAAAGCAAGCTGAGTAAGCCAGGGGAAGCAAGCCAGTAATCAGTATCTCTCCACGGCTTCTGCATCAGCTTCTGCCTCCAGGTTCCTGCCCTGCTTGAGTTCCTGTCCTGACTTCCTTCAGTGATGGACTACAATGTGGAAGTGTAAACCAAATAATCCCTTTCCTCACCAACTTGCTTTTGATCACAGTGTTTTGTCCCAGCAACAGAAACCAAAGCTGAGACAGAAGGACAATGTAGCCTTTTAATACGAGGGTCCATATCCTTGGATTGAGTAATAACTAAATTGTGTTTCAAGTGCCTGTGTCTTGGTTACTGCCTTAATTGTTTTGAATCCACAGAACAAGGACTACATTACTTGTCCTCCACTGCTCATAGGGTTGCTAGCACAAATATGATGGTGCTTGCGAAAGCAGCTTGTCACCTGTACTGCTGCTCATATTAAGGGCCCTGGAAGGAGGTCCTCTTTCTAGACTGAGTTAAGTTAGGAAACAAAGACAGAACTTTTTCTGTAAGTCACCCTGAGTGTCCAGCAAGAGGTGGGGATCAGAATGTGTGGGAAATCTGGAAGGGTCATCCAAACAGTTGTTGTCCTAATCTGTAGCCCGTGTCCTGATTTTTAGCTAGTGTTTAGTGCTGCTGCCTGGGACTTAGCCAAGTTCAGCCCTTAGAAGATCAGATGGGGCAGAGCATGTACTGTTCTGGAATAAGTGAAGCAGAACACATAGCCATCTTTTTGATCCCGTCCCTCAGCCAAATGAAGAGCTAGCTTCATTTTGATTTAAAGTTTAAAAACAAAACAAAACAAAACAAAAACAAGAAAGATTCCATTTGTAAAGTAGCGTGAGAAAAGAAAACGCACCGTTCTGTTCCTGCCTGGCTGTCTCGCTGTGCTTCTGTCTCCAGGGTCCCCTGGGAAACACCCAGGTGGAGTCAGTGGATCACTGGGATGGCTGTGAGGCCCGAGGCTCCTCAGCAGCACTTGACTGAGTGTGTCCCTTCTGTCCCCACTGTGTGTAAGGTGAGTTTTTGACCTTCCTGGATTTCTCCCTCTCCTGATCAAAAATGTTTAGTGGCCCCTTCAGCTGCTTTTTGAGCAAGGAAAGGAGGCTGTTTTGGGAGCCTGTGCAGGCATGTGTGATACATGCATGTGAGCAGCTTTGATGTCCTGAGAACGGCCTAAGTGGCTAACCCTAAGTTATTTATCTGGGTCAGACTTTTGTTTACACTTCTAACCAAGATAATACGGTTTCTCTGATAATATATTAAACATTTACATGAAGGGCATGGCAGTCATTATTATTTTTTATTTTTTTCTCTGACCTTGGTAGAAAAGGTCAACAAAATTTCCCCAGGTCCTTGCTATCACTAGATGTAATCATGAAAAAAAAGATGTGTAGCCAAGAGGCATTGGTGCATGCCTTTAATCCCAGCACTCGGGAGGCAGAGCCAGGCAGATCTCTGTGAGTTCTAGGCCAGCCTGGGCTACAGAGCGAGATCCAGGACAGACACCAAAACTACACAGAGAAATCCTGTCTCGCAAAACCAAAACCAAAACCAAAACCAAAACCAAAACCAAAACAAAAACAAAAACAAAAACAAAAACAGATGTGTAAATCTGGTTAGACCATCTTGGCTGAAATGTATTTAAAGATAACAGCAAAGGGATTTTGAAGCTTTGCCACTCAGATGCTCAGAAGTAACAAACACACATGTGTACATTTTTTAGGCATAGTGCTGCAAGCTGCAAAAATATATGAAGTAGGATTTCAGTGATTATGACGAGCTAAGACCTGGAGGAAGCCAAGGGCCTTCCAAGGGTCACGCTGAGGCTCAAGGAGTCTTGGTGGTACTGGCTTTTGATTATCAGCCATTTCCTATTATGAATTTCTCGTGTACTACTGTAGCTTTTTCATCATTCTTTGGGCACCATTTCCCCTCTACTAAGAAATATTTAGATAACCTTCTGAGCAGTAACGCAGCCAGGATCCCTAATTTCAGGCCTTTCTGTAATTATTGTCATTAGCAGCATCCAGCCAGGACCATCCCCAGATGGATGAAGTATCTTATCAGAGATACCTCTGTATTCTCTCTAAGAACTGACTTAAGCATCCAGACTAGCTGTTTGAGAAGGCCTGGCGGATGTGCTAGTTAAGCTTAACTTTCTCCTTTTCAAAGTCTCATCTCTAGTTTTAGATTCACCCTTAACAATTCACTCAGAACTAAAGGGTTCCAGCTCACAGGTACATCTAGCTGTGTTGGAAGTTGCCTACCACCTGAGCACACTCACCAGAAATGGCAGGAGCAGAGAGAGCTTGGAGAGATAAAGGTCAAAGGGATAAAAGGCAGTTTTATTTTCAGAGAAGGACGAGACGGAGAAGAGAAAAGAGAATGGAAGAACTAGATGGGTAAGAACTGGAGAGGAACAAACTGAGATGGGGAAGAACTAAATTGAAGGACTAGAAGAGAGGACTAGAGGAACGAGATGGAAGATGAGGAAGAGCCAGATGGGGAAGAACAAGAAGAAAAAGGAGGAGATGGGAGAGGAGCTGATAATGGGAAAGAACTAGATGGATGAGAACCTAGACAGGGCAGAACCAAGATGAGAGAATTAAGATAGAACTTAGAGGGGACGGCAGATAAATGTAGAGAGAAATCAGGCAAGAAAGGAGCTAGACATGAGAGCAGAATGAAGCAATGTAGAGACAAAACTGACTCAAGAATAACGTGTATGGACTTAAGAGTCTCATGTATGTAGATTCATTTTCTTATCATCAAAGATTAAATTATCAGCTGATTGTATATTCTTCCTGGACCTTGGGAGGGGACTATCAAGGGGCTGGACCTCCATGGTCTCCGATACCATAGCCTCATTCTGTAGCCAGGGCTGGTCTCACTCTTGATCTGCTTGCCTCTGCCCCCTGAGGTCTGGGAGCAGGTATGTACCACAGATACATGCTATGTTTAAAAGGCTAAGCTTCCTGCTTAGAAGCCTCTTCTGAGGATTGTCCTTGCAGCCATTCAAACTCCAGTTTCACAAAAGATTCACTGGCGACTGATGGGTTCCTTCTCTGCAGCAGTGACTGAAGCTCTTGCAGCTCACCCTGACTAATGGGTTCCTTCTGCAGCAGTGACTGCAGCTCTTGCAGCTCACCCCGACGGATGGGTTCTTTCTGCAGCAGTGACTGCAGCTCTTGCAGCTCACACTCTACCAGGGCTCGCCCATCAGTATGTGATTCACTCTGCTGGCATCAACCCCATTAATCCTCTGTGTTTCACTTTATACCAAATGTTGAACTTACTTAGTGTACTTTCAAATAAACATTTAGACTAAAGAAAACACTGTAACTAAAGTAGTCTCTCGCTTACTGGCCAAGTCATTTCTCTTACATCCCTTACTCAGTTTTTGTTTTTCTTAGTCTTTAATCCTCTAGAAATCCCTTTATTAACCACGTATCTGTTCTAATATTTACAACTGTTTTAGTATGGGACTAGGGGGTTGAAATATAGAAACAAGCTCAAGCAAAAAAATGGATTTATTACCTTATGTAGTGACCAAGTCTAGGGATATAGATGCTTCAGCTGAATAGAGATGCCATTGATCATCAATTTTCTTCATCATCCGACCCTCCTTTTCTCCCGTTGTAAACAGATTTCCCCATATGGCTGAGAGAAGTGGGTGCCAAACGGCTCCAGACTCACAAACCCACACACTAATTAATGCCCAAGCGCCAGCTTCAGGGAGGCGCCCCCCCCCCCCCCCCCCCCCCCGCCCCAGCCTCTCACCACTGCTTACTGATGTTCAGACTTCATTTGCTTAGGAAATCATTTCCACTCTTCCCCTTAAGTCTATGTGTCCTTACTGGAGAAATGAATTTTGTAGGCAGCGTTTTTTGAAAAAGAGGTTCTTGCTTTACTTGAACCTGACATCCCCCTGCATCAGCCTCTTGAGTACTGGGATCATGGTCAGGCGCTCTACTCTAATTTCTTAACCGATTCAGTCAGCTAGCCTGTATCTTTTAATGAGGATGAAGACCAGTTACATTCTGAGTTAGTAATGAAAGATATGGACTTGTATTGGTCATTTTGTTGGTTTTCTTTGGTTGCTTTGATTGGTGTTGCCATCCATCTTTGTGGTTGATGGTTTATTCTGTTGAGGTTTGATGATCTTCCCATTTCTCAATTGTCTAACTTCAGGCGGGATCTAACTCTTCCCATGCTGTTGGGATGGCAGCTGCCACTCTGCTTATTGTGGGACTCTGTTGTCCCCTGTATAAGGCTGAACCAGTGGTCACGAGTTTCCCTAGTTTTTGCTATTCTAGGAAGCCTTTATTTCTCCTTTAATTCTGAAGATCATTTTGCTGAGTCTCGTCTTTTAGGAGTGACATTCCATTCCATGCTCCCTGGCCTCCAGTGGGGTTACTCACCAAGTGTGAATTGGCACTTTTCTTTCACAGATTTAAGAACTGTGCTTTGGACAACGTGGCTGTGCTATGCTATGACTGGGATCTTCCTTGGTCACATCTCTTTGGGGTTTTGTAGGTATCCCTGATGCCCATTGTCTTCTCCAAATTAGGAAAGTTTTCTGCTACTGTTTCACTGAACAGATTTTCATTCTCTTAACCTTTACCTCCACCGCTCTTTAGGCTCTTGGGCTGGGTAGAGTCCTTTGTTGTTCTATTGTTTTTGCCTGTCAACTTGATACAGACTGCAGTCTTCTGGGATGAAGGAACCTTAATTGAAAGATTGCCTCCATCAGACTAACCTGTAGGTAACTCTGTAGGGTGTTCTCTTGGTTAATGATGATGTGGGAGGTCCCAGCCCACTGTGGGTGATGCCACCCTGGGTGAGTGGTCCTGGGTTGTATAAGCAGTCAGTCTGGGCAAGTCTGTAAGCGACATTCCTCATGACCCCAGCTTCAGTTCCTACACCCTGCCTATAGCCTTGCATTCCTGCCTTGACCTCCCTGGGTGATGAACTACAAGCTGTGAGATGCAATGAACCCTTCCTCCCTAAGTTTCTTTTGGTCATGGTGTTTATCACAGCAACAGAAAGCAAACCAAAAAAGGTATGCCAGTGATGACCTAGACATTTGAATGTATGTCTTTGTTTGCTTGCTTGCTTTTGAGACAGCGTCTAACTATGTAGCATTGACTGGCTCAGAACTCAGGGAGACCCACCTATTTCTGACTCCTGGGTGCTGGTATTAAAGGCATGTGTCACCACACCTGACCTTGATATTTGATCTTTTAAAGGTGTCCCAAGGTCCTGTATGTTTTCTTCAGTTTTTTTTTCCCTTTGTTTACGCTGTAATGTGGTATTTCTAAAGACCTGTATTGGGCTGGAGAGATGGGTCAGTGCCTAAGAGCACTTACTGCTCTTCCAGAAGACCCGGGTTTGATTCGCAGCGCCCACATGGTAGCTAACAACTGTCTGTAACTTCAGTTCCAGAGAGATCTGCTGCCCTCTTCTGACCTCCACAGGTAATGCATGCTCGTTGGTGCACAAACATACACACAGGCAGAACACTCATAAACATCTAACAAACCCAACTGTTTAAAGTCCTGCCTTCAAGCTCTGCTGTTCTTCTGCTTGATCTAGTCTGCTGTTGAAGCTTTCACTCATTTTTCTCAATCATTTTCTCAATCCAACTTACAGAGCTCTTCACTTTGAAAATTTCCAACTGGTTCATTTGTTTCTCTTTGCTTAATTCCTCACTCATACTGTGAGTTGCCTTCCAATTTCATTAAACTGGTTATATCTACGCTCTTGTGCATTGAGGTTTTTAAAAAAGTCATTTTTGTGAGTGAGTCATGAGGCATTTCATCCACTTTGTATGTGGACCTATTACTAATAAGTTATCTTAGGAGGTATCATGTTACCTTTCTTTTCATATTTTTTATGTTCCTATGATGATACTTGTACATCTGGTGAAAAGAATATCTCTGGCACATTTATAGGATGCTTTCTTAGTAAATAGCTGCCTCCCAAAGATAAGTTGTGGGCTGTCAGCATTTATGCAATTTTGAGTTTAATTCTAGCTGACTATCCTCACATAATCTCCCTATGGTCTTATTATGATTTGTGACTTTGGGCAAAGCACTTACCATATTGGAGTTGGAGAGACCTCTGTGTGGCTCGGGCATGAGTAGGGACATTAGCAGTTCAGGCAAGTAGAGTGCATAGCTCAGCATGTAGGGTGGACCCTGTGTAGTTACTGCTCCCGTGTCTGGTAACACGTTGGGTGAGGTGGACTTCTGCAGGCATTGACAGTGGTTCCAGCAGTAGTAAGGTGCCAAAAGCACCCGTCCTCTGATTAGAACAGGTGTAAGCTCAGGTGTTTCACAGAGAGAGGCAGGGCCAGGATCACAGCACTCTACAGTGGCACTCGCACTGAGTCTATCTGCAGAGCAGGCTCAGACAAGGGGCAGCTGATGCAGGGCTCACATAGGTGCAGATGCAGGAACGTTGTGTTATCTCCTCTGATGCTAACATGGGATGGCTGCTGAGAGAGGACTCCAGACTTCCAGCTATAAACGTCCGATCCTCCCAGCTGTGACATCTTCAGGGATGGAGTGGGCATAGGTAACTGTTAAGGCAGGTAAGTGTCCTCTCAGCTCCGCTGTCACAGGAGAGAGCCGGTACTAGCAGCTTCTCTACAGACATCTGTATTAGTGACTGTTCTGCCGCTGTGACAGAACATGACTAAGGAAATGCATAGAAGACAGTTTACTCCAGCATGGCAGCACGCGCCTCAGGCATGGCAGCCGGAGTAGGGTGCTAGTGGCTCACGTCGTGAACTGCGAGCCCCAAGCAGAGAGAGTAAACTGGAAATGACAGTCTTGAAACCCTTAAAGCCTGCCTCCAGAGGCATATGTCCTCCAAAAGGCCACACTCTGAAACTCCCCAAGTATCTTAGCCTATGGGAGTGCTCCCATTCAAACCTCTACAGTGTTCTTAGAATGTGTGCCTGGAGGGCTTTTCCTCCTTATCTGTAATTTACAGTCCACTAAGGATGGAATGGGTCACAGCTAAGCTGGTAAAACTCTTCTTAGCTGAGGTATCTTCAGGAGCACGGGAGAGAAGCACATAGCCATCTCTGGACAAGAATTCTCTCTACCTGGAGGCTGTACACCTCAGAAGTCAATAAGGGCCACAGTGCCATTGCTCCGAGTTTATTCTCTGCTTTGCTAGTGGCCATCGTCCGTGTGTTGCACTGGGAGGGTAGTGGGAGGAAACATGCACATCACCCATGAAAACCTGCATGTGGCTTAGCCATTCCACCAAATCAGAGAAGGCTCCCTCGTCCCCGGTTCCTATGGATGGCACTCTGCTGCCGTCTGGTTGTAACACCTGTCCTGTCCTGTCTGTTCTTCTCAGTGGGCTTGTGTCAGTCACTCCCTCCAGCCAACTCTGGCCAGTGTTTTCTGTGGCGACCCAGAAATGGCAGTGTGCTATCTGAATTCTCAAGATAGCTCTTTAAGATGACTCTTGGCTACAGCACCCAGAGGGTTGCTGGGGGATGCATGGGTTTCTTCTCCAAAGCTAGACGCTGTCAGATGTCAATTGTCTGAGTTTAGACTGTAAACATGCAAGGCCATGAACCTCTCTGGTAGCTAGGGTTGCCCTTATCAGTGCTGACAGCTCTCTAGTACTCTTTTATTTACGTTCCTTCACCCCTAGTGTGGAGTTAGAGGTTTGTTTCTCTGGCTGTGTCTCAGGTTTCCAGATTTTTACAAAGTTTCTGTTTCCATCCTGTAGAAGTCCAGGGCTCTCCTGTAGTCACTGATAGGACTATAGCCATATTCTTTCCTTGACTCTTTTTGTAGAGGGGCCAAGGAGGGCTGAGTACTTCTTTGTAGTTATCTTGCCTTCTCCAATATGGTAAATTAGATGGTAAATTGAACAAATATCTTGTTCAAAATGATATAAGAAAAATGGATGTTAAATAAAATCAATGAGGTTGATATCAGCAAGAGTAGGTAAAAATCAAATACTTTAAATATTAGTATAAAATCATGGTACATTTTAATAATTAAAACTTCCAGGGTCTCAGCTGGGCGGTGGTGGTGCACACCTTTAATCCCAGCACTCAGGAGGCAGAGGCAGGCGGATCTCTGTGAGTTCGAGGCCAGCCTGGGCTACCAAGTGAGTTCCAGGAAAGGCGCAAAGCTACACAGAGAAACCTTGTCTCGAAAAACCAAAAAAAAAAAAAAAAAACAAAAACTTCCAGGGTCTCAACTTCTGAAATGGTAGAGAACAGTGACACTAGTCTCAAGCCAAAATTATTATATAAAGATATTTCCTGTTTTATGTATAAAAATCTTATCTTCATATAATAATCACTTGACTTCTTTTCCTGTTTGCATCCTCTGATCTCTCTCACTGACTGCTCTAGCTAAGACTTCAGGTCTGTTACAGAGGCAGGGAAGGAGTGGACATCCACATCGTGTCCCTGGCTCCAGTGGGAATGCTTTGTTTTTCTACTTCAGCATGATGCTAAGTGTGAGCTTGTGGTGTATTGCCTTTATTATGTTGAGATGTGTCTCCTGTATCCCTAAATTGGCCAGGAGGTTGTTTATGTGGTGAATTACATTTATTGATTTATTAAAATAATTCATGCAAAATTTCCACAATCTATAATCTACCACATTGGGCACCAGATAACGGGAGTCTGGTTAAGGAGTATTAGGGAAATTTATTAGGGTAAATTGTGGAAATACACTCATGACTACAGAACAGAGTAGACAACTGAAGTTGTCTTCTGATCTGACCAGGAGCAAATCCACCTGGCAGTTCGATCACACCAGGCAGCAGGCAGCAGGGAGAAGGGGCTCATGACCCTCCTCCCTTTCCTTTTAAAAGGTCATAGACAACAGCAAGAAGCACCACCTCCTTCAGGCCCTATTGAAAGACCCCCTAAAGGCAGTCTTCCCTCAGGAGAGACCCTCGCCCAAGGAACACACCGAAACCACGAATCAGATGCAAACAGCAAGAGGCTTTATTCAGGAACACGGGTACCCGGGGCGACACAGTCTCTCAAGAAGCTCAAGGGACTGGCGCGCCCACGGGTACCCGGGGCGACACAGTCTCTCAAGAAGCTCAAGGGACTGGCGCGCCCACGGGCTGGAGCAGAGGGTTTTTATAGGGTCGGGGCAGCCGAAGCTCGGGTACAGAAGCAAGAAGCCTGGTTACAGGGTTTTGATTGGATGATGCAAATGAGGCCAGGTTCTGATTGGATGATTCAAATGAGGCCAGGTTTAAACCCAGGTCAGCTCGTGGTTTCTCCCCGAGCTCGCCACGCCTAGCTCCTGTCTAGGGTACAGGGTGTTCTTCTGACCTTTTAGTTCCTCGCTCTGGGGCCAGGTGGCTAACCACAAATGTTCTGTTTATTCCATGCCCGTTAACTGAACTCCTCAGTGCCTCTCAGGCTTTCTTCAAAAACAGCTGAGCTAAGCTATGTTAGGCGGGGAGGCTGGGGGTCTTTCATTCCCCCATTTTCTTATCTCAGGAATGGAATCCTCCATTCATGGGGAAGATTGGTGACGTGACTCAAGTTCCATCTGGTTGAGCCTTTGGTATTGCTGGGTTAATACCAAAGTCTGAACAATAGAGACGCGTTCCCTGATAAATTGGACAAGTCTACTTAGGATACAGGGCCCAAACGTCAGGAGGAGTAATAGAATTAGAAGGGGTCCCAGAAGGGTGGAAATGAGGGTGGTGAGCCAGGGGGACCTTCTGAACCATCCTTCAAACCATCCCTGTTGCTCTTCAAAGAATTTTTGTCTCTGTTCTAATCGTTTTCTCAATTTAGCCATGCTATCTCTCACCACCCCAGTATGATCCGCATAGAAGCAACATTCCTCTTTAAGGGCGGCACATAACCCTCCCTCCTGTAAGAATAGAATGTCGAGTCCCCTTCTGTTCTGGAGCACTACTTCAGAGAGGGAGGTCAGGGATTTTTCTAAGGCGCTTATTGATTCCTCTAGGTCCCGAATGTCCTGATTCATGGCCGCTTGGAGCTGTCTGAATTGTTGGGTTTCCATTAGGGCGGTGGTGCCTGTCCCTACCCCGGCTGCTATTCCTCCCATAGTCAGCCCTCCTAGTAATAATGCCAGGGTGAGGGATACCGGTTCTCTCTTATTCCGGTAGGGTCTCATTTCAAAGTGGGGGTAAATTTCTTCTGGTGTATGGTAAATAATCTTTGGGTATAACTCAATGAGTACACAAAAATCAGAGGTATCATTGAGGGCTGAGGCTGAAACGCAGGGGGTGAGCCCAGTATTACATGCCCAATAGGTACCATTAGGGCCGGTGACATAACCAGAGACAGCGCTTATGGATAGGGTGCGGTTACATAGGTGTTGGTGGGTGCGGGGGACGCTCCCTAGACATAGTCCTTGTCCTGACACCTCTGAGATTGTGAGTTTATGTTGGGCTGTCCCTAGACATTGGCTCGGAGGGGGACTGTGAGTGTTAGTATAATTACCCTGGGTTGCTATCCCCTCGTAGTAGGGAGGTTGGGAAACCAGACATAGCCAACATTCTTGCGTTCTATTTGGGTAGGTTATATTCAAGGCCTGGTAAGCCCCTGCTAGCAGACCCAAGAGCCGGTCTCCGGTTCCTGGCCGGGGCGGTTTGGTAGTGGCCGGAGTTATACCTGGGCTGGTAATCGAACCGGGTCGAGGGGTAATCTTCGGGGGTGCTGGAACAGGTAAGGAGGGGCGCTTCTGGTCAGGGAGAACCTGATTGGGGCCTATAGGGGCGGAGGCCTCCTCAATCTTAAGTTTGATAGTGAATCTTACGCCCCGATCATATCCGGTTTCATATAACCTGAGCCCCCAAGTGCGCCCCCGTTGCCAGTTTCTATCAGCCTTCCCCGGGCCAGTGAAAGTTATATTTAGGGGAAGTGAGAGCCCAGGCTCGAATCGGCTGACCTCGGTGGGCCCAGCTGAGCAAGACCCCCTGCCTGTAGCCTTCCTGAAACCTCTATTGGTCTGGATCAGGTCCCAGCTGGAGCTAGGACTCCAATATGCTGCGCCAGTGGTCTCGCAGCCCCATTGGGCGCAGAAGAAATCTCCTTCCCCCCCGCATTTCTTGGCGAGGGCCCAGCCCCTCCCATCCCCCGGACAGACATAAAAGTCCTACTGGGCAAATCTACATCTTGCTTGAGGGTGACGGCATCCCGGATCCGGCCAATGCACCCCCCCGGGTGGGTGGAGGAGTTTAAGGCATCAAGCTTAATGCCCTCAACCCCCCAGAGCCCCGAATTCAATGCCAACTGGCAGAAGTCAGGGGTTAGGGGGGGCCACCATGTAAAGGGGGTATGAAGGGCGGTCGTCTGCCAGACCGTTTCCCCAGTTTGTGAGATGACCTGCCAAGTGAGTTTCTTGACTAGGTGCGGGCTCTCTGCCGCCCTAGTCCCCTGGGGGTAGACAGAGAGCAAGAAGAGGGGGAGGAAGAGGAGCCGCGGGCCAACCTTATTTTTAGGGGGTTCTGTGTGCGGTACACTGTCCATGTTGATTCTCTGGATCCTGCTGGGTCGGTCTCCCCGGCAGCCTTCACATGCGAGGCGTGGATCCATGCAGCAATCCCGTCTACCTTGAGTGCAGTGGGGGTGGTCAGCAAGACAGTGTAGGGCCCCTTCCACCGTGACTCTAGATTCTTAGTCTGGTGGCGCCGGACCCAAACGGAGTCCCCAATCTGGAAAGGGTGGGGGACCACCGGCTTGTCCAGCTGCTCTCGGTAGGCTTTAGCCAAGGGTTTCCAGATCTCCTTCTGCACCAGCTGGAGGGCCTGTAGATGTGCCTCTAAAGTGGGGCTGGTGGCAAAAGATGAGATATCAGGATGGAGAAATTTCACGACTGGAGGTGGGGCCCCATATAGAATTTCAAAAGGGGTTAGGCCGTGTGGCCCAGGAGTATTCCGGGCTCGGTAAAGAGCCAAGGGAAGTAGGAGTACCCAATCTCTAGTGCCAGTTGCAAGCGTTAATTTGGTTAAAGTCTCCTTAATTGTCCTATTAGCTCGCTCTACCTGTCCTGAACTCTGGGGGCGGTATACGCAATGGAGTTTCCAATTAACCCCCAATAATTTGGCCACTTTCTGACTTACCAGAGAGACGAAAGCAGGCCCGTTGTCCGACCCCAATATATGAGGCATCCCATACCTGGGGAAGATCTCTTCCAACAATTTCTTTGTTACCACGTTAGCCGTTTCATTCTTGGTTGGAAATGCCTCAATCCATCCTGAAAAAGTGTCCACGAAGACCAGGAGGTACCGGTACCCATAGAGTCCGGGTTTTACTTCTGTAAAGTCTATTTCCCAGTGCACACCAGGACGGTGGCCCCTCAGCCGGGCTCCTTTGGCCAGGTGCGTTTTACCTGCATTGACCTGGGCACACGCGGGGCAGGTAGAAGTCACCCGTTCTGGTTTAGCAGAATTGTTCCGGTGTTTTCTGTCTAGTAAGGTCTTTATTTTTGTCTCACTCAGATGAGTTAAGGCATGGAGGAATTGTAACATATACTGGGTGTGGGAAGTAGGCATAACCATTCGGTCCCCCAGCATGTAGGCTTGCCTCTGTGGGTCCCAGTCCGCCCCCATTTTCTTTGCTAGCTCATGGTCTTCGGGGCTGTATGGCATGGGCTCTCTCCCGGGCGGAGGAGGCTCCGGAGTGTCCTGTATAGCCATTAACTGGCTGCTCCCTGTTGGCTGGGATGCCACTGTCCGGGCGGTCAAATCCGCCAGCCGGTTTCCCTTGGCTACCTTGGAGTTGTCTTTTTGGTGCCCCGGGCAGTGGACAATACTGAGTTGGAGCGGGAGAAACAGGGCCTTCAGGAGGTCCAGGATTTCTTTTTTGTTCTTGATCTCCTTACCCGCAGATGTCAGCAGACCCCTCCGTCTGTAGATTTCCCCGTGGACATGTGCAGTGGCGAAGGCGTATCTGCTGTCAGTATAAACTGTGAGCTTCTTACCTTCTGCCATCCGGAGGGCTTGCGTAAGCGCAATCAGTTCTGCACGTTGGGCTGATGTCCCAGGCGAGAGCGACGATGCCCATATCACTTCTGATTCGGTGGTAACAGCTGCCCCGGCTCTGCGTTCCCCCTCTTCCAGAAAACTGCTCCCATCTGTGTACCACAACGTCGGGGTCCTTAAGCGGCTGATCTGTCAGGTCAGGGCGGGTGCCATGTACTTCGGCTAAGATCTGGAGGCAATCATGCTCCATAGAGGGGCTAGGCAGTGGCAGCAAGGTGGCAGGATTAAGGGAGACTACGGGTCCGAACGTGACCCGGTCTGAGTCCAGGAGTAAGGCCTGGTAATAAGTCATTCTGGCGTTGGAAAGCCATCTGTCTGGTGGTTGTCGGACCAGGGCCTCCACGGCATGGGAGGCCAGTACAGTCAGAGGCTGACCTAGGGTCAGTTTCCCGGCATCCTTGAGTAGAACTGCAATGGCTGCCACCATGCGGAGGCAGGGGGGCCATCCTGTGGCCACCGGGTCCAGTTTCTTGGACAAGTATGCCACAGGTCTCCTCCAAGGTCCCAGTCTTTGCACCAGCACCCCTTTAGCAAAACCCGAGTTCTCGTCTACAAACAGTTCAAAGGGCTTGGTGATATCTGGCAGACCCAGAGCCGGGGCTTCAAGTAAGGCCTTCTTGATCAGTTGGAATGCTTTCTGCTGCTCCTCTTCCCATTGGAACATTACCCCTGGTTTAGTGAGGGGATATAGAGGGGCGGCCAACTCGGCGAACCCGGGGATCCATAAGCGGCAGTATCCAGCCGTACCCAGGAATTCCCGAACCTGACAGGGGCTGCGAGGAGGGGGAATAGAGAGTATGGTTTCTTTCCTTGCCTCCGTCAGCCATCTCTGTCCCCCATTCAGGGTGTAGCCCAGGTAAGTAACCTTGTCTTGGCAAATTTGAGCCTTCTTGGCCGAGGATCTATACCCCTTCTGTCCAAGTCTGGCCAGTAAGGCCCGAGTGCCCTCCAGGCACTCGGCCCGACTCCTGGCTGCCAGGAGTAGGTCGTCTACGTACTGGAGCAAGGTCAAGGTTGGATGCTCGACTCGGAACCCGGCCAGATCTGCATGTAAGGCCTCATCAAAGAGGGTTGGGCTGTTTTTGAAGCCCTGAGGGAGCCGGGTCCAGGTTAGTTGTCCCGAGAGCCCTTGTTCTGGGTCCCTCCATTCAAAGGCAAACAGTAGTTGACTTTGAGGGTGTAATCTCAAACAAAAGAAGGCATCTTTCAGGTCTAGTACTGTGTACCAGACGTGGGTCAGTGGGAGGGTGCTCAGAAGGTTATAGGGGTTAGGCACCGTGGGGTGTATGTCCTCCACCCGCTTATTGACCTCTCTCAAATCCTGGACTGGCCTGTAGTCCCCTGTCCCCGGTTTCCTAACAGGCAAGAGAGGGGTGTTCCATGGGGACTGACAGGGCTTCAGCACCCCTTGGTCCAGGAGCCTCCGGATATGGGGTTTGATTCCCTCATGAGCTTCCCGTGACATTGGGTACTGTCTGATTGAAACGGGAGTCGCGGAGGCCTTTAATGAGATCATCAGCGGTGGCTGATCGCGTGCCAACCCCAGGCCCCCAGTCTCTGCCCAGGCTCGAGGAAACTCTCTCAACCAGTCCTGTAGCTCCGTAGGTGACTCCTCCGGGGGTTCTGACTCGAATAAACGGTATTCTTCCTCTAAATTGAGGGCAAGGATTTGTAGAGGGTCTCCTTTAGGACCGGTGACCCTCGGTCCCTTCTCATCAAAATAGATTTGCGCTTTTAATTTGGTTAGTAGGTCCCGTCCTAACAGCGGATGGGGGCATTCAGGTATGTGCAGAAAGGAGTGAGTTACTTGCCCTGAAGCCAGTTGGACTTTTCTCTCGATAGTCCAATAATATCTCTTGTTTCCAGTTGCCCCCTGCACCAGTGCAGAATGCCGGCTAAGAGGCACTCCGGCATGAGTTAGGACTGAATGTTCGGCACCAGTATCAACCAGGAAGGTCACGGGCTGCCCCCCGATCTTGAGGGTTATCCTAGGCTCAGGGGGGGGCTCCTGGCCTCGACCCCCCCTAGTCCTTCAGATTAAGGAGGTCCACGGTCTTGGGCTTGGGCCGGCGGGGTCCTTGTGGCTTCTTGGGGCATTCTCGGGCCCAGTGTCCCTTCTCCTTGCAGTAAGCACATTGATCTTTATCTAGGGGTGGCCTCCTTCATTCTCCCGACCTGTCTCCCTCTCTCCGCTGTCCCTGAGATACAACGGCGGCCAGAACTTTCTTTATCTCCCTATGCTGTTTCCTATCCCTTTCCTCTTGTTTCTGCCATCTCTTTTCCTCACGCTCTTCAGGAGTTTCTCTCTTATTGAATATTTTCTCTGCTTCCTTCACTAGGTCTGGCAACCCTAACGCCTGTAAACCCTCCAACCGCTGCAATTTGGCTCTGATGTCTGAACTAGACTGATAGATAAATGATAGGATAATACCTGGAGCCTGACCTGGATCTTCCGGATCATACGGAGTATACATCCTATAAGCTTCCTTCAATCTTTCTAGAAATGCAGCGGGTGTCTCTTCCTTTCCCTGTATCACATTCCTTACCTGAGCCAAATTGGTAGGCCTTCTAGCGGCCGCTCGGAGACCCGCTAAGAGCAACTGGCGATAGAGACGTAGATGCTCCCTACCTTCAGGCGTATTGAAATCCCAGTTAGGGTGAGTCAAGGGAAAAGCCGCATCGATGACATTCGGGAGGTGGGATGGCCTCCCGTCATCGCCCGGAACCTGCTTCCGGGCCTCCAGGAAAACTCTCTGCTTTTCCTCTACTGTTAAGAGGGTCTGCAGGAGCTGCTGACAATCGTCCCAAGTCGGCCTGTGAGTCACCAGGATGGATTCAATCAAGTTAGTTAATGCCACAGGATCCCTGGAAAAAGGGGGGTTATGTTGTTTCCAGTTGTAAAGGTCTGAAGCAGAGAAAGGCCAATATTGGAGTTGTTGGTTCGGCCCTCCTCTGAGTGGGAAAGCTTGGGACTCAGTAGGGGGTCCCTCCCGGCGGCCGCAGAGGCGGCCGGCAATGGGGGACGACACCTCATCTTCCTTGTCTTCATCTGAGGTCCTGCTGGTTGAGGAAACCTTAGCATCTGCCAACGGCCGGATCGCGGCCGCTAATGTGGCCGCCGCCGCCGCCTCCTCCGCGGCGGCGGGAGCCGCTTCCGCAGCGGTGGGAGCCGCCGCCGCTCCGCCGGGTCGCCGAGCGGGTCCAGCCTGATAAGGAGGGGGCTCCTCCACCAAGAGATCTATGAGAGGGGAGTTAGGGTCCGGGGGGAGGACAGGGGGCTTGGGAGTCTCCTTGTGAGGGAGCACAGGGTAAAGGGAAGAGTCCGGGTTGAGGGGTGCAGAGGGCCCAGAGACTGGAGGGGGCTGTGGAAGGAAAGGCTTGACCCATGGAAATGGATTTTCGACCAGAGATCTCCAGATGGCGATGTATGGGACCTGGTCGGGGTGTCCATAAGGATTAGGGGCAAAAACCTTGCCCTCCACCTGTAAAATAAGAGAGAGGTTAAAGGATCCTTCTCGCGGCCAGCCAACATTCATCATGACCCATTCGGCCTCGCAGAGGGTGATCCATTTTTTCTTTTTGACAATGACACCTTCATTGTTTCCTCGAGCCTTAACATCGGACCAGTGGTCCGTGGTTAGGCTCAGTGGGGTGGTGATGGTCTGTCCCATGGTGGTCTCTGGATAAAGAAGTGTTAGACAAGTAACGATAAACAAAAAGACAAGACAGATGACAGAAATTCGCGCTGCGCGGCTTCGGCGTAAAACCGAAAGCAGAAACTCAGACGGGGAAGCGGAGGAACCTCGATCTCCGTCCCCTACCAGCACCACGTATCCCTCTGATACGGGAGTGGCCCCGAAAAACTGTGCCCCAGAGGGGACTTCAGTGACCCGTGGAACGTCTTCCAGGGTCGCGGTGGGCGAAGTCCGAGCCCGTCAGCTCCTTCAGCCCCCACCGACTCAGACCTGACCTAGGGCGCCCGACGAAAACGGAAGACAAATAGACAGACTGAGACAAGACAAATAGTGGCCGGCCAACTTACCTCCTGACAGTGGGTCGGTGGTCCCGAGGCAGGGGGTCTCAAATCCTGGACGAGCCCCCAAATGAAAGACCCCCTAAAGGCAGTCTTCCCTCAGGAGAGACCCTCGCCCAAGGAACACACCGAAACCACGAATCAGATGCAAACAGCAAGAGGCTTTATTCAGGAACACGGGTACCCGGGGCGACACAGTCTCTCAAGAAGCTCAAGGGACTGGCGCGCCCACGGGCTGGAGCAGAGGGTTTTTATAGGGTCGGGGCAGCCGAAGCTTGGGTACAGAAGCAAGAAGCCTGGTTACAGGGTTTTGATTGGATGATGCAAATGAGGCCAGGTTCTGATTGGATGATTCAAATGAGGCCAGGTTCAAACCCAGGTCAGCTCGTGGTTTCTCCCCGAGCTCACCACGCCTAGCTCCTGTCTAGGGTACAGGGTGTTCTTCTGACCTTTTAGTTCCTCGCTCTGGGGCCAGGTGGCTAACCACAAATGTTCTGTTTATTCCATGCCCGTTAACTGAACTCCTCAGTGCCTCTCAGGCTTTCTTCAAAAACAGCTGAGCTAAGCTATGTTAGGCGGGGAGGCTGGGGGTCTTTCACTATAACCTAAGGTCATGGACAGAGCAAATATTCTATATTAACACTGAGCATCAGTGCATCTCTAGTGTGAAGCTGATTTGATGATGATGAATAAGCTTTTTGATGCATTTTGGGATTTGATTTGCAAATATCTTTTGAGAATATTTGTACTTACGTTTATAAGAGATACTGGCCTATAATTTCCATTTTTTTGGTTGGGTCTTTGTCTGGTTTTGGTATCAGGGAAATATTGGCTTTATAAAGAAATTTGGAAATGTTCCAAGACAGTAGCAGACTTTCTGTAAAGTCAGAAGATTCTCAGAGCCCCAGGAGTCTGGAGAGGTACTCAGGATTTGGCATTTGGTAAGAGCTGGTAGAGTTGGCAGTGGAAGTCTAGGATTCCAACCTGCAGAGGAGTGGCCAGACTGATGTTCAAGTCTCAGTCTGAAGAAGTGGAACTGTAGAGGGGAGCTGATGGAAGGTGTGAGTGAGATATCTGGTCCTCAGACAGGTCTTGGAGTCAGGTTGAGTTGGTGCCATGAGCCTAGTATCTCTCCCTAGAGAGCAGCAGTTGCAGTTCCAGAGACAGGTGAGAGACGTGTGATCTACCGGCATGTTGAAGGACTGCCTAAACACTGATTTTCAATCAAGCTTCTTGAGTTACCGTCCTTTATAGAGAACATATAAAGCCATGTCATTTAAATAACCATGATGAGGCAATTAACATGCTCAATATTGTGAGAATGTTTCCAAGATAAGGGAGAAAATTCATTCACCAGAGTGAATGTGGTAGCAGAGGAACAAAAGAGAGGGGTCCAGGGACCCCATGGCCTAAAACAGGCTTAAGAGACATGTAAGTGTAGCTAGAGTTTTCCTGCCTGGCCCACAGTCAAGACAAATCTCTGTCACCCGCTAGTCCCACAGCCGCTCAGACCCAACCAAGTAAACACAGAGACTTATATTGTTTAAACTGTTTTGCTTAATGGCTCAGGCTTCTAGCTATCTAATTCTTACATCTTAAATTAATCCATTTCTATAAATCCCTACCTTGCCACGTGGCTCATGGCTTACCGGCATCTTCACATGCTGCTTGTCATGGCGATGGCTGGCAGTGTCTCCCTCCACCTTCCTGTTCTCTCAATTCTCCTCTCTGTTAGTCCCACCTATACTTCCTGCCTGGCTACTGACCAATCAGTGTTTTATTTATTGACCAATCAGAGCAACACATTTGACATACAGACCATCCCACAGCATGTAAGTGTAGTTTTTTTTTTCTTTTACTCTCTTTACTCTTTGCTTTTTTGGCTCTTTGGGGGCCCACCACTCAGCTCCCAAATAAATACACGGAGTGTTATTCTTACTTATGAATGCCCAGCCTTAGCTTTTTTTTTTTTTTTTCTAGGCAGCTTTTTTTAACTTAAATTATCCTGTCTACCTTTGCCTCTGGGCTTTTACCTTTCTCTATTCTGTATCTCTTTTCTTTACTTACTCTGTTGCTGGTTGTCTGGCTGAGTTGCTGACCCCTGACATCCTCCTCTCCTTCTCCTTTTTCTCTCTCCCCAATCTCTCTTCCCAGATTTCTCCTTCTATTTATTCTCTCTGCCTGCCAGCCCCACCTATCCTTTCTCCTGCCTAGCTATTGGCCATTCAGCTCTTTATTAGACCAATCAGGTGTTTTAGATAGGCAAAGTAACATAGCTTTACAGAGTTAAACAAATGAAATATAAAAGAATGCAACACATCTTTGCATCATTAAACAAATGTTCCACAGCATAAATGTAACACTTCAACTAATATTCTACAACATGAAAGCCCATTGCAATTTATGATCTCATTTGAATGCTGATTCTAAGGAGTCTTTCTCCTCCCCTCAAGAAAAGAAAAAGAAAAAAAATAAGTTCAGTTACTTTCCTATTGCTATAATAAACACCATGACCAAGGCAATTTAGAAAGGAAAGCATTTAACTGGGTTTACAGTTCCAGGGGGTTAAAGTCCATGATGGCAGAGCAAAGGCATGGAGGCAGGGACAGCTGAGAGTCACATCCTGATCCACAAGTGGGAGGCATGGATCAGGCACATGTCTTTGGAAACTTCAAAACCTACCCTGTGGCATACATCCTCCAACAAGGCCACACTGCCTAAATCCTCCCCAAAGAGCCACCAACTGGGGACCAAATATTCAAATGCCAAACATTTGGGGACATCTCATTCCAACCACCACAGAAAATAAGGGAAATTTGTGCACAAATTAGATATTTGATGTTAAAATTACAGTCTTTGGTATGACAATGAAATTGAGGTTTCATTTAGAATAAGGTTATTTTACTGCAGGAATCAGTTAGTACTGAAAACCAGAAACCTTGCCTGGTGCAGCTGTGCTTGGTGGGGGCAGAAGCAGGCCGATCTCTGAGTTCGAGGCTAGCCTGGTCTACGGAGTGACAGCCAGGGCTACACGGAGAAACCCTGTCTCTGGAAGAAAAAAAAAAACACAAAACAAAACAACAAAAACCTTGAAATAGTTCTCGCCAACCTTACTGAAGAAATGTGCTAATAGACAGATGAGTGATGTAAATGTCAAAGACTTTTAAAAAGGTCTTCAGATCTGTGAAAAGTCAAGGAAGTAAAGCACAAGAGCACAACTCCACACCACACCACACCAAAATCGACTGTTCAGGAGCCACTGGGAAAATTTTGATGTCTACCTTCGTCATATTGTTCTAATTCTTTTAGTTTTCTTACATGGAGACAAAAGCCATTTGTTCTTTCTGGCTCGCATGACTTCAAGCAAATGTGTGAACTCATACAAGCGGAACTGAAAGGCAGTTCTTCAAAGAAGCTAATTATCAGCCCTTAGACACTCTCAAGCATAACATCTCCATCCTCTCCAGGCAGGTTCCATCTATCTCTTCTACATATCCTTAGATCGATCCATGGAAAACACTCCTCAGAAGTGAAACTGGGTCGGATGTGAGGCTGAACTGATGGCCGAGCAATGGTTACATGCCTCAAAGGGTACAGCGAGGCCACCAGCGTTATCAGGGAGTAAGGACGGCAGCTTCCCCAAGCTCACGGTCTGAGTCCTCAGTTTCCTGCAGTGCTCAAACACCAGAAAGCTCCTGAGGGAGGGGGAGCGTGGCTGACTCTCCTCAGCAGATGGCTTTGCTCTGGAGTCAGAGGCGGACCGGCTAAGCGAACCTTTGAGGTCCTTTGCTGCCTTCTTCCTACAAGCTCAGAGGGCCGAGGGTCGGTCTAGTCTAGGGTGTGCTCTTTGCCCATTTGACCAATTCATCCTATAGATGAGTTTTCTTCCCTTGCTCCAAAGCTGCGGCCGTTAACTGTCTGAGATGTGGTTTTAGCGAGACCAATCAAGCCATCCTATTGCCTCCTCCCAGAACAGTCCAAGTTAGCAATCAAAGAAACTAAAAATAGCTGGAAATGCTTTGGCTCGTCTGTCTCCAGGGAGTGGGTCAGCTGAGGCTCCAGAAAAAGGAAACACGGATCCTGACAAACAAGAAATGTAATTGCCTGTTTCCTGCAAGCTGCATGTGACTTAGCAGAAGAGCAATAGACACACCCATTTGCACACTTGTGCCAGTGTAATAATATGCAGACACTGGACACAGTGGCCAGGCATTGCATACTATGGCAGAAGCCAAGTGATACGTGTCTATGGGTTCACAAAGATGTTTCCTGGAAGGGACCTTCTGGAGGAAGTGACAAGGAAACCACATCTGGAGTGAGCTGCCACGTTGACAGACACAGCGAGGAGGAAAGACCGTTTTGACATGGTTGGTGAATACAGACAGGACCACGAAAAGCAGCGAGGGGTAAACAACTCTCCCTGCACAGACTCTTCTAGGAACAAAAGGAGGAAATGTTAGTCTGAAATTCCCCACAAGATGCAGATGACTCTGAATGGCTAACCAGTTGCTACTGATAATTTTTTTTTGTCTTAAAAAGCACCAGTTTTTGGCTTGATGAAATGAAGACTTGGGGTGTACTGAGCAGAAGTAAGTAGAAAATGAATCAGGGCTTGACAGGGCCAGGTGGGGCACGGGTGCTGAGGGGGCAGAGTTCTGGATGAAGAGCCTTCCTCTCTTCAGTACATGGTGGCTGAGTGTGCTCTGGAGCAAGCCTCACTCAGACCCTAGCACATGCTCTATAGTGGGCAGAGCCAGGCAAGGGTTCCAACCAATGAGTTGAGTCTCACTTAGCAAGTTAGTGTCACTTGGCTTAATGGCCCTGACTTAAACTTCAACCATTCACAGTGTCCATTATGTGTATATACAAGTTTCCCCAATTATGTGTCGTTTTTTTGTTCTTAGTTTCAAAACTACCTGAGAGGAATGAGGTATCAGCCTATACTCCCCCCCCCCACATTCTCATACATAGAATGAGGTATCAGCCTATACTCCCCCCCACATTCTCATACATAGAATGAGGTATCAGCCTATACTCCCCCCCCCACACATTCTCATACATAGAATGAGGTATCAGCCTATACTCCCCCCCCCCTGCATTCTCATACATAGAATGAGGTATCAGCCTATACTCCCCCCCCCCACACATTCTCATACATAGAATGAGGTATCAGCCTATACTCCCCCCCCCCACATTCTCATACATAGAATGAGGTATCAGCCTATACTCCCCCCCACATTCTCATACATAGAATGAGGTATCAGCCTATACTCCCCCCCCCACATTCTCATACATAGAATGAGGTATCAGCCTATACTCCCCCCCACATTCTCATACATAGAATGAGGTATCAGCCTATACTCCCCCCCCCACATTCTCATACATAGAATGAGGTATCAGCCTATACTCCCCCCCCCCACATTCTCATACATAGAATGAGGTATCAGCCTATACTCCCCCCCCACCCCCGCATTCTCATACATAGAATGAGGTATCAGCCTATACTCCTCCCCCTCCCTGACCCCCCCCCCCCCCGCATTCTCATACATAGAATGAGGTATCAGCCTCCATGCTCTCTTCCCCTCCCCCCCTGCATTCTCATACAAACAAAATACCAAATTCAGCAGCTGTTTAGCTCGTTGCCCCCTCCCTGGACCATGGTCTAGTCGCCCCAGGTAACAGAAAGCTCTACTCACCCACCACCAGTAATTAGAGACCCCTCATTCCAAGAAGTGCCATGCACACCACAGCCTGACACAACCAGCACCCACAATTGTGTGACACTGTTTCCCTGCTTGGTAATAAAAGCAATTCTTTTATATATTATAGAGAATAAAAGTAACTCAGAAAAATCCAGAATTTCTTATGCATGTAAATTTTATAATACAACCTCTTTAGAACTATTGTGTGCAAAAGGCAGAAGGGTGTGTTTGGACAGATTTGCAGTCTGGACATGATATGAGATGTCTTTGTCAGCTAAGTTATCCCCCTTTTGCTTCCTGTAGGAAAAACGGGTGATCTTTCCATCCTCAGGCAGGCTAGGGTGATGACAAGTTTTATGAGCCCCAGAGGACCATTCTTGGCCGTCTTGTGCTGAGCCTTGCTCCCTAACCAGGAGAGAGAACACTACTAACACAGGGTAGACAGCGGTCATGTGTGAAGTCCTGCACCAGTGCTCGGGAAGTGGTTTATACACAACAGTGGTTCTCAACCAGAGATGACAGGGGCTTACATTATCTCTGGAGGGTGGGGTATATAAGCCCTTCCCACTGTCTTATGCTGGCATTTATCAGATTTTAGGAGTAAATGTGTGTGATTTAGAAAAACTCACAGGTAACCTTCCTATCCTCCACCTATCAATGAAAGGGTAATTCACCAAGACTCCAGACAAATTCAGAAATGGATGTGAGAAACAGATATCCGAAGCCTGAGAATCAGGAAAACGACCAAGAGCAGGCAGTTTCTGAGAATGCATCTTTCCTGCACTGACTAACCTGACATTTCCAAACATGGCTCATCTGAGAAGAGCACTGTCTGAAGCTTTGTTTTCCCCAAGGCTTGGTAAGTACGCCACAGCCTGGTGTTGGAATGCTCTGTTCCTTTTTGGTGCCACACCTTGCTCGCACACTGTTCTGGGGACGAGTGATGTCAGAAATCCTGAACACACAAGTCATGTGATTACAAGAAAAAGTACAGCTACGACTTCCAGTCAATTGTTCCTTTAAAAGTACTTCCAACCTTGTTTCAGATGTGATTTTGTAAGTGGCAAATAGACTGCTTCTGTCTTTTGGATTCACGTGTTTAGGATACAGATGGTTCCCACAGTGTGCATACAGCTCACAGTTAATCTTGCTTATTTTGCTAATCGTTCCACTTGCTTTTCTCATTTCAAAAACCATATACACATTTGACCTTTTCTTGTGAGTCTGGAAGCAATCTACTTACCTCCACGTCGATTCGTTCAATATGTACATGTTTACCGTGGTCTAAAATTGATCAATAGCTTTAGCCACTCTCCTGATAGCCAGAGCACTTCAGAGTCCAATTCCACTTACTTTGCTCCTGATTTATGCTTTCCTGGTGTAAGTCCTGCTTACTTTAAATCCCGGGCACATTCCTAGTCACCACTGTTTCACAGTCAGCGTCAGCCGAGCTGTCTCTACCCCGCTCACTGCTTTCTTCTTATCCCTTAGATGTTCTGAACCGGTGGCACGCAGAATTTCAGTTTCCAGTGTTGTAACAGAACTCAGTTTATCCGTACTCTTGAAACTGTTTCAGTGGCAACAAGGTTGTCTTGGGGATGACTTTCCTTTCAGACACTGGCATCCATTGGTGCTGTTGAGGCAGGGCTTATCTTTTTCCTTAGAACATCATGTTTTGTTCTGGCTTTCCCTCATATTTTTATTAGCAAGTGTATGAAATAATGGGTTTACACATTTTCATGACTGTTAATATGGCTTTGCTCAAATCTGTACACACCCTGTGCCCTCCCAAGACGCCCTGTTATTCCAGGCTTGCCGTTTCACTCTCCTGTCTGGATGTGGCCGATTTTGCGAAGGATTCATTGAGATTTGATCGTTAGATGGTTGCTTTCCCCAGGTCAGGTGAATCCCAAGGTCATATGAAAAATAAGCATGTATTAGTTGTACAAAATAAAGGCTTTCAAGACAGGGATTCACTATGTATCCCAAGCTGGCCCAATTTTTTTATATATATTTCAGCCTTCATTAAGACATTTTCCAGATGTATACATGAACTTTCATCCTATTCAACCATTGTTATCCACCTCCTGCTTGTCCTGTTACCCTCCCATTCCTTGTCCTAAGCAGCCCCTCTTCTGCACTCACACCTTAGAAACAGGTTCTGTAGATGATTAAGAACTTTCACTGTCGTCCAAGCCTGACTGTCGTACTTCACACGATGGTCTTCAGCTGTACCCATTTTCCTGAAAAGGCTGTTTGTTGTTCTTGACGGCTGAATCAAAAGCTACTGTGGATACAGACCACACTTGCTGTTAAAGGACACCTAAGATGGTCCCGTAACTGGGCTACTGCAAACAGTGCAGCAATAAACTTAAGTGTGCACAGACTTTTTAATAATGATGGTGACTTAAGTATATACCCAGGAGTGGCTATTTCTATTTAAAAAACCTCCATACTGCCTTCCATAGTGGCTGCACTTACACTCCCAGTGTACAAGGGCTCCCCCTTCCCCCTCTAGGCCAGCACCTGTCACTATATCCTTGATAATAACCATTCTGAGTGGGATGAGATGGAGTCTCACTGGTTTCAATTTGTATTTGCCTGATGGCTGAGAATATTCTTTTCCCCATGCATTTATTAGCGATTTCTACTCTTTTGAGAAGTCTGTTTAATTCTTACTCTTCTGGGAGTTGTCTTATTTTTTGAGTTCTTTGTATATTCTGGACACTAATCTCCTAGTCAGATGGACAGCTAAGAGCTCCACTCTGCAGGCTCCATGCAATCCTTGCTATTGCTCTGGAGTCCTACTTAATGCCTGTGCCCACTTCTTCTGGTGTTTATTTTGATACAGAATGGGTAATATGGCTCGTTTTATTTTTCTACACATGTGCACCCCATTTCCCAGTACTATTTTCTTCACTGTATTGGCACTTGTCAAGAATCAGGTAGCTGCATGTATTTATTCTGTTGCTTTGGCCTGTTTTGTGTGTCATGGTGTGTTACGTATATGTGCGTATGTTGTCAGTACTGTATACTATTTTCTGCTGAAGTCTAATTTCTTAAACTGTATCTTCTACCCTGTTTTCTCTGCTTCTACAACACTCCTAAGACCAATGCTGGGCCTTTTTCAGTTTTTATTTGTTTAACTTGCACTACTTTCTGTGCTGAACAATTCCTTGGGACCCACCTTCCAAGCCACTGGTCCCTCTGCATACAGCTTTTGCATTTTTAAGTGCTCATTCTATCAATCCTCCTTTCAAATATTGTATCATTTAAAATTCACTCCATGGCATGTTTCAAAGTGATTTTCAAAAAACTGTTTAAAAGAACGTACTAATCTGTCTCCTAACTAGTGTCTGCGGTCCCCGTGTTAGTTCACGGTATTGTGCAACTATTCTGAGCTGTTCATTTCTTAGATCATTACTGTGACAGCTCACTGAGGTTATGCTTTTATTCCTACCATCCTGTGAGGGCTTCTGCCGTTTAGTTCAACCCGTGTTCTCAGTCTGATCTCATACACGCAGGACTGTGATTTGGACTGCAATGGCGACTTGAGGGTTTTTGTTTGTTTTTTAAAATTATCTTCTGAGTATAAGCAGCTTTTCTCTGAGTGCTCCAGGGACTGGGGGTTCTGCTAGATCACCTTCACCCTGAAGGGTAAACATGGGGACTTCCCAGGGGTTAGCTCACCTGTCCTGAAGGGCGGACTTGGGGAGGCAGCACTGTAGTAGCATCTCTGTCCATCATGCCCACCCCGGCCCACACAACTGAGTTCACAGTCCCCATTTTGGTGAACATTCCCAGACAAAAAGTGTTTTTCTGTTTCATGACCTTCCATCTGTACTTTCTGGTCTGGTCATTTCTTTCTTGCTAGCTCAGTACTCAGAAAACTATCACAAGCTTGGTGTTGCTGGCTCACACAGATGCCAGGTGTTTCTAGTATGCCCTGAACTCAGCACCCTCCAGCCGCACCCTCTAGTGCTGAGATCCCAAAGCACACCTGTCTGCTTCTGGATTCTTGCTTTCCCTGGAACTTGTTTTCCATCCCTAACGGCCATGACCTGCGGCATCAGTGGACTAGGAAGCTTGGAGTATGTAAACTGTGCATATTCACAAATAAGAACTTTCATAGAAGAAGGTTAAATCCTGAGCTTGTGACTTGAAAGTTAAAAACTACTGAACTACATACAAAGGTAACCTTGGACAAATAATGCTAGTTTTCCTTCTCATCTACGTGCTTATGAAATGACTACTTCAGGAGCTTAAGAGTGGAACACATCAAAGTTTCTGACTGTACCTGGAGCTTCCTGATTAGCTGCCCCAGCTGGCCATCCAGCAAGCCAGGCCCGGAAGCTCTGCTTCCCCCACCTCAATGTTGGGATCACAGGCACATGCCCAACTTGCCCAGCCTTTTCTGGGTGCTGGGGATTTGAACTTGGGTCCCAATGCCTGTGCAGCAAGCTTTTTTTTTTTTTTTAACCTAGTAAGCCATCTCTCCAGATAAAGCTTTTCTGTATATGTGTTCTCATGTTTCCTTTCTCTTTAGCTGATGTGGCCAGTAAGCATCCTTTGCTTGCTTATGCTCTGCTACTTAACCTTCAAGAGTTCAATGCCAGTTGGTCTTGGGTCCTTCTTCGTTAGCTTGATATGCCTTTTCTGGAAAATGGAAGGCAGTGGACTATTTCAGCTTTGCCAGCTCTAGCTTGTGCTTCAATTACTCAACCCTGCCACCCCAGCAGGAAAACAACGATGACCAGGAAAACCAAATGACTGGCTAGGGCTATGTTTCAATGAAGTTATCTACAAACCAGATGGTGGGCTGGATTTGGTCTGTGGTGTGTGTGTGCCAACCACTGGTCCACACTCTCCAGGGCTGTTTCCTTCACTGTGCCTCCAGTGAACACCTACATACCCCACCCCCACTCCTAAACACACACACACACACACACACACACACACACACACACACACACACATACCTTACCCATGCCTGGAGGGGCCCTTCTGTCTCCAACCCTGTGTTCTCCAGATACCTATTCATTCTTTGCATTTCAATGTCCCCAAGTCCCATAGACCTAGAACCCCCCCCCCCCCCCCCGCCCCCCAGCACTCTTAATAAATAATGGTACTGCCATCCAGAGCTGCCAAAGGCAGAAAACCGGAGCAATCCTCAGTGAACCCTCCTCTCTCATCCTCCAATTCTTTGAAGAAATACATAGAAGAGGTAGGTTTGGGAATGGCATTATTTGACACACACAGTCAAATTTAACATTTCACTAACAGAACTAAACTTTATTTCCATGTTTATTACATGTTGTCTTTGATGCTGAGTACATATTAGAATTGACTTAACATACAACTTGGGAGAAAATTTGCTATTCTCCACTGGATGGGTTAAAAAGGAATGTAAAACTACAAAATACTAGTTTAAGTGAATTCTAAGTTATGGTAAATACAACGACAAATACCTTGCTATTTTTCTCTAATTTTCCAAGATGGATTTCACTATAAAAGCTTTTTTTCCTAACAGTTTGTTTCAAGAAAGGGCTACTCATAAAAAGTTTTTACTTTAAATATAGGGTACAAATAAGTCTTAACACAAAATTCTACTTCCTACTTAAAGTTATGAATTGAGGGGACTAACTAATGTCAACTGCAGATCTAGTGTCTAAATCTGTATATGTCACTTGCTTTAGTCAGGAAGGGTTAGCCAATCTAAGGGGACACACGGCACTATTCCATTTGACATTTATGTCAACCATTTGGTACTCAGAATGGAGATGGCCAAATACTGCTTAGTGACGGAAATTCAAAATTCATTACTTCCAAGGGGACCAGAGCCAAGAGAAATTACTCATTCTACTTCTGGACCCCTGTGCACAAATGTTGACTTCTAGTTTTCACTAAATATTTCAAGATAAAACTGGCACGTGGAGCTGTTTGAAGTCACAGAAGAAAACCACTGCTTAGCATGATACCAACGGCAGTGTTGTGTAGTGCTCGCTAGGCCTTGCGGCATTGTGATGCTGTGCCTCTCCTTTCTGGGTGCAGAGACAAGGTCTACACAGCTCAGACATCCTGTGTACTGGGGAGGATCCCTCTCAAGTACTGGGATTACCTCTGCCTACCACGATACCCACCCAGGACATGTCTTTTTAGTACTACTAATCTTAGGCACATTTTAATTTTCTCAAGGTCTCAGGTAGCCCAGGCTAGCCTGGAATTTGTTATGTAGTCCAGGATGATGTTGATTTCTGATCCTTTGTCTCTGCTTCGGTTCTGGGATTATAGGCATGCACCACACCATGCCGAGACTACTGAAATTACATTTTATTTTTTTTTAAGGTCAGTTTAAGATAATTTTTTTTTTTTTTGCCATGTATTATAGGATAAAGATTACTAAGCTTTCTGTTATCCTTAAGTTTTAGGATCACTTGCAAAAACCTTGAACTCACTTCATCAGATTAGTGATATGCTCTCGTGTAACTGTTTTAGATGACTTACAGCTTTTAAAATTTCATCTTAACGGCAAGTTGTTAAAACTTTTCAAAATCAGTTTTCTAGTATCAGATTCTTAAATGAGAAAGAACAATAGAAACTCCATAAAATTCAGCTTCCTTCCTTCCCAGAAAAACCAACATCTCTCTTAAAATGCAAAGGCATGCTCCTTTTCTTCGAACACAGGAGATCGAGCTTTCTGCTTGTGTTCAGTGAACATGAAGTAAACACTCCACCAGGCTTTGAGGACTATTTGGTCTCAATTGCAACTACTCAATCTCTGCCACTGCAGTGGGAGGCAGCCTTAGAGAGTATGTCATTAATGAAGGAGCAGCACCAAGCTGGCCTGAAGGCAGCTGGCCCACCCCACCTTAGGACTGACCCAGTGTCAGGAGTCACCTCGAAGTGTCTAGTTGGATGCAATGGCCGACTCAGGCAGGGTCTAGCAGTAAAACACTATCAACACCGTGATGGTGGATATTGTAAATTCAGCTACATCTCCGATGAAGATAGATCCTTCTATTAAGAATTGCGCTTTCCACTGGGGATAACATCAAGAACTTGCTTACATATTAGTTACTGAGGGTTTAATTTAAAATTAATAAATGATGTCCATACAGTTTAATATCCAATTTAATTTTTTAAAAGCTTAATGAAAATATAACAGAATCAAAACATTTAAAATAAGTATACTCACTACCCACTCCAGCAATTCATTTAAGTCATACCAACTATAGAATATGAAAAATAAATTCAGAAGTGTAATTCCTTTAAAATACACTACTTCCACTTTCAATAGTTTACATTTATGTATATATTCTGTAGTGGAAGCAGAAATTCTCTCTAAAAACATTATCTTCTTAAAATCTTGAGGTGCATATTAGAGCCACAGGCAATATCTGACATACAAAATTGCAGAACAGGCCTTTCGAATTTGGCATTTCACTGGTACAATACAATGACCAAGGAATAGAACTGTACAATGCCTAGACATCCGAGTAAGAACCATAATTCTCTTCAATGTAGAATGACTGACGCATACTCTATAAGGGCAGTGAGGTTAGTAATTCTGTTGGGTATATGTCCTGACATAATTTCCAAATGTACAATAACACAAACAACTTTGTTAAGGCCATGTTTTATTTGCTGATTAATGGACAAAAGGCAATGTAATTTATTTTCAAGTATTTTCTTGAAAGTCTGTGCTCATAAAAATCATGAAAAGTTGGAAACAGACTGTTAAATCACTGAAACTTTAAATATATCTTACACAATCTCGTTTGTACAAAAATACAAGTTAAATATAAACATAAAGCAGTCATGGTAATTTTATGCAAATCTGTTTTATGTGATCTGTAGTTATATATAAAAGTTTCTTGATTCTGTGATTTGTGAAAAGGTCAACAGCAGATCGAGTTACTATCTATTAGCAAAGGGCCCTAAAAAGCTTACTTTCGCATTCATCTTGTACATGGTTATAAGTATTTCCTAATTTGAGATCATCTACACATCGGGGAAAAGAAAATAAAAAGGGCAGTATGTCCATAAACCAACAAATAATCTGGCTGTAATGTATCATAAACACAAACCCACACATCTGTACAACGAACATGTTACTCCATACACACAAGCACACACATAGTGCACGTATGTACACACACACTGCACAAACAACCAGGCCTAGTGAGGTGCCACGTCCTGCTCGATGTTCAGCTGCGCATTTTTTCTGACTTCATCAAATGAATAGCTTTTTGTCACCTTCCCATTCTTGAAAACCGTATGGAGAAGATCCTGCAGGATGTAAATTTTGTCATTAAAAAGACCATCAAAGCTTTGAATTGTGCTTTGACCAATTTACCTAAGAGGTCAAACACACAAAGCTGCTCAGAGTGTCCACTTACAACAGTGAGACTACGATAAAAATTCTCAGTCCAGTTTTCTTAAAAGAAGTAACAAAACACTAGACACCTCAGCCTTTGTTCTAATGAAGAAATATGTTTGCTTCAGAGAACTACAACTGTCCCTGCTAAATTATCCCTCCAGAGCCTGACCAACAGCCTCAACACTGCTTAGACTGGTCAATCTAGAAGTTTAATAAATTTGTTAGCCATTAAGTTTTGTCCTTAAAAAAATGATAAAATCTAAAAACCAAACCCAAGACAGAAACACAGAAAAACAGGCATTGATTTTTTTTGGTCTCATTTATAGTGACTGAGTTACACAAAGATTGTAGCTGCAAAGTCATGGAAAAACATCAACAGAGGATGAGGACTGAATTAGTTTCTATATGAAAAATCTATTGAAATTCATTTTTTTTTCTTATAGTACAAATAACATTAACTGGTATCTTATATGCTCTAAATTGCACCTAGATGTAGCATTTTCTTTTATAAATTTCAGTGTAAACTACCAGGGAATGTTGGTTCTTATCTCTTAACCAAAATGTTTCTATGATCAGAGATCACCAGCATACTCCTGACTGGACAAGTGTTCGAGCACTGTTCAGATCCATGTTTCCTCTGAATTAGTCTCAACTGGCTTTGCTTCAGTCGAGATGACCCCATTCAGCATAACCTTGGAGCTCCAACTGTTAGGTGAAATTGCTCAAAAAATTGATGGTGGACTACCTAAAGAGATTTCATTCTAAAAGCCTGATCTACAAGTTCACAGTTTTCATAGAAGGGCAGATTATTTTATTAATTCCAGTCCCAAACCTTGAAAGACATAAGGAAATAGCATTCTCGTAAGCAGTCATATTTGCACAGTGTCATCAAAGCATTGTCAGAGAACCAGCTGGGGGTTTATTTCTGAAGAACATAAGACACTCAAGAGAAGCCTTCCTCTCAAACTGAATCCCTCTCCCATCTAGTGGCTTAGAGATCAGTATCTTTTCACTTTTGAGCACACAAACTTAAGTATACTTGTGCTAAAAACCATCAGATCACATGGCCTACTTCAGCATACAAACTATACGTTCCTCCCAGTTTGGTTAACTAGAATAAGAAAACTCAGTTATGGCTTTACCATCTGTTAGTTATGTAATCTGAATCAACCCACTCTATTTCTATGCTAAGACAATTTGCTTTTTTTGTTTGTTTGTTTTAAGCTCAGAATTCCATGAGATAATCAAATAAGACCAAAGAAAACCTTCTGAAATGATTATTACTAAGTTCTAAAGAAACAATTCCCTTCAAACAGTTTGGAATTTGGTAGTCTATCCGTTATAAAATTATAATATTTTACTCTAACACATAGTTACAGTGTCAAAGAGCAACATTTAAGAAGTATTATTTGCTATGCTTCTCCACAGGGAGCTAACAGTAAGATTAAGACGAAATATACAAAAGCCCATTAAAGGCCATCAGTATCTATCATGTTCGCCACTCTGTGAAAAAAAAAATTAAATGTCACAAAACTGTTTTGAAAGCCATTTGAAAGTGTAACACAAAACTCTCTTTTCTTATTTGAAAAGCCAGTTTACTCCCATTAAAAACTCTAGTCACGGGATACTCACGTGGCCATATTCCTCAAGGTCTCCTTTTCCTTCTTCAAGGGTAACGAAGTTCCCTGCTGGCGTCCTATGTAAAGATAACCGGCCCTTTTTTGACCTTTTGTTGGGATCAGCAACTGGGTCCTTAAAGACGTTAACCTAAAATCGAAATTAAGAGAAAAATGATAAATCATCATACACCAAATGTCTCTAAAAACATGTATACAGCTCAATGCTGCACACAAGGTTGGTTAGATCCATAGCTAGAACCAGTTTTTTTTAAAGTGTATTACATACAAGCTTTAAATGTCTACAGTGTTGCATGCAGAATTATATTACTTCACAACTGACTGTTAGAAATATTAATTAGCCTGTTTTCCTTCAAAATTGTCATGCTTAGAAACCCAAATCTTAGTTATCTTTTACAGGGTGATTTGGAGAAACGTACCATGTGGCTCTTATGTCACAAACTATAAACACACACGTCTTTACATACTGTATAGAGAACCAGAGTATTTAAGATAAAGATGCTTTTGTTCCACAAGCCTGTCCTTTCACTGCTTCCTTCACCCAGTAACAGACTGGGGACACAGCCACGAGTTGGGGTGCTGGCCTGACACAAAGGACCAAGGCTTGGGGAACCTGCAGGGTATGATGGGACAAGCCTGTAAGCCCAGCACATAGGAAGCACAGACAAGAGGTCTTCTACAAATTCGAATCCAGCCAGCGCCACACTGCAAGACCCTAACTCAGGACAGTAACAACAAAAGACTTAAAGAATCTGAAGATAGTACTACATTTATTCTAGAACCAGAAAGGTAGGAGGCAAAACACTAACAGACGGCAGTGGCATGGAAGAGCAGGAGCGAAGACCAGACAGTCTGCGGTTCTCCAAAGGTGGACAACAGGGCCCAGGCTTCCTTCAGGGTTTTTATTTATAACCACTGTGTGCATGTGCGTGAAGGTGGTCAAAGTCCAGCTTTGGAGCTGGTTCTCTCCTTTACCTTTAGGTGGTTCTGGGGATTGAACTCTGGTTGCCAGGCTTGCATGGGACGTGCCTTTGTCTGCTGAGCCATTTTGCCTGCTCTATTCTTCAGGGTTCTTAGCTTTCTCTGACCCCTACTCCACACACACTATTCAGCCTTTAAGAGGCTATAAAAAATTTGAAAGGAATTACTGCCCAACTCTACTGTGGTTACTGAACATGATTCTAGTATCAAAATCAGAAGCTCAAACTCTACCCTTGTAGTAAGATATTGACAGTGATTATTACATACTTGATTATTTTCAGTATATGATAGCCAGGCTAGCTGATAATCTTACCTAAACAGAACCAACTTCATGATAAAAAGGTATATACTAAATCAATGGCAATGAATGACTACACTCTCTGTCTTAAATCATTCAGGTACTGGTTCCCACATCTCTTCTGTTACTACCTGACCTCTTTCTTGGGCAGCACCCATCCACACCTGACAGCCCAGCAGCACACTGTCCTTTGACTACTGCACTCGTTAACACAAGAAGGAAGCGGAAGGACCTACCCCAAGGCCATTGGTCACAACATAGCTGCACTTGAAGGAGCAATTCAAGAGGTCTCTTGTTAACTTCTGTAGCAGAGCTCCACCAGAACCAAAGGAGACATTCTCGATACTCCACTTTTTTTGTTTCATTCCCTCTACAATCTAGATTAAAAACAAGCAAACAAATGATCTGGAAGACAATGGAGGTTATTTTCAAACAGCAATACTGTGAACTCCTACAGTTGTTGTGTACCAGTCAATACTTAAGATACGCCTAGCAGGTAATAGTACACATTTTCCTTTTAAAGGCCCACTCAGGTTACAATGGGTATGTGGAAGGGGGGTCCACTTACAGAATTTCAGTGTACAGTGGTCAGTGCAGTCAGGTTGAGAGTGAAGGAGCAAGAAAACTGGCTACGTATACCCAAGGCTTCGTGAGCTCTCCCAGCCACCTCAGAGCTACTGCCCAATGCCAGCAACAGAAGCTGAAATACTTGCCCCAAATTACTAGACTGTAGGGATTCTAAACGTCACAAAAACATCACAGTGCACTGCGTTACTACATGTAACAGTTACTATATGGCACAGGTCAGAGGTTATGGACAGGAACATATAATACTCACTTGTACCTAACAATAGTGACAGTGGCAGAGTCAATTCAACCTGCCTGATATCCAGTGCATAAACAAAATTATGCTTGACACTTTAGATGCTATGATTTGACTGGCTCACTGGGAAAGGATGATTATGAGCGAGCTGGTGAGACCTGTATGGCACAGTTCTGTCCAGAGACGCAGAATTTAAAAAGTACAGTGAAGCCCTGTTATCAGTGTCCTTTATGCTTCTCTACGTGGGGTTTATTGACCAATCATGTATCTCTAATTTTACAACAAAGCTAATCACTTTCACAATAGAAACAATAAGTGAAATTTATTGTTTTTTGAATTTCATGAAAAGCCATGTTCTCTTTAAAAGTTCTATTTAAAAAGAATTTCCAAAGTGATTAAGGAGGCCAGTTATGGCTTTAAAGTGAATCATTTACACATTCTCTCCCATACTAAACCTCAAATTGATCTTTTCTCCTGATTTTCAAAATTGTAAAAGGAATCAAACCCCAAATATCATCATGTGCTAATAATCCAACACTGACAAATGCAATCATTTGCAAAATCTAAAATTCCAACCATCTAATTCTTGTGGGTGTTTGTGTGTGTTTGTTTTTCTTTTTAAACCAAAATATGTTTTTCAATGAGAAGAATTAAGGTAAAACACAGTTTATTTTAAAGTGATTCCTTTAGGTTTTATACAAATCTTATCTTGTGTCCTTTACAGTGCCCTGCGGGAGGAATGGGGATTCTTGTGCTCACAGACAAGCACTAGGGGAATCAGGAATGTAAACACAGAGGACTGTCTCTTCAAAGGGAGAGATACATAACTTGCTTTCTGCCCAGAAGGCTAGGAGCAGATGTGGTTAATAGCTTAGTGTAGGAGCAGATGTGGTTAATAGCTTAGTGACCTTTGCACTATCTGTGTGGCCACAGCTTGCCAATCTACAGAACCTATCTTTATGGAAGGTGTCACATGTAGTTAATCTACAGACCTCATCTTTATGGAAGCTGTCACATGTACTTTATAAAGAATGTCTTGTTGTGTGGTGATGGCACACGCCTTTAATCCCAGCACTCGGGAGGCAGAGGCAGGCAGATCTCTGTGAGTTCAAGGCCAGCCTGGGCTACAGAGTGAGTTCCAGGAAAGGCGCAAAGCTATACAGAGAAACCCTGTCTCAAAAAACCAAAAAAAAAAAAAAAAAGAGAATGTCTTAGGCTTTATTGTGCACACAAGATTGAAAAAAATTTCTCCAAATTGTGCCGTGCTCAGATATTCCTAAAATAAAGTAATTGGGATCAAACTCTTGATGTCTGAATCAACACTGGCTACTTAGTTGTTTTGAACTGAACTACCTTCTTGCCTCCTGAGGTGGTCACAAAGAGCCCCCACCTTCCACTTCCCAGGGACAGGCACACAGAGATCAAATAGCTTCAGACCCACCACCAGATGTGCAAGAATGGAAAGGAGAGCCTCACACCATGGTGTGTCAGCTCCATCTTTTCCACTGTAGAACAAGTCAAAAATCACTCACAAACAAATCAGAAGAAAAAAGAAGTCAAGGGAGAAGTAAATGGTTGAACTATCACTATTACTGCATAATCCATCTTTGTATTTCATACCAAGGTGTTTAGTTAGCTGAGGCGCCCTTAGATTTAATTATCTGTTACCAGATATCACTTGTATGAACCATGCTCCAATGAGCAAGTGCTTTTCACATATTACGTCTTTATGTAGGTCAAAAGTAATTTGTTCGTAACATTTACATAAAGTCAGTGTCTTCTAGCAAGCTTCTGAATCCCAGTTGTGATTCACAGAAGAAACATACAAGGGATGTAGACAGAAGGGTTTCAAGATAAGGGTGCAGGACAGCTGACGGGAAGGGAAAGCTGCACTGACCTGTACATAAGATTGCAAGATAGAACAACGTGAGAATAAAAGCTTTGGATATCTGTTAGATGGCAAAGAAATCCTCCTTTTTATGGACTTTGAGGAGTCAGTGCTATTTTAATGACATTAGTGAGTCATTCTGATAGAGAGAGTCTAACAGTACCCAAGGAAATCAAGTCCCCAGGACGCCAACAGAAACAGGACACTGTATTTTGTCTCAGAAATGAGATTTTTTTGCCTCTTTTCTTAGGCAGATTTGTTCTGGTTCACAGCAGAAGTTAGAGCAGCATGCCGCACGAGGACAGTGAACACTGACAGAGAAATCTAAGAGTGAGGCTGGCAGTCAAGGAAAGAAGATAGTTTGTGAAATAAAGTACCCCCTCCATTATCAAAATTAAGGACTCTGATTAACATATATAGAGGGAAACTGTTAAGATGAATTGCTTTTCCTGTTTCTAAAACCATATATGACTAATTTCCAATGTGAAAAAGTCAAGTACTGTCCTCCATGTATGGGTTTCTTCCCCCTACTTCCCCAAACTGCTTGGCTTTGAGAGTCAGTTTAAGATATTCTTCCTATACCCATGAGTGCATCAACAGAGGACTACTTGTCACATACAGGTTAGCTTCAGCTGTCAGCCTGACACAAGCCTGGAGTCACAGGGAGAGAGAACTTCAACTGAAGAACTGCTCAGATCACACTGGCCAGTGTCGTGTCTGGGGGGCATTTTCTTAATTGCTAACGGATGCAGGGAGGCCCAGCCCACTGTGAACAGTGCCCTTTGCAGAGAGGTGGGTGGTACTGAGAAAGGTAGCTGAGGGCGGGGATCTAGAACAATCAATGCCCACGCCACCCCTGTGAATTCACAGACCACCTGATCTAGATAATCCTTCACTGAGACTCTGTTCCCAAGTGACTCTCGATTGTGTCATGCTGACAACTCTTATACGTACTTTATTCCGTTTCTCTTTAGAAACACGACAGGTATTTCTACCTCAGTAGGTGGCTACTGAGGCCTGGAGAGTATGCACTGGCTGGTATTTCTGTATTTTAAGCTACTATTATTTCTAAACACCAAAGGCATTTACCATAAAAAATATTCCAAATAAGACTCACAATTATATTTAAATTTGAATGGGCTACTTATGAATAAAAAGGAGCTGTCTCAAGAATGGGGATTTCCTTACTGTGAGATTCATGGAAATATATTACCTCCTGTAAAGTGTTGATATCCACGCCGTCTCCCTGAATGACTCTCAGATATGGTGGTAACAACTTGTAGCCCTTTGAGTTCTCAGTGACAGGAAACTTCTTGCCTAAAATGTCTAAGACCTGCATGAAAAAAACAAGACATAAGTAACTAAAATGGGGGGGGGGGGAGGGCTTCCCACGCTAAGAATTATTTTTCCTTATTAAATAATTTTGAGAATACAAAAATCCAACTACTTAAACAATCTTAAACCACATATACACCTTTCTGAAATTTGGTTCCAGTGCCTTTTAACCACATTAGAAAAATGTATGTGCTTTTCTATTTCATCAATTTATATCGTTAAAGTAGCACAAAACGGTCTTTTTTTCTTCACGTCTTTCACATTATACAGATTCAATTAAGAAAATCCCTAATATTGAAACAACATACACTTTAAAAAAGAATGGAAGGTATGACACAACAAACTCATAATTATGCCTTTGATTTGGACTTATTCTGCTTGTGGCCAACAGTTCTGTTTGATTTACATCTGTCTGACATTTGAGTCACAAAGCTGAGAGAAAATGCAACCGTCAGAATAAGATGGAAACGAGGCATATACTCGACGTCGTTTGTCCAAAGCTCTTTGCTCCATTAAAGATAACATGTGTGATATTTGAGCCACTCTACGAAATGACTGCTGCTCACCATTTTATCACAGCTCAAACCCTTAAACACAGATTTGAACTTGATCAGGAAAACTTGATCAGGGACACAGAAGACCTATCAGCCACATCCCCTCCCCATAATAATCACTTCCTTTCCTGAAATAAATTGCTTAAAGATCCTAGTAAAATTCCATGTAAATGACTTTCTATTATAACTATCACAATGGAAATATAAAAGCTGTTTAGTTTGTCAAAAGTGAAACACTTCAGGCTAAGACACTGAGCCTGAGCTGTTCACAGAATTAAAAAACACCTTTAATCTATGTCCCCACTTCCTACGAGTGAGTGAGTGAGTGACAAGCCATCTGCTCATTAGCTGAGAGCAGTTTGTACAGGAAGGCTCCAGACGGAAGGCCTAAGCTGTTTCCATGTTTCTCAACCTTGGTGGGTCATTTCCCCCTTTACAACAGAGATGGTAAGAGCCACCAGAGGGTGTTTTGTTTTTTTTTTTTTTGGATGAGATTAAGGAAAACATTTCGGTGTAAAGCACCAAACAGTAGTTCTCTAATAGAAGGCATCAATTAACTCCTGCTGGGATGAGTACTTTGTAAAACAGGCGAATCAAGCCCTGAGCACTAAAAAGGCAGCTCTGCTTAGACAGTTCTAGTCCTAGTCAAGCATGACTTAAAAAGCAGTTTTGAATTATTTTCATTCTTTATTACCCTGAACATACACCTTCTGTACTAACAACTTCAAAGTTGTAACAATTTCTAATAAATGGAATAAACCATAAATAAGCTGATTAAAGCACAAGCCTGATTAAGATGGTAATGCTATTAATTCTGAAGGCACATAAGGAACTATTCAGTGGCCTTTAACTGTCTACTTGACAATATATAAATAAATTAACCTCTATTTCCTTTCTCTGCAATTATATGTGACCTTGGGCAAATCTACTTTCCCAGAAAGTCTTGAAATGATGTGTATACAGACGAGAAGTGCTGGAACAGCTGGTGTACAGGCATCTTAATAATATACATTACAGTTTACCTTCAACACGGTGTCAAGCGGATTTCCGGAATCAGGTCTGATGATTAGTGGTGCCTCTGTACTTCTTGATACTATTAAATGTCTTAGGTCTTCGCCCCATATTTTCTCACAAGCATTGTAAATGTCATAGCTGTCGCTGACCACAGACACAGGCACGGACGAGAACTGTGTCACTATGTGTTCAAAAGCGTCTTTCTCATGGTCTTTCCCCCAAGCTGTTATGGTACTAGAAAACAAAGTGAAAAATACAGATTTACTCAGGCAGACATGTGACCTATGTCTGAAGCATCATTAACCACCTTCTTCACTATACCACACCACCACTGTCACAGAGAAGGGATCCAGTTTAATAAGTGCACACCAGAAAGCAAATAAAATACCTGGGCCAAACCACTCCTTGGCCAATTTGTTTTGAACACTACAAGTTAACGACATTCAGCTTAGTAGTTATTATCACTTATCTCTCGAATCAATAGTTAATCAATTACAAACTGGTTTTTGTTTCAGCATCCTTCAGCCTAACCAAAGTCAGTGTCTGCAGCCTTCCCCACTTCATGCCTGGATGTTAAAAAAATACTTCATTTTGCCAGGCAAGGCAAGCACTTGGTTCTTTTCTATGAATCTCTGGAACTGTCTACCAAATTTCTGAAACTGTATACCAAGACATATATCTGTCTTTTTTACTTCTCAAAATCTTATACTTAAAAGCAATTATTTACACTTAATCATAGTATATATAGTCAAATAACTATACCTATCTTAAAATGTCCAGTAAGAGGCAGTGATGCAGTTTACCTAACAAGTTCTTTACTCATTAGCATGTGTTCAAGGAACAAGAATCTTAACAGTTAGTTTGAGCATAATGTAATTTAAGATAGAAAACAAAACCAAGTTTCTATTAGGAAAGAATGACTTACGATTTTTGCAATGCCCTCATTTTATTTTTTTACTAAAAGGATTAATGTTTAATTATAAGATTTTTGTTGATTAATATATAATGTAAGTAGTTAAAAAATTCTTAAGCACAATTACACATAACTTTAAATATTATTACCATTTTCCTTTGGCCAATCTATTTTTCTTTTCCCCCAATTTTCTAGACTTTTCCCCTAACAAAATAATGCAAAGTAGATTATCCCACTCGATATACTGTAAAGCTTATGTAGTTATAAGGTTACTTCAAAACTGGTTAAAAGAACTTGCTAATTTTGATCTAGACTGTCCTCCAAGTGCTCGTGTGCTGAAGGCTCAGTCCCAGTTACTGGTGCTATGGAAGGTGGTAGAAACTCGGGGGTCTACTTGCAGAAAGGTCACTGGAGGTGCCCCATGAAAGGCACTCTGAAGCCTCGTCCCTTCTCCTTTCCTCTGCTTCCTTGCTGCCACAGGGAGCACCTGAGCCTGCCCTGCTCTTCTTCACCACGATGGCTCAGTCTTGCCTTGCCACAGGCCCAGTGAGAGGACCAAGCAAGCAAGGACAAACCTCTGAAACCAGGAGCAATATTTTGTTCAACCTTCAAGCTGATTTTCTTAGGCATCCCCTGATATTGATGGAAAGCCAACTAACAGAACTATATTCACTTAAGTCAGACACTGCCATTTTATATTTTCTTTTCATCATGAAAGACTGAAGCAACACCTGTTCTCTTACTGCCAATGGCTTTTAGGACTACCAGACTACACTCACCTGAAATCAAGACAGGTCTGTTTACACAAGTCACATCACAGTGACAGCTCTCCTTACAAGGCAGTAGCTACGCTATCATGTCTCTACTCCACGCAGTTGTCTGCATGCGATGGGGAAAGACACATGAAGAGAAGGTTGCTGTCTTCACTACTGCTCCTGTCATCCCTCAGTGACCACCAACCCTGGAGAGACTCACTACGTAGGCGCAAACTTCTCCAGTCAGACGTCATCACTTACATAGCTCCTATTGACTAAGTCTGCTCGACAGTCCTAAGGCTGCTATCTGTGTATACAGGCCTATCACCACTGTCAATTTCAGTCATCAGGGCGGGTTTTAGTTCTCAGTTGCTCAACTGTCCTGATGCATGCTCTCTTTCCCTTGACTGCAACGTTACTTTCTACCTTTCAATGTTTTGGAATTTCATTTTCCTGCTTCCTCTTCCATAGTCTCCCTTGGACACTGGTTTTTCTCTCCTTCCATCTAACTGGGAATCTGGTTCTCTGTTAAACTGGAACTTTATCCACCCCGCAGACGTAGCCTCTGTGACTTCTGTACAGCATCATTCAAACACCCGATTTTCTAAGACAGTTTCTAAAGAGAGCTCCTAAGTGTTCGGTTGTTCAGTGACTGATGCCACCACGCCAACTTCAGTCACCAGATTAGCTTGATACCTTTCCAGAGTCTGAGGGGAAAGCGAATGTAACTCGGTTATTTTTATTTTCAGACTCTGATTCTCTGAGGAAATATTTACAACAGCAGTAATGGTTTAGAGCTATTGTAGATGTTAGCATTGATCCCAGATGGCCTTCTGCTGTACAACTGTAGCTTCTCCTCTTGTGTGGTTGGACAGAGAAACAGAAGGAAACAGAGATAAATGATGAGCCCAAGGCCACCCCCTATGTCAGCTGTTAAGTCAAGCATGCTTTTAGTCAAATACAGAAACTATTACAAGATCATGAAATACACCAGAATGCCACCCTGCATGCATACAGTGTCCTTTTCATTTAACGATGAAGCCCTAAGAGATGCTCCTTGTTTTTAGACTCACGGTATACTCACACACTTATTACTTCAGCACTTATTCAGCTGACAGCCTACTACGTGATTACATTAAAATTTTAAAAGATATGGGTATAGACAAATAAAAACTCAAATAACTTTCATCAGTTATCACCCATACTTTTGTTTCTTAATGCTGAAACTTTTATGAAAAATCATTCCAAGGGTCTCACCATACAGCAATGTCTTTAATATTAGCTATATCTATTCTCCTGAATCACATTTCAATTAATCTATTTTTATCTCATGTTTATCAAACTTCTTTCCATTCATTTTGCCACCTAGCTCTGGACCTTACCCCTCTCAAGACTACTATTTCCTACACTATTTCCTAGAAAGTCTAGCTTCTAGTTTTTCTATTTGCCTGCCATCAAAACAACCTAAAAGCTATTTCCAATATATCATTTGCTCAAAACTTCGGGATCTACTTCTTTCTGAAATGCCTAATTAATAGTAAACTACAACTGACTATATAACCACAGCATCTGGGAAATGGAGCAGGAGAATCCGGAGCTCAAATTACTACGTTTGAAGCCAGCTTGGGCTACATGAGACTCTGTGTTAAAAAACAAACAAACAAGCCAGCATGATGTGCACACAGTGAATGCTCCACATGAAAATGAACCTGGAGGCTCTTCATCAATTAACCTTTACCCGACTTCTCAGTCTACTTTAACATATCTGCTTCAGCTCTCATTCCCCTAGAGCATATATACACTCCTCATACATACACTCCTCATACATACACTCCTCATAATGCTTGGCAGATAATAAGATATGAAAAAGTACTACTCAAAAATGCTCAATCAAATTTTATTATTCCCTTAAGAAGTCAAGATTTCACACACTGTCTCTATAAAAGCTGTTTTGATCCTGTCAGTGCATTCCTTGAGACTACTGTGAACACTTCTTTATATAAAAGTTCTTAGCAGAGCAGACTCTTACTAGTGAGGGGGTCAGCTTTATATCTTTCTGTCCCTCGCAGCACCCAGCAGATGGCCTTGCACACCAAAGGTGGTGAGCTAAAATGCATCAGAGTGACAAAGCTGAGCTTGTTCTATACTCAAACATATAAAGAACTTTAAGCATTCCTGAATGACTGTAGTAAATGGGTCTAAGAACCAGAAACAAGGATTGACATATACTTACTACATATCATGTTTACTTTCTTTTCTTCTGTCTTTTTTGGTTTTTTGAGACAGGGTTTCTCTTGCTGTTCTGGAACTCACTCTGTAGACCAGGCTGGCCTCAAACACAGAGATCCACCTGCCTCTGGCTCCCAAGTGCTGGGATTAAATGCATGTACCACCACTGCCCAGTTACACTATTTACTTTGAATAAAGGGACTCTAGAACCAGACAGGCTGCAACCTGGATTATAATTTCCTAGTGTACCTTGAGATGGTTTAGTAAGAGTAAGTAAACACAAGAGAATCAGAACACCCCCCTTTCTTTTCCATTAAAATGGCCTACTTATCTAGAATTGAAAACACTGGGTCCAGACAATTTCCTGGGCAAAGGTAGGGAGATCACAAAGAAAATCGGGGGAAAGTAACCAGTACTTACAGTGTTTCTAGACTTCACTAATGAAGAAAAAGCTATCTGCATATACAATGCAGCAAATAAAAAACCATTCCTTAAAATAAAACCAAGTGTTGGGAAATGTGCTTCAATTCTTTTACTAGAGTGGTTCAAAATCCTAGCCCTGCCTGATAGTAATTAATCTTTATAAAAAGTGTAAGTTCTCAGTTTGTACTGTTTATTCCATGAAAGTTTATTTAGCATCTGGCTCTGTTGTCAAGTAAGGTGTTGCTGAGTTACACATAACAAATTCAAACCAAGTTTTAGAAAGCAATTTTGTTTGTTTGCAGGGCCAGAGAGGATCAGAGGCCTTGTGCATGCAAGGCAAGATTTCAAATATTTAACACGAGAACAGACTCAATTTTACCTGTGCTCTGCCGCTGGAACAGAATAGCCTGGAACAGGATCTTTTGTTCCGTAGTATTTTTTGATTAGAGCAATTCCCGCCACTGTATCTGTTCCTTTGAAGTTAACCAAATGGGCCGAGGCTCCTACGCCAGCAGTCTGGAAGATCAACCACAAACCAAAATTCAAACAGGAGCTAACACCTCATCTGTCTCATCCCATTCCCCATTGCAATTGCTTTACTCCACACTCGTGCTGCACTTGTTCGTCTACCCCTCCACCTAATACATAAAGAACCGGAACGAGTATTTAGAGGTATATTCCATGTAGTGAGACAACATACAGTAGGTATTTAGTTACCTGTTGACTAAGACTCCAGAGTTGCAAGAAATGGCCTACTTAAAGCAAGTTCAGTCCAGTGATATTCTGAGAAGCTGGCAGTGGCCTCTCACCTTGGTTTGGATGAGAAAGCTCCCTATAGACTCAGACATCCCCAACTCACGGTGGTGTTTTGGGAGGTTTAGGAAGGGCAGCCTTGCTGCAGGAAGCACGTCATTGGAAGAGGCTTCAAGAGTTGAAAGCCCCATGACACTTCTGGTTTTCTCACTCCGCTGCATGCCTGCATTTGAAAATGTGAGCTCTTGGCCTCCTGTTCCTCCTGTCACACCTCTGCCTCCCTGCCATGATGGGCTCTCATAAACTTTCTTCTGTCTGTTGCTTTTGATAATGATGTTTCCTCACAATAACAGAAGTGGCTAATGCACCCACCAAGAATTCACATTTTATTCTATGAGATTCATTTTGGTTTCTTACCTCTTGCGAAGAGACTCCTCTGTAACCAAAATCATGTAGCTTGTATTCCAGACCATCTAAATTACCAGAAGTTTCTAACAAGTATTTGGCCAATATTTTCTTCTGCTCTCTCGAATTTGTGGCCACTGTAATTGGATACCAGGACTGAACAAGAATAGTCTGTAACAAAAAAATTAACTGCATTATTAACATAAAATCTGGGTTCCTTCTGGGGAAATCATGGCTTACTTCTGGACTTAGAAAGCTATCAGCTCTCAGGAAAAGGGTGCTCACTGCGGATGCAGCCACTGTCCAACTGCTGGAAGCAGCAGAGCTAAGCGAGACTCTAAGTCTCAGACAGACAACTCGAAACAAAAGCTTTGATTCAAACTTCAATTGGCCATGGACGGGCAGGTTAACACTTGATGCCAAGACCACGTCACACTGTCCTAAAGGCCTCAGCACTTATTCTTGATTCCTTTACTTGTGTGGGCCAGCACCAAGTGAGCCTATGAACCAGCCCTGACTTACAGACTCTGAGAAGTACCTATTTAGAGCAGTCATGACGTTAGTCCTTTAGACCGACTCGGTTCTAGCAGTGTTATCTGTGACAGCAGAGACCCATGATTACATCCTTAGCTTTACAAAACTGTCGGAAGAAAGCCATGGGAAGTGTCTATGTGAGGAAGTCACTAGTGCTTAGGCTTGGGAATTCACTGCTTCACTCTAGGATGGTAAATCTCCATTCTTCCTTTCTATGCCTGATGGTATATTATCAGAAGCAGCTTCCAATCTACGTTAGAAAAAGCTAAGATATCATTACTAATGATATCTGAGCTGGATCAAAAAGATAGTTCATTTCTGATACAAATTTTATCAAGCAAAATTTTATAAACTTACTAAACATAAGCCAAGTGATCAGTAAATGAAACCAATGGAAAGAGATTATTTAATCTTAGACATGACAATTGGCTCATCTAAAAAGCAAACTACTGTGGCTTTAGATTGCTGTGGTTGAATCAAAATGGCCCTCCAAGCTCCTCGCCTCATCCCTTGGTTCTGGGCTATCCCGTGATCAGTCATGTCTCTCTGTCTCTCTCTTTTACCAAATCAAAGTAGTAATCAGATTACGTGACTTCCACACCCAGTTTCAAGGTCTTGAAGCTTCCTACACTGGTTTACTTAGAGCTCCTGTGCAGTAAAGCACCCTTGATCTGTAAGAGCCAACAGTTTTAGCTAATGAAGTGAAGGTTTCAGCATGAGGCCATGGGAGGCTGCCCAGCTTAGCTGAATGTATTTAAATCCAAGCAAGACCCACTGAGGAACATCTGGGGAACCACACAACCATGGGGAACGGAGTTGTGTGAAGCTACTGTCTGGGAACAGCTGTTAGACAGAAGAGCTACCGCAACTCTCATCTCTGACACATCTCTTAAAATTCCTCTTTTGACCGCACTGCCCATCACGAGCCTCCTAACTCTGAAGTGTTAGCCTGTGGCCTGCACCTCACACTGTCACTGGATGTCACTCCAGTGCGAGCTTCAGACAGGTTCTACCATCCTTACAAACTAATCAGTTACTTTCAATGTCTAGATCCAAGTCAGCCTTGAACTTGCCATCCTCCTGCTTGTCTAGCTCCTCACAAACTTTAATTACCATCTACTTCCTGCAAGGTATGGGAAGGAATGGCCGTTCAAACAGAATTGAGGGCTTCCACGATCTTGCCACATTTACCACCTTAAACACTTCTCTCTCACTGCAGCTCTCATTTTCAGACTGCAGCCTCTGCTCAACCACGTGACACTCCCTCAGTTCTGCCATCCCCTTATCGAAAGCCCCCCCCCCCCCGCCCCGCCCCAATTGTATGATTCCTTGGACAGAATTACCCATTCTTCTGGTACCAACTCAGCATATATTTTTCATGATATTCATGCTTAGCTAACAAACTGCCACTCTCCCATAGAGGGCCTTAATAAGGTATATCTTACTCTAATTTTTGTGCCAAGCACCTTGGTGGGTGGTGGATGGATATTTAAATCACACTCACTTGCTGCATCAAATTTAATCAGCTCTACATTTGTTTGTTTTCTAGAGTCTCACTATGTAGCCCTGGCTGGTCTCAAACTCAGGAGTGCTGTGACTAAGGGTGTTGACCACCGTTCCCAGCCATCTCTGTACTTTAGCTCAGTTGTCAGTTTTCTCCAAGAGTATGACAAACCTGAGACCCTCCAGTTGTGTTCTAGCGCAGAAGACTGACCTGACCCCCCAAAGGAGGGAAAGCACTGTCAGACACAGCGCTCCTTTCCACACGCCAACAAAACCAGCTTAAGTCACGCTACTGTAACCACTCCCCTTTACAAAAGACACTAGAAGCAGAAGAAGCAAAGTGGAGAGGAGGCAAGTTAATTCAGGTCTAATGAAGCAGTGGGCCTTGATGGTAACTTTTCCAGATAGCAATATGCCCACACATATCAAGACAGTTTTTAGCTTTCCTTTCAGAGGCGCTTATTACAGTATCACTTACACAACTGAAATGGTGTGGCTAGTCACCTATCTGCTCACTTGGCAGGCCTCAGTTTCCCCACCTTTAAAATGGCATTTCATCAGTATTATCTTTTAATAGCATCTTTTAGTACCAGAAAGGTTTCACTGTTTGTTGGTCAGAAGGGAGTGTCTGGTCTAATGTGCTTGCTCCTTAGCCCTCTGTATGCCCAAGACACTTTGCAGAGCTCCTGTGTTTTACGGAATATTTGTTTAACTATGCAAAGATGTGTTGCTGTTTTACCTTGCCTGCCTAAGGCACTTGACTGATCTAATAAAAAGGAGAATGGCCAATAGCAAGGGAGGAGGTACAGACGGAGCTTCCTGGCAGAGTTAAGCAGGAGAGAAATTTAGGCTTGGGGAAGAAAGAAAGGGAGACGACAGGAAATGAGCAGGGCAGCCAGCCAGACAAGGAGGAAGCAGGAAAGCAGGACATACAAAAGAAAGAAAAGTAAAAGGCTCACAGGGAAAATGGAGATGAATAGAAACAGGTTAAATTAAGTTAAAAGAGCAAGTGGGACAAGGCTAAGCTAAGGCCAAGCATTCATAATTAATAATAAGCCCCCCTATCAGCCCAAAGTAAATTCCAACTACATGTGGCCTTGCAAGCTTTCTGCATGGTTACTGGAGAAAGGAACTCAGATCCTCACACTGGTGCAGCCAATACTTTTACCACTGAGCCATCTCCATAGCCCCATATGTTTAATAATTTTTAATTAAAACTGGTATTTATCAAGAGGGAGAGGAATAAATGCTAATTATGTATTGTTAACCATCACTCTAAGCTGTCAGAATTTTTTTTTAACTTTGTGGTTTCTTAGTAAAATATACCAAAGACAACAACAGTCATTAAATAACCACTTTCAGAAGAGGATAAAGGAAAACTCTTAAAGGGCAATGTGAAGTAGTAACTATTTAATCACTTTTTTTCCTTTTCCATTTTTCAAGTGTGTGGAGTATGTGTGTGTGCACGTGCATATGGATACGTGAGCTTCATGCTGGGAATCATTCCGGATTGCTCTTCCATCTTACTCATTGAGACAGGTCTCTCAATCAAACCCACAGCTAGTCTCCCTGGCCAGCTTGCTCTGGAGATCCCTCTCTCTCTGCCCTCCATGGCTGAAATTAGAGGTGGGCTAGCATTTACATGGGTTCTTGGGTCATGTTTCCAAGACTGTAAGTCAATCACTTTAACCGCTATGCCCTTCCAGCTCCCATTTCCCTACTCTTTACCCACCTTTGGGGACACCCAACTAGTCACAGGAGGCAGGACTCACTAAAAGTGATCAGTGTGCTTCTTGTTAGAGATTTTGGCTTTGAAGAGAAAAATGCTAGTCTGAATGTACTGAGACAGTGTGTTAAGAACTATTCTACTACAAGGTGGAGGATATAGTTCAGTGTAACAAATGTGTGTTTAGCTTGTGCAAGGCCCTGTGCCCTGGGTTCTATCAATAGTACCACCAAAACCAAATCTCCCAAACCCTTCTCCTATTCTTGTGTTTTTATATTATCCTTTCAAAATCAAAATCTGCCAATACAAAACTAAGATTTGTTGTCATTTACTTCATTCAGTTTTACTATACAGTACAGACCAATCAAAACTTCTATTTTAGCTGACTGTACCTTTTCCCCGAGCCTATTTTAGCCCTGCTCTTAGCTGATGGCACATCCAAAGCCCAAGAGCATTTTAAACTCTGCCACCTTAGTGAAATGTATTTCAAACATATTCTCGGGTCTTCTTTATCCAAATCTTATTTCAAGCAGTATAACAACGAATTACTTTCATCAACACTGAAATGCTGTTGTTGACTACGTAAACACCACTCAGCGACATGCCGCTTCATTGTTGCTTGCTAGGTCATTTCCTCCACAGATGCACTGCATAGTAATCCATCAAGAAGCTAGAGATCACATTATCATCAAAACCGTGACTATGACAATGTGGAACCACTTACAGATACATGTAAAGCAACCCAAAATACCTACTACATATGTGCCCTTGTTTTAGATTTAGAAATTAAACAGTAGGAACACAGAATGTCTGTATTTAGGTTAGAAGCTGAAAAATTCATTGAAAAAATCAGTGAATGAACTGACTCTTACTGCAACAGAATGTCCAACAGAAGCCTGCAGTGATTACTTGCCTGATTTTGCTCTAAGCCAGTACACACGGAGAATGTCAAGGGATTAGCTGGCCTGCTGTGGCAGCTGTTTGGGAGGCTAAAGCAAGAGGACAGCCAACTCAAGGCCTGTCTGAACCACCTAGTGAGACCTTGCCTCAAGAAATTTTTTGGAAAAAAAGGGCTATAGGTGTAGTTTAGTAGAAGAGTTGCTTAGTGTGAACTAAGCCCTAGATTCTAGTCCCAGTAGTAACAAAAGAAAAAGAATTGTAGGACAGATGTCAAGTGAGCTTTAAGTAACACTCATTAGTCATCTGATTTATATAGAGTCTCCTAAAATCACATTTAACTAGAAGGATCTTAAAGATCATTTAGTTCAATTACCAGTTCACTGATGAGGAAGCTGAGACAGGAGTCAGTTGTAGATTACACAGCTTTACTACTGGTAGCAAACTTACTGGATTCCACGGTCTTTTATCGCCAACCACCACTAAAGTAAGATTTGGAATAAAAGCCAAATGCACTCACCTCAATCCAGTTGGTAAGCCAGTAGCACTCAGGGTCTGTGTTCTCCACTGTGAACAGCACGTTCCCTCTGGGGATGACAGAGCCCTCAGGAACAGCCTTTACTTCAATTGGGAGATGACCATCGTATTTCTGGCAGGAGGCAACAATATTCACTCATTCAACAGGCAATATGCAGTTGTCTGTCACAGGAAGTTTTTTTACATTTTATGGAAGCTAAATTTTTACCACTGCAGAAAGTATAGATGTTGTTAAATCATTAGCAATAATTCAGTTAGTCAGAGTATCCTGCAGCTTCTAAAGTGAATTAAAATGATTAACAACTTAGGCACCAATCCAGCTCTTTAAGTTCATGCTGTTTCTGCTAAGAACACCTACCACTTTCGATCAACACTGATCAAAATGGTACTTCCCTGACTTGTTCAGAAAGAGAAAAATTTCATTCTGACATAAGCTAAAAATATCCTACAAGCAACTTGTTCTACACAGGTTATTTTCATACATGAAAAAAAAAAAAGGAGGAAAGATTAAAGACTAGCGTGAAAGAATACATAAAGAAAAGGAAATCACTAGAAGAATTTTAAGTAAGCTTTATCTTTTTTCTGGCAAGTAGACTTTTAAACCCACCAAGACCCTGAAATCCAATACCTAAGTCTAAGTCATTGTCCTGATAACCTCGTGTCTCTGAGCACTTGGTTCCCAGATGCTGGAGCTGTTTGGGAAGGACTGGGGGTGTGGCCTTACTGGAGGAGGTGTGTCACTAGAGGTGGGCTTTTTCTCTGCCTTGTGGAGAAGGCTATAAGCCCTTAGGCACTGCTCCATCAGCTCCCTGCTATGATGGTCAAAGACTCAACTTTTGAAATTGTATGCCCCAACAAATGCTTCTCTAAGTTGCCTTGGTCATGGTGTCCTAGCACAGCAATAGAAAAGTAGCTGGGCCAGCACCTCCACTCTCTATATACAGTTAACCTTTGTCTAGAAGGCAAGTTGTTGTGGAAATCCTAGGAGTTTATGTGATTCAGAACAGAGCATTTAAATGAGAGAAAACTATGCAATGAAAAACACTGGAGGCATCATGATGTAGCAGCAGAATGCTGCTTTACAAATCCTGGTTTGATCTCAAAAGCATCTGCAAGACCTTAGGCAAGTCACTCAGCAGCCCTAGATCTGACTGTAGAACCACTAGGAATGACAGACTTAGACACTGTCCTCACAACAGACCTCACAGAATGGAGTGATGGCAAATGCACTGTGTTAGCTTGGCTGCACACTTTTTAGACATGCAAAACAGTGTGGTTAGCTGACCTTTTCAGTTACCAAGGCATAAGACTCATTTACTATAGGCATGAAAGTTACAAGTATTTCTAATTACTGTGGGTTTCATACAGTGCACGACATATTCCAATCTTAGTGTAGTGTAGTAATACAGAAACCACTAGATGTCTTTTGCCTGTGTAATTCAATTCCCAGTAATCTGGATGCTTACGACATTATAGTAAAGTGAAAAGCAAGCATCAACTCTAAGGATCTACATCAAACTACTCTATTTGCTGAGAGAAAGTTCCCAGAATTATGTGGTAATGAACTCATAGCATCTACTTTCACTTGAGAAAGTTAGAAATAACGTTTGAAACTGCCAAGTGACCATATCCTTTAAAAATTATTAGTGTATCTCCATTTTCTAAGGTGTATTTTCCAGAAATGTATTAAATTATCTTTCAAAAAATGAGTTATTTTAATTCTAAATCACATACATAGCATATTACGTAGGTCTACTATAAACTATCTTAGTGATTCACACTACAGAGGGAAACCAAATGTTATTTAGTTTTTGTAAGAATACCTAAAAATAACCATTACATTCAGATCAACAACAAAAAGCTTTAGTTGAATTTTCTATTCAAATTCTATGGCAAGAAATTTTGAATTAAACAAAAACCAAAACAGGTAAAAAGTGACAGCCATTTTTACCTCAAGAATGTAGTTCCATCCCCTTTCATTAAACACATCGTCTTGGAAATGTTCTTTGTACACTTCTTTGGCTTCCTGGATTTTCTCTTTGGTCACTACTTTACCTGGAAGGACACACAGGTCTTGTTTACATTCTGTGAATTGCTGAGTCACCACAGCAATGTCTTGTTTATATTCTGTGAATTGCTGAGTCATCACGGCCATGTTTTCAGCTCTCTCACCCCTTTATATTGAAAAGTACAGAAGGATGAACGAGATTCACCAGGTCAAGAGCAGATTCAGAAAAGAAACGTGTACTTCCAGGGCTCATTCTAAGCATGAATGTTCATTATTTTACAAGCACAGGAGCAGTCAAACACAGTGGCTCACACTCATAAATGAAGCACACAGGAAGTCAAAGCAGGAGGGTCCTGAATTCTGAAGCCAGTCTGGGTTACATGGTGAGACTGTCTTGAAAAACTAAAACAAGCAAGCAGGTAGAGAACAGAAAGTCACTTGCGTAGACAGCATCAAACAAACAAAACTCATCTGCAGTGCTGTTAGATATTCCTTCATCTTTTCTTCTACAGTGAGGACAAGGGTACAGCACCTACTGACAGGGTGACACACAGCTACTTAGAAACACTGGCCTAGAGTAGTCTTGTAAACTACGGCAATGTAAAAACTTCTGAATGTACAAGAGTCACAAGTTAATTCAAAACCAAACATGTAATGAATTCAAAGTTTTTCAGCAATGTTCACTTGTGCTGGATCATGAAACAGCATCCAGTTGGGTCTGAACACACACATGTGCACTTTGCATGCTGTCACACGATGCAAAGTCAACAAATGCTGCCTAAAATACCCTGCTCAGCTTCAAGACTACTGTCTGTTACAAACTGCAGTACTTTTACTGTGTGTACAAAATTCTCTGCTCTTATAGAAACACAACGGTTTAATCACAGAAAACTGACTTTTAGTGTTTTCCTTCTGTCACTCCTAAGTATGTAGTTTAAGCAAATGTATGTTTGTACTCTACTGTGTTAACAATGCTTGATTTTAAAAACTGCTGTTTAAGTTGCTGATTTGAGTTTCATAAAAAATTGTCTATGCATTTTGGCTTTGAATTAGAATTCCCATCAATTATGAAATGGCCCTAAACACACTTCTGCCATTTGTACTACAGATTTATATGAAAGGGCAGTTTAATCATTGTCAAAATAAGCAATATATATTAATGTTTAGTCTTTAATAAAAGATAACATCAGATGTATTATGAAGTTAATGTTTGCTTGGTATATCTATTTTATATACTTATATACTCAGGATTGTGTAAAAACTCCTCAGGTCAAGAAGGGATTCCCAATGGCAAAAGTTTAAGAAGCCGTAGCCTAAAGCAGGCAATCAATGCAACACACACACACACACACACACACACACACACACACAATAACAACTTATATATAATAATTTCCAAAGTTATAGAACTGGATAAAAACTTATGATCTATCTTAAGAAATCAATATTAATTAGTATATTTATTTAAAATACCCTGTGCAGTCTCTTTCCACACAGTAGGACCTTTACACCTGGCTGGGTTTTCAGTAATGCAGCATGTATGACCTATCTGACCCTAAAATAACTATCATTTGCATAAAATTAAACTTAATCTGTACTCAACTGAAATTATTTTTGTTTAAAAAATGTCCAGATGTGTAAGGTCTTTGGAACTGATTCCCTGCCTAGAAACTCCATTACAAAATATACTATTTAAATGGCCTCAACAAACAACCAACCCACCCCTGAAAATTAGATTTCCTGTTTTAAAATTCATCTTAGAACTAAACCCACTGTTGTAAATAGTTTTGAAAAATGAAACTGTTAAGGCACGTCCAAAGCAATATAAAAATATTCTAGTTAAATCTACCACAATTCAAAATGAGTTTCAGGACCAATAATAAATCTCTTGCTCCGAGTAAATGGCTAAGTCTATCAGTAAACAAGAATGGCCTCTGAATATTACTGACTGTCCTAAACTTTCTTTGGAAATTCATCAGTTTCAGAAAACCTATCTCTAACTGAAAACATCTAACACAGAAGTGTAAACACTTGGGAGGCTGAGGCAGAAGACTGCTGTGAATTTGAGGACAGCCTGAGCAACTCACCTAGTTTAAGGCCAGCCTAGGCTACAAAGTGAGGTCTTGTCTCAGACAAAACAAAACGAAACAAAACTTTCCAAAACAACTCTTAAAGTGGTGATCAAATATAATTAAATATCAAAATTAGACTACTCAAAAGGTTACTTCAAATAACAGAACATAACAATACAGAAAAGATAGGAAGCCACATAAAAGCAATGTTTTAAATGTACTGGGAAAAGCAATACCTTTTAAGTACTTATTAAGAATGTACTGCAACCCATAAAATACTGTTTCCTCGTATTTCACCTTCCTTACTTTGGCGTTTTCTGTCTTCTTTTCACGGCATTCAAAGTAGGAATAAACTTTGCTTGTGTTGGGTGGGTATTGTTTATAGTGAGTAACCTATACAAAGAAAGACACCTTCATTAGGAAATACTAAGAGTATAATTGAAGCACAGTAGACAAGTCTTCAAATTATCCCAAATCAGACTGTTTCTTACTTGCTATTGATCAACCTCCCTACCCTGGCTGCATACAACACAATCCTGCCAATAATTCCTTATCTTTCCATCAAAACAAAAGTGACTGAAGAGGTTATACTTAAGTGGGTTCAAAGGCCTTAGGGTGGAAAGTCTCCACTTGGTCTTAGGGTGCAGCCCTTTTTGGTCTGAGGTACACAACCATATGAAACAAGCCAAGGCAGCTGACTCAGACAGGTTGTGTGCACTTTTTTGCTTTTTGTGAAATGTTTGAGACCGGAGGTACTTCAGATTTGGGATTTTGGGGTACTTAACTATACTTGTATTTTGGGGATAGGACCTATCTACCTGAGGGAAATACTTTTACCTTTTTGTGTGTATGTTTGTGTGGTGTGTGTGCATGTGCATGCATGTGTATGGAGGCCAGAGGTGGATTTCAGGTCTTCCTGAGTCACTCTTCATTTTATTTTTGAGACAGGATCTCTTATCAAACCTGGAGCTCGTTAATTTGGCTAGGTGAGCTGGCCAGCAAACCCAGGGGTCCCCTGCCTCTGCCTTGGCTGTACTGGCATTGTAAGCACCTGCCAACATGGCTGCTTTTCCTGTCAGGTGCTACAGATCAAACTCAGGTCCTCCGGCTTCTGCAGTGAGCACTTGACTGACTGGGCCATCTTCCTGGCCTCCAGATTTTGACAGTGACTGGTTTTATGAGGTCAGGTTTGGAATTTTGCCCATGACATCCATGCTTAAGAAGTTCTGAGTTTTGGATCAAGAATCCTCATCCTATTCCACAGCTATCTAATGTGCCGAGTGTGGTAATAGTCAACATCTTCTCATAACCACTTCTTTATGCAATCACGAGGCACTGAGGAGGAGCTCCTGACGGCCACAGTGTTCTACAGAAACCTGGATGAAAGCAACAGCAGCGGCAAACGAAGGAGGAAAAGCAGACAGCAGCTGTTTCAGGTGCTGGGATGCCTCAGCAGGTCCAGGGGCTTGCTGCTAACAAACCTGACGACCTGAGATCAATCCCTGGGACACATGGGGTAGGCGAGAACAGATCCTCCATGCCATTCTCTGACTTCTAAATGAGCACCATGCACACATGTCCCTACATACATAAATATAAAATGTAGTAAAACATTTAAAAACATAAACGGAGCCCATTTTATTTTCCAAATTGCCTCCTAATTGAATAGTAAGTTCCTACTAGATCTCTAAACTCATGAGTTTAAAAACAGAAAAGCCTTTTATCACAATTTCTATTCTATGAATTTGCTAAGAGCCCCTGTCAAAGACTTTCCAACTTCCATTTGAAAAACAAGTTTATTCACTAGACTTTCAATTTCACTGTAGTGTTTTTGCCACATAAAGGCAACTGTATAAATAAGGCATTGATGTGTAAACTTACACATCAATGCCTAGAGGAGTAGTGTGTGTCTGCACAGTGGTAAGAACAGAAAAAGGAACTTTAAAATTTAAGGTACAGGGTAAATTACAGCCACGGTGGACTAGCATCACGGGTGACCACAGTCCACACCATGTTTCCCATTAAGCTATGATTTCAAGTTTAGGAAAGCCAGTGTTTCTTTGGCTGCACAACCTCAATCTCAGTGAAGCTGGTCTCTACCTACAGACTCTTTATAGCTTAGCATTAGCATTCTAAAATAAATGTATGTCCACGGCTATTTCTGAAGGACCATCCTCTGTGCTTCCTTCCCAGTGAGGCATGCTTGGAGCGTCCCTTCTGCTGCCCACAGGCAAAGGTGTGTGGGTAAACCTCCAGAGTGACATGGACTTGGAGGGCCCAGGTCCTGCAGGTCTGCAGCTCCTTGTTAGGCACAGATAAAAACAACAACAACCCAAACCCAAACCAAACAAACAAACGAACCCCCCACCCCCGCAAATAAAAGGCACAGGCACCCTGAGCACAACGCAGACACTTTGGACTTTAAAGATTGGAAGTCATGGACTGATCACTGTCAGTTTTAGGAAAGCTACAAAAACCAGTGAGAAAGCTAATACAGAACTCACAGTAATTAAACCTATTTATTGTCTACCACAGTGCAAAAAAACAAACAAACAAAGAAAAAAACCCACCCAAGTTAGGTATATTTATAAATAATATTTCAGTACAAAAAAGAAAACCCATGCCGGGTGGCAGTGGCACATGCCTTTAGTCCCAGTGCTCAGGAGGCAGAGCCAAGTGGATCTCTGTGAGTTCAAGGCCAGCCTGGGATACAGAGTGAGATCCAGGACAGGCACCAAAAACTACAGAGAAACACTGTCTTGAAAAACAAAAAACAAAAAACAAACAAAAACCCGCATTTAAAATATACCCAAGATGTATGTAAAAACAACATCAGTCTTCCAACCTAGTAATTTCAGTTTTTTAGAGAAACTTAGGTATTGAGGTAGGAGAAAGGTAAAAACTGAAATACAGGTCTGGATGACACAGTGCAAACTTTATAAAATTCAGGTTCACAGCTGTGTTTCACAGCATCCACCTCAACCTCAACCTGAGTCAGTTCTGATCTTTACAGTTCATTTAACACTGTATCTTCTACCAGAATTTACAAGTCTGTAAGGCAGGCTGGAGGGTGAATCAGTGGATAAACACTTGCTGCATGAGGACCATTGGGATCCCCAGCAGCCATGGAAATGCAGGTAGGTGTGGTGGCCCAACTGCAATCCCAGCATGAGAGGTCGAGACAGGGTCCACAGAACAAAGTAGCTAGCTAGGACTAGCCAAACTGTTGAGCTCTTGGCTCAAGGGGAGACTGCACCTCAATATACTATTTTGGAGAACAATTAAGGAGGAAGATAGCAGACATTAATCTCTGGCCTATACACAATGTCTGTACGATCTGAATAGCCCAGAAGCATGCAAACACAAATACACATTCTACGTACATAAAAATATACCACAAGGCAAATTAATTACTTTTCTGAGAAGTCCAAAGAGTCAAAAGTTGAATGGAAATATCTCTAACTCATTTAACTCCACCAGGGCCTAAAAGTATAATAAAAATTTTTCATCATACCAATGAAGTTATACTTCTGTAAAATAACATAGCTTTAAAATTTAAAGCCCTTAATTAAAAAAAAGATTTCTTTATTTTTATTTATGTGTATGGATGTTTTGCCTACATGTATGTCTGTGTACCACATTCATGCTATGCCTGAGGAGGCCAGACAAGGGCCGAGTCACCATGTGGGTGCTGGGAACTGAACCTGGATCCTTTGTAAGAGCAGCCAGTGCTCTTTACAGCTGAGCCATCTCTTCATCTATAAACATTTATTCTTTAAAGCTTTTGTTTAGGGTGCATTTTTTAATAGTGCTTTAACACCGGCTTTTGCCTAAATATTCAGAATGTTTTCTATGTTAAAAAAAAGATACCATTTAAAACACAAAGTTTCATAGGCTGTGAATTAGAAATGAACCGTATTCTACAATTTTAAGAGAAATTAAAAAAGCAGAGTTTCTTAGCAAATATTCTAAGCATTAGGTCTAGCTTTACTAGTTTGCTGCCCTCTTTATTTTCTGCTAAAGTGGTCACTGACCCTTCAACACAAAATGGGATATGACGTAACTTCAGACAGTTTATTCACAAACACATGACCTGTTAGTTTCATGTGCCAGGCTTACTGTTTCAGATGCTGAGGGGAGAAAGTAAAATAGGCTGATGTGGTCCCACTTCTTACAGGGCTAATGAGAAGGGCAAGAGAAAAACAATACTCAAAGTAATTGCTGATTAAGATGGACACTATGAAAAATCAGGACAGGACAGAGGGGACCTGGCAAGTATCTCTAAAGGGAACTGGGGAGGTTTCTCTGGGTGGTGACATGTAAACAAGATTCAAATGAGAAGACAGGAAACTCGTTGGCATAAGAGACAGTACAGAATAATGGCCAGCATAGTTGGTCCTTGGAACGGGTAAGGTCAGAACAGGTAAGATCATCCGTAGGCACAGGTGCCGAGAGCAGCTCCCTGTGTGTTAAGCACAATGGAAGTTATTATGTTTTAAGTTGAGGGAAATATAACCTGATTTGTATTTTCTGATGCTGGAGACTGAATACAGGCTCTTACATATGGTCAGTACATGTTCTAACACTGAGCTACAACTCCTAGCCCCTCCTCACAATCTCAGACTGAAGTGTGTGCCACACACACACACAATAATATGAAACAATCAATCTGGCATAGGGGACTATGTATTACGGTGCTCAGAACAGAGCCAGGAATTAAGAAGCCACTGTGCACAACCAAGTCAGGTGAGAAGACACCTACCAAATACTTTTGGAGCTAAAGGAGAATTAGAACTGGATGTCATGAGATGATACAGATACCTCCTAGAGGCTGGCTTGAGCTCTTTGGGTTATCAATAGTACAATTTAAGCCAGGGATAGTGAGTGGCACACACCTGTGACCCCAGCACTCAGGTAAGGAAGGAAGACTGCCTTGAACCGAAGGCCAGCCTGGGCTACTTAGAGAATACCAGGCCAACCAGAGGAACACAGAAAACCCTACCTCAGCTCCTCCTCAAAGGAAAGGTTCCATTTATTGAGTCAATGAAGATTATGGAAGGAATGAACGGGAAAATTAAGAGCTCAGTCTTCAATGTTAAGCAACACTAATAAGTTTCATATGCTTGAAATTAAGTGTATGACAAGGAAGTTCTTGAATCCTGTTAATTTCTGCACTGCTTTGATTTCTATTGCTAGAGAAAATGATATGCAATTCTTCACATTCCTAGGCAATTGTTCCCTGAACTGGCAGGGCTCTCCTATGGCTAATACAGCCCTGTGAGGAACACAGAAGGCTATGAAAATAGCCTTTTAACAGAACTTCATTCCACTTGCCTTCTTGAAGAAAAGGTAAGCTCAGGGACTGGAGATGGCTCAGTGGTTAAGAGCACTGGAGTTCGATTCCCAGTACCCACATGGCAGCTCACAACTGTCTGTGATTCCAGTTCAAGGGAATCCAGAGGCACCCAGCACACATGTGGGACAGAGACATGCATGGAGACAACATAGCCATACACATAAAAAGAAAAAAAAAAAAAGCTGCTACAGTGCTTTTAAAATGATGAGGTGCTACACAATAACTTTCAATGCCTAGAACAGAAAGGTTCTAGCCCCGTTTTAACAAGGGTGAACTTTCTCCAATGTCAGCCAAATAACTGCATCAGTACATTCCATTCTCCAGGGTCTACCCTTGTCCTACTACGACAGTGGGGCTGGGGCTGGAGGCATACATAAGGTCAACAGAATCCTCCTGGGGGAATTAGGTATAGTTTTCTCCAGATTAGGTTGACCTGATGGCTTCTCAAGATCTTTCCTCCCAAATTGTTATCACTTGTATTTTTAACTGGTAATAAATAATTAAGAACCAAGATTTAAAATACAATGGGATGACGTATCGAAGGCCACAGATAAGTTACATTATCTGTGCAATACATATAGCATAAGAAAAGGATCCACTAGCCCCATCCCAGCTGACCTCTGTCTTACTACAGCAAAATTTTTATCTGGTTCTCCTGCTTTTCAGGAGTTTTTATGGTGTGGGAAGCTCTGGGAATTTGCTGCCACAGAAAATAACTTGTTGCTATTTAGCTCTGAAGCATAAACTACTTCATAAATACTTGCAGGAGTTGGTTCTCTCTTTCCACCACATGGCTCCCCAGCTGATGCAAGCCGCCAGGCTTGGTAGCAAGCATCTTTAACTGAGGTTGTCAGCCCTACTGTTTGATTTCTATTGTCCAAGTTTCCCCCAGAATTTATAAAACTTATTTGAAGGGACTCACCATGTAACCAAGGATGGCCTCCTCCTACCTCTTCTTCCTCGGTGCTAAGATAATAGAGGTATGTCACTATGACTGATACATATATGTCTTTAAGGATACATCAGGAAAAAAATGCAGAACCCCTGCTCATTGATAAGCTCTGGTGCCAGGGGTCCACGTTCCTAACCTTCTCTCAGAAGCACTAGAGAGGCAATTACAAAAAACGAGAGCCAGTGAGAGGAAAACACTGTAAGTTCCAGGCAGAACTAACTTGGTCATATGATTCCCCTCTCTCTAAATCTCTTCTGCAATAATGTTCAACTTCCTGTGTTCCTCAGCCACGGGAGAACACAACAGCTGACAGCTTCATCACTGAAAGGAAGTTAAGCAGCTCTCTGAGTTGTCTCTAAAATCAACCTTTCTCCACCCTGGGTTGTAAGATACTGTTGTTCTCCTCTCTGTTGCTCCATCATGTACTAATGCTGAGTTCTAGATAGCTGGCCTAGGGGGCCCCTGAGAAGCAAGTTACCCTGGCAGCACATTTCAGTGGTATGATGGTACCTGAACATCACTGAAGGACTACTTTTGTGTATCCTGTCTTTTCTAGCCACAGCACAAACGACAATGTCTTCTGCTAATCTGCTAGAGATAAAATGTTGAAAAATGTTAAAACTGTTCTCTGCTGATGTGTACAGTTTTGTGGAATTTCTATGTGGGACAGAAGAAAAGCATCTTTTACTGCTTCCCAGCTATTTGGAAACTGACCATCCCAGAGGTAAGCTAAAAAAGAAAAACCATGCCTCCTTTACAGGAAAGTCCTGAATGTAACCCAACCAGTGCAATGACTAGATTGGCTCACATCCATCTTCCCTAGCTGGGTTAGTAAATGTCACTAAAGCTAGGTGGGAAACTGTGTCTTAAGCTATTCTGAAAACACAAATTAATCATTAAAGATGTAGGAGTAGGCCTTTTTATTTGGAAAAAGGACTCACGATGAGACTGAAGAGCTGCATCTGCCTGTGTGCTCAGTTCCTTATTACACACAATGAAATATGAGACCACAGAAGTGCAAGTGTGTTTCAAACGCTCCTCCACTGGCCCCAAGTGTTCTGCCCTTTCTTAAGGACACCCTGAAAATGTATCCCACATGTTGCTATATGCTTGGCCACTACCTCAGCTACTTTGTGGAGTTTAGGAAATGATTTTTATTCTCTTTAGTTTTAGAAGAAATCTCATCAACATCCAGCCACTCTCTTCTAAACAGCCAAGAATTTTTAAGAACTGAAAAAGAACATGTAATCATATGTAATTTCCAAATAAAAGAATTTTTGTTACTTGTAATCTCAAGTTTTAAGCATGTTTTGCTACCTCTCTACCTAAGATAAAAAGGTAAAAAATAAAGGACAAAATGTCTAATGAAAATGGGCAGAAATAAAAATTATATGCAAATTATAATCATGCAGATAAGCATGACTTGCTAGAAAGCTGGAGAGCTTTCAGATTATTCATTAAGGAAAAGCAGCTCCCAAGCACCGCCAAAACTAAACCCGTTTTACATCACTGATACTTACATACTTCTTTTTTTTGGGAACACTATATAGCTCTGGTTGTTCACTATCCACTACGTAGAGCATGCTAGCCTGGAACTCAAGAAGCCTGCCTCTCTGGCTTCTGGGTATTGGGATTAAAATAAAGATGTGCTCTCCCAAGCCTGGCCCTTTAAAAGTTTACACTTAACATCTGTCTATATTTTCCATTACATTCAGTCATTTCATACATAATGCAGTAAAATATTTGAAAATTACTTTGGGATAATTACTTACATTTTAGCAAACCACGAACGCGACTTTTCTAAAATCAACAAGGATGTCCAAAACACCTCAACTGAACTAAATCAAGTAGAGAATTTAAAGTCTTAAGTACCACAGTAGAAACTGTAACAATCTTGCAAAGGTGAATTCCACTTTAAAATTCCATCTGAAGTCGGACACGGAGGCGCACACCTTTAATCCCAGCACTCAGAAGGCAGAGGCAGGTGGATTTCTGAGTTCGAGGCCAGCCTGGCCTACAAAGTGAGTTCCAGGACAGCCAGGGCTTACACAGAGAAACCCTGTCTCGGAAAACTAAAATAAAGTAAAAATTCCATTTGAAAGACCACCTGTTGATAAATCTTGTATCTATTAAAATGAAAACTCACCTGCTTACAATAGATTACAAAGAAAGGGACAAACTAGAGTTATAAGCAAAATGGAACTCTGTGAGACACTCAGATTACAGGGTTAAAAACTAAAAAGCAAGGAGCCAAAACAAAACCACGAGCGTACTACGCCTAGTCACTACACTCAAAACCACCTCGATGCTTAAGTAAATACTAAACTTGAAAGCTAAAATTTAATTTGTTCTAGTGAGGGTACTAGTCTGACATCGTGCCCTTAAGTGTCTTGGCTAACGACACTTAACTTAAGATCAGTGCGGTTCACTTCACATAATCGTGGGGGCATTTCCTCCTCCCTTTGCTAAGGTGCATTTCAAGTGAATTAACGCAAGAGTCAAATCAATAGGCACCTGGAAGCACTGGGCCATTTCCCTCCCCACAAGTTCTCTAGGGTTAAGTTCCTTTACCTCCCGGTCTTTCACTTTCCTTTTCACAGAAATCCTGTGATGACCCTGAAGCGCCAGTACACTGGCCTCTGCAATCAGGGGCCGGCGCGTGAATGATCCCTAGGAGTCTGAAATGCAGCCCAGCCGAGTGCAAGGCTGAATCAGACGCGGTTCCCCGAGCCGGGTTTGTCCTCCACGCTGGGGCCACTGGCTGGGTGCGGGGCACGCCGCCAGGACCTCTCCCCGCGCTCCCCTGGGCAGGGACGTACCTGCCCAGCCCGGGGCCGTTACCTAACCCGCCCGATCGTCGGGCGGTCCCATGCAGTCCACCCTGCCGGGGCGCCCAGGCCGCCGGCAGCCGCAGCGTGCGCCCATCCCGCCGAGCCTCCGGCCGCGCCCCCGCCGCGGCGCAGGCCCCGCCTCCGGCCCGCGCCTCCATCCTTCAGCGGCCGCGCTGCGGCTCCTCCACCTGCCCCATCCCGCCGCCCTAGCTCCCGTCGCCCCCGGCCCGAGGCCCACACCGCAGCTCCACCTTGTACGAGTCGGTGGCCAGCAGGATGTTGAACTCGGCTTCTGCCGCAGCATTCATCTCGGGCCGGAGCGGAGGCGCCGCGCCACGAGCTGCCCGGCGCGGCTGCGAGCAAGGAGAAAAATGGGCTTCGCTGCGCTCCGTTGCTTAAGTCACCGCTCGCTCGCCGGGGGGCGGGAGAGCCGGGATCGGAGCGCGGGGAGGGGCCGGGAGGGCGGGCAGGTCCGTGACGCGGCGCCGGAGCTCACGCGCTCCCCGGCCCAGCGCTCCCGCGGCTTCCCCGGCTGGGCTCCGCGCCCCGCCCACCCCGGGGACAAGGGGCGGGGCGCGGCTGCGCGTGCGCAACGCGGGGGCGGGGCCGAGGAGGACGTGAGGCACGCGCTCTGCCTCAGCGGCGCCCGCCCCAGGCCTCCGGCCGCGGGTCACCCCAGCGCGTGACCTGGGAGCCCGCCTCCGCTCCCGCTCGGGGGCGCCGAGGGGCGTGGTCCGGTGCAGGGGGCGTGGCCAGGGCGTTCCCAGCCTTCGCCCCTCCTGCCCGGACCTTCCTCTCGTCCTACCCAGTCCCCGCTCGTCCAGGGAGTGTTGTTGGAGTCACGCCACCCGGCTGGGGCCAAGGAGCCTCCCACTGTCGTCTCCCTGTTCCCGCACGCGCTCAGTTACCTTTGTCTCCTACTTGGAGGATGGAGGAACCTTTGGTCCCATCCCTCTTGTCGATCGTGATCCTCTCTAGCTTTTCTTTTACAATCCCAGGAGCTGCGTGAGGTCTTGAGTTCCCATGCTGCCTGGACCCGCTTTCCTCCCTGCTCTGTCTGTAGCTGAGCTCTTTGATCCTTTTTGAAGGCTATTTGACTGTTCCTGCAGAAAATAGTTTGCGTCTAAAGGGGAAGGTTAAATTCAGACAATGTAGGGACAAGACCTAATTGAATCTGAAATTGCTGGGAAGTAAAAGGCGACCAGCCAAGTCTGGGTTTTTGTTTGTTTGTTTGTTTGTTTGTTCGGTTTTTTTTTGTTTTTTTTAATCGTTAAATCCTGGGAAAAAAGCTTGCAACCTCCCAAATAAGAGAAATGACGTCTAGTGACGTCATCCAACTTCCATGAAACCATCATAGTTGCAATTTTTTTTTTGCATAGAACAAATTCCATTTGCATGTTTAATAGCATTAAAAAATTCTAAGATTTGGGTTTTGTTTCTTAATAGAATATAAGTAGCAAGAGAAAATTAGTATAAATAAACAGGCACAGGCCCTTATAGATCTCATCAAGTTAGAAGCTTCCTGGAATCCATTCATCTCCAATTGACCACTGTTCTAGGCTGTTTTATGCAGAAAAAAATATAGGATTCTGATTACAAAGAAGGCTTCGTTTATGGTAGCGTTTTTTCAAAAGCAAAATTTGATTTGCAGTCTTTAAATTTTCTTGTATAAAAATAAAAAAAGCTCAAAATGTAAAAACACTAACGTTATAAGCATACTGATACTGACATTGCTAGTTAAGTTCAAGAATAATGTCTGCAGAAGTACTGTGGGCTCAATCCCACAGCAGTCTTTAGAGGAAAAGATGGCAATGAGGTTGTTATGGTTTTGATCTTAAATGTCCCTCAGAGACCTGTATAGCGTTGACTGCCAGCCTCTGAGCGGTAGTGGGGAACGCTGCAACTGGAAGAGCTGGGGTCTGGTTGGAGGCGCTTCCACAATTGAGGGATGGGAGGTATTGGAACTGTCTCATTCTTTCTCTTCTGCGAGATGCACCATGCCACCACAAGCACAAGGCAACTGTGAACTGAAGCTAAGGAACCTTCTCAACCTTCAAAGAGTTCCTCAGTGTTTGGTCGAAGCGATGAAAGCTGACTGACACAGGAATCATGTCACCAATAGAGAACCACATTGCCAAAGGTGGAATTTGGTGTGTGTGTTCTTGTGCAACTGTATGTTTAGACCAGACCAGTTTTGAATTAAATAGGGTTTAGAACTGTGGTATGAAATTATCACCAAATACAAAAACAAGTTCATTTTGAAATAGTATATACTGAAGGATAATTTGGAAGAAATATTTAGTCAGCACCTTTATTTAGTAGCATGTAAAAGATCTGACAAACATTTTCATGAATTATTGCAGCACAGATAATAAATACCCAGATTCAAATAGGTCCCTTCCGCTTTTTCAAAGTCCTGGGTCACTCTCTCAGCCTACAGATCAGCTAGTTAAGCACAGCAGATTGGGCATTAGGTTCTTGCTATGATCAAAGTGGGTGATGCGGAAAAACAGGTGATCCTGTTTTTCAGACAACCTCTGATACACTTTTGTATTTTAAGGTTGCTTCAGGTATTTTCAAACCGATGTAATTTCATCTCATTAAACAAACAAAAACAACAAACAGTGGAGAAGTAGGTGTAGATCTCTCTCCTCTCCAAACCCTATGATGGTGCTCTCCTCTCTCTCCCCATCCCTTTCAGATTCATCAGTTAGCCACAACTATCACAGAGGCAGATATAAAACAAGAGCTTCATAAAGTTAAACTTAGACCCTTTCCTTACTTAAATTGCTACGATCCTTGGGTAAAATTTATTAAATTGAAAAGTTTTGGACTAATTTATTTGGCAGAGGAGTTTTTAAGACAGTTTTTAACATTGACTCTGTTGCATGGTTATTAGTGACCACTCTTATACAGATCTATAATGAAAAAGAGCAAATGGGACAGAAAGAGATACAAAACATACAGTTTGAAAGTTGGGGCTGGTGGCACATGTCGTTAATCCTAGCACACAGGAGGCAGAGGTCAGATTGGTCTACAAAGTAAATTCCAGGACAGCCAGGGCTATACAGGTAAACCCTGTTAGGGATAGGGGTTAGGGGTAGAGCGTAGGGGATAGGGGGTATGGTTTGGAAAGAAAAAGAGCACCGGGAAATTTAATGTTTGAGCCATGGTTTATGCTGAAAGAGATCAGGAAAAATGGAATAAATGGAGTGGTGCCCCTAGGGGAGAGAACTCCCCCTTCAGCTAATTCTACAACTTGTGAAAAGGCCTAAGGAATTATCTGGTTCTAAAAAGCATCAGCAAACCATACTCATGCCAACGTAACTCAAGGAGAGGTTAAAGTTCCATCTCAAGCAGGCAGAGGAATTTGGCAGCATCAGCCACATGGTCCTGGCTTTAATCTTGAAGAGTATGGGAGTAAAGGGGTCTGAGAATCTCCCTCTGAGGTTAAGGAAAGCTGATGAGGTCAAGTGTGTGACCAAGGCACGCCTGCATGGAGGCCTAAAGAGGCCATTTCATGAAACTATGAAAGTGAAGCCTGGATTATGTTAGAGACCCCATAATGCTGGAGATGCCGGAGTAGTGGGATGTCTGCCAAGAAGAGTTGTAGACAGGGCATGGAAACAGCCCATGAGAGAGAAGTATGTTGCAGTCAGCAAATCTAGAAGGGAAGAGCCATCTAAGGCCTTTGACATCAGGGGTGAAGCTACAAGAATTGGAGCTTGCCCCACTGGGTTTTCGTGTTGCTCAAGTCCAGTATTTCCTCACTATGCCTCCTTTACTCCTTTTTAGAATGGTAGTGTATATTCTGTACTATTGTATGTTGGAAGTATGTAATTTGCCTTTTTATTTTGATTTTACAGGAGATTACAATTAAGAGATTGCCCTGAGTCTGAAAAGAGACTTTAGACTGTATTGAGACTGTGAAAGACTATGAGTACATTTGAAGTTGAACTAATGCTTTTTTTTTTTTTTTTTTTTGGTTTTTTGAGATAAGGTTTCTCTGTGTAGCTTTGTGCCTTTCTTGGAACTCACTTGGTAGCCCAGGCTGGCCTCGAACTCACAGAGATCCACCTGCCTCTGCCTCCCGAGTGCTGGGATTAAAGGCACGAGCCACCACCGCCCGGCGAACTAATGCTTTTTGCATTATAATATAGAGTAGAATGTTGTGATTTCAATGGGAATGGCCCTTATAGGTGCATATATTTGAATGCTTGGTTCCCAGTTAGTGGAACTATTTGGGAAGGATTAGGGGATGTAGCCTTATTGTAGGAGATGTGTCACTGGGGGTGAGCTTTGAGGTTTCAAAAGACCACACAGTTCCCAGTTAGCTTTTTGTCTCATGCTTGTGAGCAGATGTAAGCTGCCATGCCCTACTGCCTGCTGCCATGCTCCCTGCCATGATGGTCATGGACTCTAACCCTCTGAACCATGAGCCCCCAAATTAAATGCTTTCTATTATAAATTGCCTTGGTCATGGTGTTTTGTTGCAGCAATAGAAAAGTAATTAACACGATGAGAACAAATATAGCAAAGTTAAAATGTTTAGGTTCATCTTTACAGGAAAGGTAAACATACACATGTTGCAATGTTGTGTAGGTTTCACTTGTCATCATTAGAAATTTTGCTGATGGCTACGTAAGAGTCAATAGTCCAAATCAATGGCTGAGAAAATAAGACTGTTAGAATTGTTAGAGGATGTCAAAATCTTTTAACTCAGTATTTTCCCAAATGAGATGTGTTTTCCACAGATGCTGTAGGAGATGAACATTAGTGGCATCCAGAGAGACATTCTTAATTTTAATAATTATTTTAACGCATATTAGAAAAATGTAACTTGCACATAGAATATGAGTTTCTTTAGGTGTTTTTACTTAGGATGAATTCAAATGAAGGACACTCAGTTGTCTAGACATATTATCGTTAACTGTCCCTAGCCTGTATTTGACACATGAAGAATATTCTTGAAGAAACTGAAACTTAAGATTACATGTTATATGAATTCTATATGAAATCTAGAGAAGACAAAAATATGGGAAAGAGAGAAGATTAATGGCTACACAGGCTGGGGTAAGGGAAGCAGATTCACTGGATTCTACACTAAATTTTGTGAATTATAAATAAAATCTATGTCTAAAACTGAACTAAGATGACCTTCCTTCTTGAAATGATTCCAAGTTCTGCCTCCTCCTCTCCTGTCCTGCGTGTTTATGTTTTCATTTTCATGTCTCGTTTCCATCTTCGTTTGTATGATTAGGTAACAAACACTATTTTGCCCTGATCCAATAAAGAATATCTTCAATGTTTATAATATCCTAGTACCAAAGGAGTGAACATTCCTGCTATTGAGTAGCAATCAGGGCAAAGAACTAGTCCTAATATGGTCCACCCAAAAGGAAAGTGCTGGCAGCTAGCACAGACACCACACTGTACACAGACACCAAACTGTGCTTGAAGCACCAAAGACTAAAGCAGACCATTTATTATCTCGAACTCTTTTACTTAGTAGCTACCAAGTAATGAGGATCTGCAGTGGAGGGGGACAGAATTGGAGGTAATTTATCATCCCTAGCAAACTCAGCATTTGATTGTAAGATCAATGTACAATTGCATGTGGCCATAACCCTTCTCTCCAGGAACAGCTTCTGAGAAACAGTTAAAGTTTGGGTAATGTTCGTTTAACCAGCTTCCATGCTCTCTGCTCTTCCCCGTGGAGCACTTCCCACTGGTGAAACCCTAGACTGCAGTAGCCTGGTTTTCATCACTAAGTCCTTGCTTTCTACCTCACTCACCCTCTCCCTGAGCACTAGTTTTCAAGGTCTTTGCCCCAGACCAGAATTTGCCCTATGTGACTTGCTATCTATTCTTACCACATGTGTTAGACTTTTGGTACTGTGGAAATACCTGAGAGAAACAGTTTTAAAAGAGGAAACATGTACTTGACTCATAGTTTCAGAGTTTTCAGTTTGGGCCTCATGTTTTTGGACTTAGAGTGGGGAGTGAATCATGGTGAAATGTGACACAGGAAAGTTTCCCACTGTAAGGAAGCCAGGAACGGGGTGGTGAAGAGAGCAAGGGGATGGGCACAATGTATCATCCCAAGAACATGCCCTAATTATCTACTTCTAGCTAGGCTCCAAATCGTAACATTTCTATCATCTCATAAAATATTGCCATCAGCTGACACGTTTTCAACACACAAGCCAGTAGAGGACATTTTCTGTTCAAACCATAACTTTCTACTCCTGGCCTCAAAGATTCATGACCATCCCATAATATAAAATGCCATTAGTCTATCTTCAAGAATCCTTAATATCTCAAAAGTTACAGCATTTTTCAAAAGTACAAGTCCAAATTCTCTACAGAGCTCAAAACAAACTTTTAGCTTTCATGATACAATGGCACAGACTAAGCATTCCTATCCCACAAAAGAGAAATGGGAGCACAGAAGTGAGGTATTGTGGTGGTTTGAATGTAACTGGCCCCCTTCAGCTAAGGGAGTGGCAATACTAGGACATGTGGCTTTGTTGGAATAGGTATGGCCTTGTTGGAAAAAGTGTGTCACTGTGGAGGTGGGCCTTGAGGTCTCATATATGCTCAAGCCATGCCCAATGTCTCAGTCCACTTCCTGTTGCCTTCAGATCAAGATGTAGAACTCTCAGCTCCTTCTCCACCATAATGTCTGTCTGCATGCCACTATGTCCCACCATGATGATAATGGATTAAACTTCTGAACTGTAAGCCACCTCAATTAAATGTTTTCCTCTACAAGAGTTGCAATGGTCACGATATCTCTTCACAGCAATAGAAACCCTAAATAAGACAGATATAGAAACAAAGCAAATCAGAAACATAGCAAGCAAGATACCAAGCCCTATATATGAGTAACCTCATGTCTGGCAATTGGGGTGCACATTGGCAGGGTGTAAATTCCAAGGCTTGCACAGCCACTCTTACTGTGGCCCATATGGTTCCTTTTCTTCAGCTGGCTGTGCTCTCCGTCTGCAGCTTCTTGGCAAATGTTCTTATGTACCTGGTCCTTCTCTACCATATCTTCAGCTTTGTTCTTAGAGCTTCACATGTCATGCTCACAAGCACCACCTGCACGGATACCAACCATATCACACCTTGACTAGCTTCTCAGGCTTACTTGGTGGAAGCCTCAGCGATTCTATGACTGTTGCATTCTGTGTACCTATAAAACCAGCATCATGTGAACAACACCAAGGTCTGCCCTTTGTCTGGAACCAGCTGTTTCCTTTGACCATGGTACTGGCGGCTTCTAAGTAACTGGAAAGCTAAGCATGGTGAAATGAATCCTAGGAAAACAACTTCCTGTGTGAGAAGTGACTAAGGTGCCACAATGGTGTTTTTCAAGTGAATCCCCAGTAGTGCTCTCTTCTCAAGTGGGATCTTTTGAAATGATTCTACACTTTTCTACCCTGGAACCCAGATGGGTGGGATGAAGCCAATTCCTGAGATGTCCTCAAGACATTGTCCTATTGTCCCAATGCAGAGTATTTATATATTCTTTATAATTGCATAATTTCTTTAACAACTCCATCTTCCTTGTTCACAGCTTTGAATTTGGTCCCTTTCTTGTAAGACGGAATGTTTTAAAATATTTATGTTCTGCATTATGCTTCTTATTCTCAGTGTAACTATTGCTAAAAGTGTCTAGTAGCACTAACAAATACTAACAGTGTGAATGCTGAATTGCCATGTTATTTACTCTATCACATTAATTATTGTATCATTCTTAAGCTTGGCATCACACAAGTCTTACAGTGTGGATAAAATGTAGAGGAATCTCTTGCCACAATGTAACATGAATGCCTCTAATTCAAATCCTAATAGAATTCTTATTTCCATGTGAAACTTTGTAACTGTTACTACTTGTTTTTGTTTTATTGTAGCTGCAAGTTTCTCCTGGGCGCCAAACATAGCTATTAGTTTTCTCAGGTCCTGGTCCACAGTCCTGCATTCCTCAGCCACTTATAAAATAAATATCCAGAGGCTTAATATTACTTACAAACTGTATGGCCTATGGGTCAGGCTTCTCACTAGCTAGCTTTTATATCTCAACTCATTTCTGTTAATATATGTCGCCACGTGGTCGTGGCATTTACTGGTCTGCGGGCATCTTGTTGCTCCTTCAGCGGCGGCCTGGCGTCTTCCCCGCTTCCGCCCTTCTTCCCTCTGTCTCTCTGCTTCGATTTCTCACCTGGCTATAAGCTTTCTTGCTATAGGTCAAAATAGCTTTATTTATTATCCAATAGGAGCCACACATTCACAGCATACAGAGAGTCATCCCACAGCATTTTATTTTATTTTGACACTATTCAGGGCTCTTTAGTTCCCAGTAAAATGACCTTTAAGCTTTTATTACATTGCCAAGCTTTTCTTAGCCTGCATCTTCCAACTTTTCCAAATTCCTTTCACAAACTAACTCCAAAGGTGTATGAACTGTCTTAGCTGTAGAAGTCACTGTGTTCAGTAGCTTTGGAGACCACTGAGGATGGATATTAGGACTTTATGGAGACACATTAAGGGAAAGCTATTTCCTCCTGGTCAAAAGAATTGAATCTACCTCTGGCCCTGGATGGAGACATGACATTCTGATCTGCTCCAAAGACTAAAATATTACATATGACTCTCTTCCCATAAGAGTTAATGTTACCAGACCTGTCAGTCACTTTGCCAAGAGATCACCCTACCCTATCCCAGAAAGGCTGATCCACCTAAAGCCAGGTTAAGAAGATGGGAGGAATAGTTATCCTCCCTAGAAACCCTGCTCCTGTGCAGTGGCTGACAGAGTCACCACCAAGCAGCTCTCCAAAGTCTGTGTTGTGGGATAATCTTTTTGTACACTGTGAAGATGTGTCTCTGCCTAAGGCCCCTTCTGATTGGTTTAATAAAGAGCTGTATGTCCAATATCTAGACAGGAGAGGATAGGTAGGACTTGAGGAGAGAGAGAGAGAGAGAGAGAGAGAGAGAGAGAGAGAGAGAGAGAGAGAGAGAGAAGCTTGGGAAGAATCTGAGGCATGTGAGATTTGCTAGCCAGACACAGAAGGGGTCAGCTATACAGTATGGAGGAGAGGTAAGGAGCCACATGGCAGAACATAGATTAATAGAAATGAGTTAATTTGAGTTCTAAGAGCTGGTTGGGAACAAGCCTAAGCTAAGGCCAAGCTTTCATAATTAATAAGAAGTCTCATGTCATTATTTGGGAACTGGCAGTAAAAAGAAAGTCTGACTACAAGCTTGCCTGATTTTTCTGGGTTACTCAGAGAAGCTGAACTTTTCTTTTTTCTTCTTTTTCCAAAATCTGGACATGCTTTCCTTGATACCCATGGGCCTCCTCATTTTTCTGTGAAGCTACCCCTGCCCTTTCACTATGTAGATGCTTACAAAAGGCATGACTTTCTCTCTTTTCTCGATTTCTGGCCTCCAGCTGCCAAGATTTACAGATTTCCTATACTGTTGTTTTTCTCTCAAATTCTGATAAGTTGTCTTCAAGCTTCCCTTTTGATTCTGTTTTTTTATTAATGAGACTAAGAATCCACAAAAGGGAATGCCAGATTCCCCAGTAACATGTGGTGCCCTACATGGGACTCCCTAAAGTTTCTGATAACCATGGCATGATCCTATTTCTCTGCCATCAAGTCTTTCGTGCTAGAAACTCATTGTTGCAAATATAAAGCAAATACCTCAGAGAGACAACCTGAGGAGTCATCTCAGCTCATTGTTTCAGTTTTCAGTCCATGGTCACTTGCTGCATTCCATGTTTCTTGTTCTTGATCATGGTTGAAGGGCATGATAGAGGGAAGCTTGACTCCACATGGGAGATAGGGAGCAGATCGAGGCGTGAGGACAGGGTTGGGGACAAGGAAAAGTATTAAAAACACTGCTAGTGACCACATTTCCTAGTTTCCAGGACCTCCCAAATAGTCCCAGCAGCTGGGGCTCAAACCTTCAGCATATAAGCTTATGGGCACGTTTACATTCAATATACAACACCATCTAACTTGGACTCTATCACTCTATTCCTTTTTATTACAGAGATCACCTCTGTCTAGTTTCTTTCAAACCCTCTAATCTTCAGACCTTTACTGTAAAACATTTTAAAGTAGCCAGGCTCTTATGCACTATGGAATATTCCTTTACGCTGTGTAAACATGTGTCACTGTGATTGGTTTAATAAAGAAGCTGACTGGCCAGTAGCTGAACAGAATAAGGTTAGGCAGGAGAGCCAAACTGAGAATGCTGGGAAGGAGAAGGGCAGAGTCTGGAATAGTGAGCAGACACAGAGAGAAGCAAGATGGGCATGCTGCACTGACAAAAGGTATCAAGTCACATGGCAAAATGTAGATAAAATATGGGTTAATTGAAAATGTAAGAGTTAGCTAGTAACAAGCCTGAGCTATTGGTCAAGCATTTATAATTAATATTAAGCCTGTGTATGGTTACGTGGGAGTAGCTTATGGGACAGAAACTTCTGCCTACAATGCACTAATAGAGAACATCACGTGGCTATGAGGTAGCCAACCATAACAGACATGTCATCTGGAACCCTTGTATTCCTCCTTCAGTTTCTTTTCCCATTTTGCTTAGCAATTATTTAAAAATTTTACCCTTCTCCTCAAATCCTTACCTCCAAATTTTCCCTTTGTCTCAGATGATGTAGTTGCCTATGGTTTAGGTAAAACTTAGGCCATCAGGTAGGGACTTCCTAGCCCATAATAGCTATGAGAGCAGAAGTATACCTTCTGTACAGGTCTGTTCCCAGAGGAAAGTGCAGTGCTAGACACATGTTAAAGGGTTAGTAAATATTTACTGAACCAACAAAGATGGCTCTGTGGCACATGGTGCTGTTCACTCAGATCTGAAGTCCCTTTTTATTCCTGTGCTCACTTATATACACAGCCGCTCTTCTACATTCATATTCTGTTGAACTTAGTTATGATCCTGTGAGTGGCCAAGACGCGTGGGGAACAGGATGAGCTAGAGTGTGGTTCTCCATCTTTCTTTTCCTTGTGCCACAGAGAATGTGACATTCCAGACAGGGGCTGATGGAGTTTCATCACTCTTGCCGCAGGACCAGCAGAGGGGACATTGGCTGGGCAGTGAGAGAAACAAGCCTTCCTCAGAAGCCATAGAGAATCCCACAGACTCCAAAGGCTGAGAGGGAGAGAGAGAGAGACAGAGAGAGACAGAGAGAGAGACAGAGAGAGAGACAGACACAGAGAGAGACAGAGAGAGAGAGGGGGAGAGAGAGAGACAGAGAGAGAAACAGAGAGAGAGACAGAGAGAGAGAGAGAGAGAGACCTTCAGCCACAGGCTAGTCCCCTCCCTCTTTCACTTCACTTTATCACCACCCCTTGTCGCCTCTTGTATTTCAAATGTCCTCCTACAGTGGGCCTCTTTTATAGTTATTTATTTTAACTGGGGGTGGTGTTGACAAGATTTCTTTGTGCGACTGCCCTGGCTGGCCTGGAATTCATAGAAATCCACCTGCCTCTGCCTCAGTCTTTTGAGTGCTAGGATTACAAGCATGAGCTACTATGCCTGTATACCTGAATAGCTATGCTTTTAACCATTAGAGTCCTAAACAATAATGTGAACTTCTGCTCAACAGGTTTTCATTACCACCATCTGAAAGAATTTATTATATACTTAGTTTCATTTAGTACTATACAAGCAGACATGTAAACAAAGCAGTGCAACTAATTTGGCAAGAGATTTAATACTAAATGTACAGATAGTAATTGATCAAAATATTAATAGTTATCACTGATGATAAAGGAGGCCCAAGCTTAAGCTGGGTTCAAAGGGAAGGCTGCATCTCAGAAAGGTCTGCACTTAACTAAGCTAGTACTTAACAAACTGCCATGGGTTAGATAAGTGTCCCCAGTGGACTATGAGTTAAAATCTCAGCTCCCAGTCCCTGCTCAGGAGGTGGCATAACTTTTATGAGATAAGGCTAGCGGGAGGTCTTTAGGACATTGGGAGCATGGCCTTGAAGAACCTTAGCCTCTCTTACTTGTAGTCATGAGGGCTTTGTCTACCAAACACAGCCTCACCACTGACCCACGAGCCATAGACTAATTGATCATGGATTGAAAATTTCAGAACTATGAGCCAAAACAAACTATCCTACTTTTAAAGTTTATTATCTCAGATATTTTGTTACAGTGGTCAAAAGCTGACTAACACATCTAGCATGCTTAAGAACTCACTGGACCTGTACAAAATGATGGTGTAGAATCTATAGTTCTAAGCAACAGATACTTATATGGAGAAAACATATACATATTAGAAACAATTTCCTTCCTACATGACCGCTGCAGATGTTCTGTGGAAGTCACAGCTGGAAACACTGTTCACTTTGCTGTTCCTAGCAGCTTAGGAGACACAGGCCACGCCCCCTCTGGTGAGATGCACCGTGTCCACAAGGCCCTTCAGAGAAAGCAAGAAGAGAGGGAGCAGGCTTTCCTTCCCTGAAGTCGCTCTTCTCACCGGTGCGCATTACCTCCAATACGGTGTGTCTTTGGGGTCCACGTTTTGCCTGTCACAAATCCCTTGATACAATGGCTAAAATAAGATTTAAATTAACTTCTTTCTCTGAGGATAAGCCCTGCTGGGATGATGACATGGTTCGGTAATCTTGCACTCTGTCTGTCTTCTTGATTTGTCATTCATGATGTGACTTTGGTACTGTGTCCAAAATTGAATGTTATATTAATTAATTTTCTGTGACAAAACACCATGACCAGAAGCATTTTAATGGAAGAAAATAATTTATTTTGAATTATAACTGTAAGAGGGCTCAGAATCCATCATGGAAGGGTAGCTTGTCCATAAGTGGCAGGCCTGGTGGTCAGAGCAGGAAGCTGAGAGATCACATCTTTAGCAGAGACTAAACAGGAAGTGGGATGAGACTATAAACATTCAGGACCGACGCCCCACCCCCACCCCAATTCCTCCAGCAAGGCTCTACCTCCTACAGGTTCCACAGCCTCCCCAAACAATGCTACCAACTGGGAACATGTATCTAGGCCTTTGGGAGCCTTTCTCATGCAAAACACTACACAAGTTCTAAAAATGGCTTCTCAACTTTGCATTAATGTGGTATGTGTGAATAGAATATGGATGCAGAAAAACAAACACGGGAAACATTCAGTGGTCACTGTAGTCTGTGTGGGAAATGAAGTGGCTTGGACAAGGTGGTGTTGGAAACAGTAAAATGGGGATCTGAGATATTTGGAAGGGCACATTGGGAAGGGAACTGTGTGTGGTGGAGGAACAGGAAATGTGTGAGGGATGGCTGGAGGGAGGTAACGATTTCAGGCTCTGGCTTTAAATACTGAGTGGCTCCCTTGAGAGAGTTATGGACAACAGTATTGGAGGAGCTAATCAGGAATTCAATTTGTGTAATGTAAGCTTGAAGTTTCTATTAGACAGTTGTGAGTTACCTATTGGTTTATAGAGTTTTGGACTATTATCTGGATTTTGTCATTTCCTGCCTGATGTCTATATTAATAATTAGGAATAAATCTGTATTCCTTTCATTCTTCAGTCTCATTTCTGAAATTTTATGGTCATTTGTTTTTTTCAGTAGCGTCTTTAACATTTGATTTCTCCAGCTCATTTCTGCCTGTTGCAGACAACACAGTAGTTCCTCTCTACCCCTACCCACAACTCCATGTTTCTAAAATCACAGGATGCAGCCGGGCGGTGGTGGTGCACTCCTTTAATCCCAGCACTCGCGAGGCAGAGGCAGGTGGATCTTTGTGAGTTTGAGGCCAGCCTGGTCTACAGAGCAAGATCCAGGAAAAGGCACAAAGCTACACAGAGAAACCCTGTCTCAAAAAACCAAAAAAAAAAAAAAAAAAAAAAAAAAATCACAGGATGCCTTGGGACTTATACAAGTCTCAAGTCTACACAGGTCAAGCTTTGGGGGATGGATCAATGGACTTCTTTCAGATGAATGACTATCTGGGGAAATTTGTCTCATGTAACTTTTTTCTTTTGCTATTGTCCATTTATTGAGGAATTATGCATAGAAATACAAAATATTTTTGAAAATGACAAAACACTGAGTAAATATTAAGTTAAATAGGGCATTTATTACTGGTAATTTCTATGTTGAAAATAGGGTGAGGATGTAGATCAGCTGGTCGGGTGCTTGCCTAGCATGTCTAAAGCCCTGAGGTGTGATCCCAGCACTGTTTAAGTGGCACATAGTGGGTGCATGTCTGTAACCCCAGAATGCGGGAGGCAGACACAGGAAGGTCAGGAGTTCAAGGCCATCTTTTGTTACTTATAGAGTTCCAGGGAGGCTGGGATATATAAGACCCTGCCCAATAAAAGGATGAGGAGGAGAAGGAGGAAGAAGAAGAAGGAAGAGGAAAAAACTCAATAAATAATATGGGTGGGAAACAAATACAGAAAATAAAGAAAAAGAAACCTGCTCTATGGTTCCTTATGTGAAGATATTTCAAGAGCATCTTATGGTCTTAGAGCCAGTCCTCAGCCTGTCAGATTCAGAAATGATTTCATCAGGTCTCTCAAAGAGATCTGGCTATGGAGGACTGAGAATCTCTAAGCGGACAATCAACCGATTAGGTCTTTCTGACAGAAGACATAATAAGTAACAGTGTAAAATAAGCCAAAATTGAGGATGGGATCCTGATATCTGCATAGCAGGTTTCTTCCACAACCAGTCTTTAGGTCACAGATTTGCTTGGCAGGTATTTACCTTGTGAGATGTCCTACAAAGATACCTTTGTGAAGCCAAATCTGGGAAATCAGTTTTTTGTCCTCCAGAGAAGTTTCTGTCAAGGTTAGCCCCATTGCTCTTCTGGAGTCAAAGAAGTCTCCTTCTGCACAAATCAGATAAACACTGATGAATTCCAGAGGAGCTATTTCTATGGGTCACACAAGACGCAAAGCAATTGGACAGGAAGTTTTGCGTTAAGTGACATCTGAGCATTATCTTCTCAACACAAGCGTTGGTCAATTTCTTACTGAACCAACAAATTTGTTAACCGTCTCTTCAATGTTTTGTGTGATGATCACATTGCTTTCTGTTTTCACTTCCAGAAGACAGGCTAGAATAGGCCAACACTATCTCATGCCAACAACATTCAAGTTTCAAAAATGGCTTTAACCTTTAAAGTTGTGTGCCAGAACCATTAAATCTATGGAGATTTAATCTATAGCTTTTCCACAATTAAATTATTCAAACTAATTAGAAAGGAAGCCAGACTTAAAGGAGGAGCCATTAGTGACTTCCCTCTGGACTACACCTCCTAAAGGTCCATGGCCTCAACATTTCTAATAAGTGGATGGAGCCTCTACTATGAAGGACAAACCACATCTATAACAGCACCATTCTTACTTCCTGTCATATGAATTGCCCAGTACACTGCTTGTCTCCTCAAAGCCAGCAAAGGACATTTCTATCAAAACTGGTTGCCATCAATGTAATAGGAGAAAATGCATGTGCTCATTGCCATATACAATCTTCACAACTATTTATTTATTCACTTTGTGTGTGCACATGTGCTCATGTACTTGGGGGTCAGATAACCATTTGAGAGAGTTGATTCTCTCCTTCCACCACGTGGGTTTTCCGGTGGGGCAGCAAGGACCTTTGCCTTCTGTGCCATCCTGGTGGCTCCTTTTTCACATTTAGTAAACAAAAGGTGTTTAGGTGTTTAAGGAGATGCATTTCTGAGGGTTCCAAAGGAGGAGAGAGGTAAACTCAAGATCATACACATCTTGGCCTTAAGCACGGTTCATTTGCTGTTTTAACACTCTTGTCTATAATTTCTCACAAAAAGAAATATGATCTCCATATCAGCAACTTCAATTTTATCAGTTGTATTGAAATTTTTGATCATCTGCCAGAAAAACACAAAACAGTACCCCATGGGCAGGGAACTCCTCTTTCTTCCTATGTCTACTCTGCTTCCCTATCAGTTCCCTGCAGTGGGTAGCTGTGCCAGCTTTGACCTGGAAGTACTACCCCTAGTGAGGCTTCTGGGAACTGCCAAGCCTACCTATGACCCACCCCTGGGGTGGGGCTGAGATGCAAGCCCTTAATACCCAAGATCTGGACGCGGCTTTCTTGGTTCCTCATGACCCTGGATACTGAATGGTAGACTGAGCAGAGTTCTCCAGAGAACCCCGCTGGACTGCACCTCACCTCTTCCAGATCCTGTAACCAACCCCTTCACTGGCTGTAAGTTACCTCAAAATAAATCTCCTTTTAAAGTACATGTAGTTGCCTTGTTAATCCCCACAATAGTTCCCCATGGTCAGGGAATGCCTCTTTCTTTCCATGTCTCCTTCATTTCCTGATCTCCATGATGGGTCTCTAGCTTCAGACTGGGTTGTAGGAAGACCTACATCCTTAGAATGAAGGCATGCTCCAAATGTCTTCTCATTCCTTCAGCAAGCTTGGCTGACTACTGAATTCTCATTTAACAATGATTTCCTATACTGTTGTCTTCCAATGTCCTGTGCAGCAAGGAAAAGCTTGCCGGCATTCTGATTCTTACTCTTTTGTAAGTAGTCTGTCTTTTTGCCCTGAAACTTTTAGGATTTTCTCCTAATCTTCAGAAGAAAGCAAAAGGTCAACAAGAAGGAATGAGAATCATGAAAGGAAAATACCAGGATGTGAGCCAATAATATGAATGAATAAGGGTTCTTTTTAGAAAGTTAGCTTTACAAAAGCATACTTTTTTATACTAGCCATATCTAAAACAAAATGACTCCGAACAATTCAAGTGAAGTTTTGGAATGCGAATATAAAGAAAGCAAATATGACATTATAAATTTCACATGTAATAAGATTCAAAGTGATAAGTCATTGAATATAAAAAGAGAACATTTATAGTGACGAAAGAAGCAATCTTTGAAAAAGGACAAGGAGAGGTGGCAGAGAGAGACGGCTCAGCAGTAAAAAGCACTGGCTGCTCTTCCAGGAGACACAGGTTCCATCCCCAGTGCCCACATGGCAGCTCACACTGTCTGTAGCACTAGTTCCAGGGATCCAGTTACCTCTTCTGGCTGCCAAGGGCACTAGGAACACAAGTACACAGCAACATGTAGGCAAAACATCTATGCACGTAAAATAAAAATAAAATAAATTTAAAAAGAAAAAAGAATAGTTAAAAAATTTTCACTTAAAGCATAACATCTAAAGTGTGAAACTGAAATGTTATTAACACAAAAAGAAATGTGCAGTTCTGTATACATGTATGGGAGGCTTTTGTAGAGAGTTACCAAGGCTGATGGAGCAAGTGAACAGCACTTAAGAATATAGATAATTCAAATAATAAAGTAAATAGAATTTAAGAATAAATGTAAAGTTTTGACCAATACAATTGGCAAATTTTATCTCATAGATATACATACATATATACATATATGTATGTATATATTTTATTTATAAGTAAGGTTTCTAACCCAGGCTGGCCTCAAATTCCCTATGTAGTCAAGGATAACCTTCAATTTCTGATCCTCCTGCCTCCACCCACTGACTGCTGGCATTATAGTGTACCATTTCATTCAGTTTATGAGTTACGCTAGGCAAACCCTCTGCCAGCTGAGCCACATTCCCAGCCTCATACTTAATTTTTTAAAAAGTACGTGCACATTGTTTCCAACATCCATGGAATAGCTACACAAGCTGAGCAACAAATCAAGGGTAATATCTCAAATTTTAAGAAATAATTGAAATCAGAAATCATATACTCTTGATTCTCTGATTTCAATGAAGTAAAATTAGAAATTAACATGAGAATAAAAATCCAGTGGTTCTACACTATTCTCTCAAAGTGTTCAAAAATTAAAGCTAAGATTATAACCTGTTCTCAAATAAGCCACAAATGAGAAACACTTTTCTAAAGCTTAAGTTGACACAGCCAGAGTAGCACTCAGAGTCTGCTGCACCAACGTAAATAATACAGTAAAAGAGTAAGACATGTCATGGGGGTACATGGCTATGATCCCAGCACTCCAGAGGCAGGAGGATCGCTATGTGTCCAGCACTGATTGCAATAGTGAGTCCCAGGCCAGCCTGGTTTTCGGCTGCTTGCTCTGCCTCTTGATCTGTGGTTGACTTTATTTAATCCTGTTTACAATATTCAAGCAGAAAGCTCTTAGACTAAAGGTGTGCGTGAGGGCTGAGTCACATCACAACTAGAAACAGGTTTTTCCAGTAAACAATGCAACTCCGCAACACTTTCCTTCATCACCTCTGTAGCCTGGAATCTAGCAGAACCCATGGCACAAAACAGTGCAGAATCAGAAACAAGTCGGCAGAAGTGTTTCTTCCTCCTCGGCAGCCCAGACCGTGGGAAGGAAGGCGGCCGCTGTCCTCGTTGCTCTCTCTCTCTCTCTCTGGGGAAGAACGTGGGGATGTTTAAAATCACTCAGCCACCTTCCTCACTGTGTTGTCTTAGCAGACAGTGTTTTAATAGGCTTAACACTTCTGAAGTTTATCTGTTCAAGATATGTCTCTCTCTAAAATTTTTGTTATGAAACATGAGTTCACTGGAACAAAAACAATGTCATGTGTTTTCCCCAACTGGATCACTGACATCATAGAAATACTGCACATCAGGGATCTCCACAAAGCTCAAATGATTCCTCCATCTCCGGAATCCACGCTGTGTGTGTTATTTTCCAGGAAAAGAACTGTAATGTGGGGGAACAAATAACATATTCTATTTAATAAATTTGCCTTGTAATGCTTTATTATTTTTACTGTGAGAGATTTTTTTCTCTTCTTGGTTTCTTGTTTGTTTGTGCGAGACAGGGTTTCTCTGTGTCCTCAAACTCTCTATGTAGACCAGGGTGGTCTTGAAATCACAGAAATGCTGGAGCTAACAGACATAAACCAAATGGACCTAACAGATAGCTACAGAATATTCCATCCAAACACAAAAGAATATACCTTCTTCTCAGCACTTTGTGGACCTTTTTCCAAAACTGACCATATACTTGAACACTAAGCAAGTCTCAATAGTTACAAGAAAATTGAAATAACTCCCTTTATCCTACTAGACCACCATGGACTAAACCTGAACATCATCAACAACAGAAACAACAGAGAACTTAAAAATTCATGGAAATTGAATAATTTTCTACTGAATGAAAAATGGGTCAAGACAGAAATAAAGAAATAAAGACTTTCTAGAATTCAATGACAAAGAATGCACAACATACCCAAACTATGGGACACAGTGGAAGTGATGCTAAGAGGAAAGAAAGTTCATAGCATTAAGTGCTACATAAAAACTTGGAGAGATCTCATACTAACAACTTAACAGTGTACCTGAAAGCTCTAGAACAAAAAGAAAAGCACACACAAGAGGAGTAAACAGCAAGAAATTATCAAATTGGTGGCTGAAATCAATAAAATAGAAACAAACAAAACAATACAAAGAATCAATGAACCAAAGAGTTGGTTCTTTGAGACAATCAACAAGATAGACCAACCCTTATCTAAACTAACTAAAAGACAGATCGACAATTGATAAATAGGACCTCATGAAACTGAAAAGCTTCTGTAGGGCAAAGGATACCATCATTTGGACAAAATGGCAGCCTATAGATAGGAAAGGATTTTTACCAGCCCCACATCAGATAGAGGTGTGATATCAAAGTATATAAAGAACTCAAAAAACTAGACATCAAAAAACCAAATGATCCAATTAAAAATGAAGTACAGAGCTAAATACAGAATTCTTTTTTTTTTCTTCCGGTTTTTCGAGACAAGGTTTCTCTGTGTAGCTTTGCGCCTTTCCTGGAACTCACTTGGTAGTCCAGGCTGGCCTCGAACTCACAGAGATCCGCCTGCCTCTGCCTCCCAAGTGCTGGGATTAAAGGCGTGCGCCACCACCGCCCAGCGTTAAATACAGAATTCTTAATAGAGGAATCTCAAATGACTGAGAAACAAAGTAATGTTCAATAACGTTAGTCATCAGGGAAATGCAAATCAAAATGACTCTGAGATTCCATCTTACACCTGTCAGAATCACAAGGATATGGAATAAAGGCAACACTCCTCCATTGCTGATAGGAATGCAAACTTGTACAGCTGCCATTGAAATCAATATGTCAGTTCCTCAGAATGTTGGTAATTGATCTACCTTGAGACCCAGCTATACTACTCTTGGGCAAAGGATTCTCCATGTTACCATAAGGACACTTGCTCAACTATGTTCATAGCAGCTTTAGTCATAACAGCCAGAAACTGGAAACATGCTAGATGTCCCTCAAATGAAGAATGGATAAAGATAATGTGGTACTTTTACACAATGGAGTACTACTCAGCTGTTAAAAACAATGACATCATGAAATTTTCAGCCAAATGGATGCACTAGAAGAAACCATCCTGAGTGAGGTAACCCAGACCCAGAAAGACAAATATGATATGTATTCACTTATAAGTGGATATTAGCTGTTAAGGAAATGATAATCAAGGTACAGTTCAGGGCTCTGTGGGGAAAGGGGGCATGGATCTCCTTGGGAAGGCGAAATAGAATAGATTCTGTGGGTGAACTGGGGCAAGGTGGGGACAGGATTGGAAGGGATCAGATGGGGAGTTGGGGAGAGATAGCATGGGAAGAGACAGCTGGAATTGGGGGGGCATTTTGGGGGTAGTGTGGCAACCTAAATGCAGTGAAAACTTCCTGGAATCTATCTATGAGAGTGACTCTAGTGAGGACTTCTAGTAATGGAGGATATGGAGTCTGAACTGACCATCTTCTGTAGTCAGGCAAGGCTTCCAGTGGTGGGGATGGGTTACATTTGGTTGAATTGTTGGCCAAGGGGGCCTCTAAATCCCATGGAGATCCTTAACAAACCCAGGCCGATGCTGGGACAAAAAGTCACTTTCCAAAAACTGTCAGCAGGGCCCCATTGCTAAGGACAAAATCCACATAGCTCATTGAACGTGAAGAGTTTAAGCTAGTGCCTGGAGTCATCACCATTACATTCTAGCCTCTTTGGTGTGGGAAGGTACCCTGTAGGCTATGGAAAGAGAAACTTGGCCACCAACTCAGCCACAAAACCTTCAACCTACCATCTGTCCTGCCTGCAAGATGTGCTGGGGTAATGGTGGCTCAAAACTTGTGAGAGTGCCCAAATGATGTGTGGTTTAACTTAAGACCCAGGCCATGAGAAGGACTCCATGCCCTACACTGCCTGGATAGCCAGGAACTGGAGAGTGGATAGTCCAGAGACCTAGGGTAGAACCAAACACTACTGGAAAAAAAATTCATGAAATGATTTCTAATGAGATTCTGCTATACTCATAGACTGGTGCCTTGTGGTGGTATTGTGTTCCCCAAAATATTGTGTACCTTAATAAACTTATCTGGGGTCAGAGAACAGAAAAGCCACAAGATACTTAGGCTAGTAAATGTTAGCACACGCCTTTAATCCTAGCATTCCAGAGACAGAAATCCCTCTGGATCTCTGTGAGTTCCTGGCCACATTGGAAACAACCAGGCATGGTGACTCATGCCTTTAATCCCAGGAAGCAAGCCTTTAATCCCAGGGAGTGGTGGTAGAAAGCAGAAAGGTTTGTAAGGCGTGAGGACCAGAAACTGGAAGCATTTGGCTGGTTAAGCATTTGGCTGGTTAAGCATTAGGCTGGTTAAGCATTTAGGCTTCTTGCAGCAGTTCAGCTGAGAGCCATTGGGATGAGGACACAGAAGCTTCCAGTCTGAGGAAACAGGACCAGCTGAGGAATTGGCAAGGTGAGATAGCTGTGGCTTATTCTGTCTCTCTGACCTTCCAGCATTGACCCCAATAACTGGCCTCAGGTTTGATTTTATTAATAAGAACTTTTAAGACTCATGCTACATCTGGCGCCCAATGTTAGTGGTACTAATTCTTGAAAAGACCCGAGCTACACTCGGCCGGTTGTGGTGGCGCACGCCAGTAGGATTACTGAAGGAGGCAGAGGCAGGAGGATCCCGAGTTAGAGGCCAGCCTAGGAGGCCAGCCTAGGAGGCTTGCTAATGAGAAGCTTCAGCCCGGACTGAGCCACAAACAGTGGTGGGACCATGGAAGCAGTGGCTACTGCTCCATGTTGCCAGCTCCTTCTCATCGTGTTGGTGACTGTGGTGATGCTGCTACCTGAGACAAAGGGTTTACTACTGCTTGTTCAGAGAAGAATTGCCAGGACCATCGTGTTACAAGAAAGCATCGGCAAAGGTCAGTTTGGAGAAGTTTGGCAAGACAAATAGTGGGGAGAAATTGCTGTGAAGATTTTCTGTTCTAGGGAAGAATGTTCATGGTTCCGAGAGACAGACATTTATCAGACTGTGATTGCTCCAAACCACAGAGGAAGCACACAAAAAAAAGTTTACGGGGAACCATGACCACGCCTAACAGTGACTTTGAAATCTTCAAAAGGATGACAGGACTCCACAAAGATGATTCCACATGGACTATCATAAAGCCATTAAGCTGATTAATACCATGGAAAAATCAACTTTAGACTACAAACTGGTCAGGACAATTTCGAGATGACTAGCTGAGATGATCCAGCCTGACAGACTACTCGAGCAAGGACTTGTGACAAGCCCTGAACTTTCCTACTATCAGTGACTGGACAAATGATACAGGACTTGACAAGTAACTCAAAAATTTTCTTTTCAAGATTCCCTGAAGATATCTTCACCCCTAGAAAGCAAAAAGAAAAAGAGAATATAGGTATGAGATAGATCATCGAATCTACTCTGAGAAAAAAGATAAAGAAATAATAGGTTAAATAGGTAGATTACTGAATCTACACTGAAGAAAAAGGGGAAGATATAAAATGACAAAAGGTAGACAACTGAATCTATTATGAAAAGAAAAAAAGAGAATATAGATATAAGATAAAAAAGGGAGATTATGGAATCTACTTTTAAAAAGGAACTACTTGTTTTAAATAAGTAATGAAAATTTTTTGTCTGAATTTGTCAAAGTTACTGGACTGGACATTGTTATATATAATGGAATTTTTTATCTGAATCTGTCAAATGTTACTGGACTAGACATCATTGTAATTTTTGACTGTATATATTATATATACTTATTAGATAGTTTTTCTTGTATTAGTTACAAGCTTTTTTAAATTTTAGACAAAAAGAGAGGAAATGTGATGGTATTGTGTTCCCCAAAATATTGTGTATCCTAATAAACTTATCTGGGGTCAGAGAACAGAACAGCCACAATATGAAACATAGAGGTTAGGCAGTGGTAGCACACGCCTTCAATCCTAGCATTCCAGAGACAGAAATCCCTCTGGATCTCTGTAAGTTCAAGGCCACATTGGAAACAGCCAGGCATGGTGACTCATGCCTTTAATCCCAGAAAGCAGCCTTTAATCCCAGGGAGTGGTGGTAGAAAGTAGAAAGGTTTATAAGGCATTGAGGACCAGAAACTAGGAGCATCTGGCTGGTTAAGCATTTGGCCTGGTTAAGCATTTTGGCTGGTTAAGCTTTTAGGTTTCAAGCATAGTTCAGCTGAGAGCCATTGGGATGAGGACACAGAAGCTTCCAGTCTGAGGAAACAAGATCAGTTGAGAAGTTGGCCAGGTGAGGTTACCTGTGGCTTGTTCTATCTCTCTGACCTTCCAGCATCACCCCAATAACTGGCCTCAGGTTTGATTTTATTAATAAGAACTTTTAAGATTCATGCTACAGTGCCTTGTCTAGTCATCATCAGAACAGGTTCTTCTGGCAGCAGGTGAGAGCAGGTGCAGGACCCACCACTAGACAACTATGCAGAGGCAGAGTTTAAATTGGAGGTCTCCATCAGGTCTCTTCCCTCAGAGATCTGGGAATCCTGTTCAGAAGAGTAGGTGGAAAGATTGTAGGAGTCAGAGGAGATGGATGTAGATGTAACCAACCTTCTTATTAAATAAGAAACACAGAACCAATGCAAAGAAGAAAGCCAAGAGGTCAGAGCTAAGAGCTAAAACCTTACCCTTCCTCCTGCAGTGGTCCTACCTCTCCGAACCAGAGCTACCCCTGTGTTAAAGTCTTTATATAGAGTTCCTGTTCTGTCTTCTCATTGGTTGTAAACCCAACCACATGACCGCCTCGTCATGGCCTGTCTGTATAGGCCTCCAGGTTTTCCATGCTTGGTATTGAGATTAAAGGCATGTGTATCCAATAATGGCTGTATCCCTGAACACACAGAGACTTACCCAGCTCTGCCTACCAAGTGCTGGGATTACAAGTGTACGCCACCACTGCCCTGCTTTCCTATGGCTTGCTAATAGCTCTGACCCCCGGGCAACTTTATTTATTAACATACAAATAACATTTTAATACAAATAAAATATCACCATAGATGGAGGACATCGGGAGAACAGGGCCCACTGAATCTACTAGGCAAGGCTCCTATGAGCTCACAGAGACTGAAGCAGCAAGCACAGGGCCTGCAGGGGTCTGCACCAGGTCCTCTGCGTATATATGTTATGGCTGTTAGCTTGGTGTTTTGTGGGACTCCTAACAGTGGGAGTGGGTATATACCTGACTCTTTTGCCTGCTCTTAGGACTCCTTGGGTTGTCCTGTCCAGCCTGGATGTGAGGGCTTTCGTGTTGTCTTATTGTATTCTGTTTTATCCTGGTTGGCTGTGGACTCTTGGAGGCTTGCTCTTTTCTGAAGAGGAAACGGAGGGGAGTGGATCTGGGGGAGAGGAGAAGTGGGAGCAGGAAGCTGGGAGGAGTAGAGGGAGGGGAAGCTTTTTTGAATGTACTGTATGAGAGAAGAATGTATTTTCAATTAAAAAAAGAATGTTGAGAGGTGAGGTGCTGTGCTCAGCAGGCACAACACTGACATCCATGCATCTGGGGTACAGGGAGTCTCTAGGGAGTGCAGGGAATCCAAGTGATTCTCTTTTCCTTTTGTACTTTCTTCTCCTTCTCTTCCTCTATTTCTCTCACCCCTTCCTCTTTCTCCTTTTGATTCATCATCATTACCATCATTATCATCATCATCATCATCATCATCATCATCATCATGATTATTACTAAGACAGGGTGTTGGTAGGTAATCCAGGTTGGCCTGGGACTTACTGTATAGCCCAGGGTGGCCCCCCAACTCACCATCTTCCAGTCTTGGCCTCCTGAGTACTGGATTCCAGGACTGAGCACCATCATACTTTGATCATTATTTTTGTGAGAAGATTGAGTATGTTACAAAACTCAGCAAAACCATTTAAAAGTCTCATGTGAGGTTCAGGTATGGTGGTGCACACCTGGAATCCCAAAACTCTGGGGATTGGAGATAAGTCTGAAGTGACCAGGAACTGTCTTAGTTACTTTTTATTGCTGTGATAAGATACCTTGATCATGGCAACTTATAAAAGAAAGAGTTTATTTGTGACTTATGGTTTCAAAGTGTTAGGGCACCATCCCCCCAATGACACATCTACTCCAACAAGGCTACACCTCCTAATCCTTCCCAAACAGTTCCACTAATTAGGGACCAACTATTCATACATATAAGCCTATGGAGGTCATTCTTGTTCAAAATACCACAGGAGCTTAAGGCTATCTTTGGCTATATAGCAAGCTCAAAACCAACCAAGGCTACACGAGACCCCGTCTCACCCTCCCTCCCCAACAAAAACAAAGCAAAAAAAGAATATGGGCTATATAGACTGCAGACGGACCAAGCAGAGGGAAGGGCACTATGCTGTAAATGCCAGGGGAGAGCAGAGTGTGTAGGCAGATGAAGGCATGGCCATGTTTGGAGTCTTGGTTTAGGAAATGCAGGAAAGTTCAGATCAATGTCACCTGCAGACAGAGGGAACAGCACAGACATGAGGAGCAAGAAGATTTGAAATTTCTGTACTGTAGGGAGGAAGAAAGTGGCCAGAGGGACTTGTTGAAGTTTGGGCTGTGCTAAAGGCCCAGGGAAAGTCTGTAATCATACACTGCAGTGATACTCATGTCTCTGCTCTGAGAATTTCTCCAGCAGCTCTCTTGGCTCAGTGTAAGCATTTGTAAGGTGGATGTAGCTGACTGTGGTCTGAGAGCCCCCTTTAATTGGTCTATAGCTGAAAGCTCTTATGATAAGGGTGGGTCTAGAGCAGAGACTGGTGAATAGTGGTTAACTTGCTCCCTGTGATACTTCTGACACAGGTCTGATAACCTCTCTAGCTGCCTCTTCACTCCTCCTTAAAAAGCACCGTCTCTCATATTCACAGTGTCTCTCTGCGTCATAATCTCTTCTAAAACCTTGTCCAGGTGGATGTGTGTTGACCACAGCTTTTTGTTTATTGGATTTGGCCCAGCCGATGGAAGTGAGATGGAGCAGGACCATCTAAGTGATTTTCTCCTGACATCATTATCTAACATATGCCCATGACCCCTTTCTTTTGAAAACACATTTTGGTGTGTGTATTTTAGGGGATGAAGTCCTTTTATCAAGGACTGTTTTATATCTCCCCTAGCTCTCTTTGTGGGCTTCCGTGTTTGGCTGATGTCAGGTTCAGATTTCAGGTAAGTGGGGAAGAGGAGGTACAGGCAGTTCCCACTTTTTCATCATTGTGACTACCTCATCTGGCACTACCAGTACCTCAGTGGCTGCTGCATCAGTCTGGAGAGTGGAATCGGGCAGCCTATCAGAGGGCAGAATCATACTCCTTAGAGAGAGCATCTTCCTTCAGGGTGATTGAAGACTTGGTTTTCAGAGTCCATCTAAAGATATACTAATGTGCTACTGAAGATTGTTTTCATATCTTCATTAGCAAATGAGACCAGCTAAGGGCCTGTTTCACATTAATCACATAAGATATCCTCGAATAAAGTAGAAAAATTTAGTACTTTGAAAGATATTATTGTTACTTTTTCAATTTTATTGGTGAAATATAGCTTAACTAAGACAAAAACGCACAGGAAGAGACAATACCAGATAAACAAGAAGACTGAAGGAAACCAGTCATGCAATCGTTCTTTATTTTTTCAGGAGAAAGCTCAGAGTGGTATTTGTACAGCAGGCCTAGAAGGCAAGAAGTCTGAAGTAAAATGGAGAAGTTCACGTCCTTCAAGAAGAGCAGTGGGATGAATCCTGTGTAAGAGCTAGCATGAGTAAGAGGCTGGAATCCACTCATAATGTGGAAAAGAAGGAGGTGCTTCTCGTAAAAACTGTCAACCAAAAACAAAGTATTCTACCAAAGTCAGAATCCAAATGTGCAATTTAAAATGTGTAGTAGTGTTCAATAATTAGTGGAGGGTGAGAAACAAGGATGCATTTAGTCTTGACTCCAGAGCATTTTTAGTGGCACAGGGACCGAGATGTTGGCACTACATAGAAGAAAGTCACGTTTGGAACTATTTCTGCTGTCCCTTCTGGTACTGGGGTGTCTGACCATGGTGAATGAATCACAGTACCTTGTTGATTTCCTTAACCCTGCTTACACATTTACAATCACTCCTTTACTAACACCTCTTTCCTTCACCTTCTGAGAGTAGCTATTAGTGTCCTGGATAAAGAGAAGGAGCTGCCCACTGTAGGCCATGAAGTCACACGGGAGGTAACAGATGCATGTGCCTTGTCCTCCCTCAGCCAGACTCAGTCCCCATGACCGTGGACTTCTCATAGTGTGCTCATCTTCCTGTGCCAAGAATCACTCCTGTGTTTGCTTGTCTTTTAGCTAAAACAGATCCTGAATGCAAGCGCAGCATGTTAGATAAACATTAATCAGTTCCAGTGGCCACTTGATGCTTTAGAGGTAAAGAGTGGGTGACTGAAAAGCTTCTCTCCCCCATTTTGATCAACGGGCAGGCCCAATCCATCTCCACTTGGCACCAGTTTGGAACCCTTGTGCAGGTAGGGTTTGCTCTCCTCTTTCTCGGAATGGCCTTGCCTCTCTGCATTGGAGGAAACTTAGGTTGGTTTTGAGGTTTCTTTCTCTTTCTGCACTGTGTGTGTGTGTGTGTGTGTGTAGGCTAGGCTAGAAAGTATCTTTGGGTGTGTGTGTGTGTGTGTGTGTGTGTGTGTGTGTGTGTGTGTGTGTAGGCTAGGCTAGAAAGTATCTTTGGGCATCACTCCTGAGGAGTCATTAGCCTTGTTTTTTGAGATGGGGTCTCTCATTGGCCAGGAGCTCACTGATCAGGCTGGGCTGGCCAGCCAGCTGGCTCCAGGGATCTGCCCGTCTCTGCTTCCCCAGTGCTGAGATTGCAAGGCTGTACCTCTGCGCTGGGCTTTTTTTGTATGTGACCAGGTGACTGCACTCATTCTCACGCTTGCAAGGCAGCAACTTCAGCAGCTGAGGCATGTGCCTCGCCCTTCAGGACTTTCTGAGGAAGTGTTCATACTTGAGAATACAGGCTGAAGAGTGGAATGCCCCTGGAATTGGGCAGTGGTGTTCTTCTCTTTCAGTTTCTCTTTCTACAAAGTTCCTTTTCTTATCAGGTCTTTGAACTCTTCTGCTTCTTCTCAACTCTTTTTTCACTTCCTCAAAAATAAAATTGAAACCATCCCCTGTTCCTTCCTTATTCCTGGAATCGTAGTCACGTCTCTCATCTAAGTTTCCATATCTTGATTTCCTAGAGCAAGCTACTCACTTTCTCCTTTTCGTTCTACCATTCTTTGTATTTTCACACCATCAAATGCAGTTTATGTTTCTTTCTTCCCAGCTCTTTTTTTTTTTTTTTTTTTTTTTTTTTTTGGTTTTTCGAGACAGGATTTCTCTGTGTAGTTTTGGTGCCTGTCCTGGATCTCACTCTGTAGACCAGGCTGGCCTCGAACTCACAGAGATCCGCCTGCCTCTGCCTCCCGAGTGCTGGGATTAAAGACTTGCACTACCACTGCCCGGCTCTCCCCAACCCTTTTAGTGTACTCTTTGGTCCTTTAATTACTTCCTCCCGTTTGATTGACAAGACTGGGTAGCTAGCCCACTTAAGCTTCTTATTTTTTGTATGATTCAATTAGATAAACATATTTTTAGGTCCAATTCCTTTTTTCTCTTTCTCTTCTTCCTCTGAGGTTTGAAGCATGGTTCCTGTTGCTTTATACTAGACTTTTTGGCACAACAAAAGTTATCAGATTCATCTAGAGAATTTTCCCAAATAAATATGTCTTATCTTTCTACTACTTCAGGTTCCATCCTGCTGTTCTAGTGTAGGGGTGAGGAGCAGACAGAAATATACAAATATTTGAGAAGTTTGTTATGGTATATGATTTCTGTTATAATCATCTCCCTCCCAGCACTCTACAGATTGAAATCCTCTTCTCTAGAAGCTTCAACTTCCTGAGTTAGAAATACATCATTCGTCCAAGGCCATATCTGCTAGCTGATAAGCAGGCTGCTTAGTTACTGTTTAATTGCTCTGAAGAGACACCATGACCAAGGCAACTGGTAGAAGACAGAGTCTGTAGGGGTTTTCAGTTCAAGAGGGTGAGTCCATGACCATCATGGTGGGGAGCATGGCACTACGCAGGCAAAGCTGGAGCTAGAACAGTAGCTGGGAGCTCACATCTCACTGACAGACATGAGGCAGAGAGAGAAAGAGAGAGAGAGAGAGAGAGAGAGAGAGAGAGAGAGAGAGAGAGAGAGAGAGAGAGAGAGAGAGAGAGAGAGAGATCGAGAGAGAGATCGAGATCAGGGCATGTGTATGATGTAGGCTTTTGAAATCTCAAAGCCCATTCCTAGTGACACACCTCTTCCAACAAGGCCATACCTTCTAATCTTTTCCAAGTAGTTTTACCAACTGGGGACCAAGACCAAGTATCCAAACATATAAGTCTGGGAGGTTGAAAGGGAATTGTTTGGAATGGGAGAGAATGGAAGGGATGTGAATGTGGTCCATATACAGTATATATATGTATGTATGAAGATGTCATAAAACCCATTGTATATAATTAATGTATGTTAATAAAAACTTTATAAAAGACAAAACATTGCTGTTCTGGGCTGGAGAGATGGCTCAACAATTTAGGAGCACTAGCTTCTCTTCCAGAGGACCCAGGTTCAATTCCCAGCACCCACATGGCAGCTCACAAGTTTGCAGTTCCAGTTCCACGGTATCTGATGTCCCCTTCTGGCTTCCATGGGCACTGCATGCACATGGTTTACAGACATATATGTCTCAAAAAAATAAATAAATAAAACTGGGTTTTTTCTGTTTTGTTTTGTTTTTATTTTAATCTGCTGTTTGAGCTTACATAAGGCCTTGGGCTCATGTATATATGATCTGTGCCCCAGGTGCACCAGAAGGTAGAGCTACAATGACTACAGAAGAGAAATTTGGGTAAATTGATGACTAGAAGACCCTCCTGTTTCACTAATCCACGGAAACAAAAAGGCTGCAGTCGTAAACTTACATTTCATGAGGAGTCATCATCGAGCACCAACAGTCAGAAAAGCAAATAAAATGATAATGACTGATGTCGTAGATGAAAACTCAGGGAGAAACCAAAGAGGAACAGCAAACCAAGCTTTGGGTTTCTCATACCATCAACACTTCCCCAAGTGAACTGCGCTCATGAAGCTGCTTTCCTTTTGAAATCTGTGTGTCCGGTGGAGCAGTCCTTAGCTTCATAAGGCAATGACAAAGTTCTGCTTATGGTCAAGGCTTTTGCTACTAAGCAAACATCTGCAACGAGCAGAATTGTATGAATAATGGCTTTGGTGTCATGCATTTCATATGTGTGTTTATTATGGATCCCAAGAGAGCGATTTTAGGGGAGTGCTTGCATATTCTTAGCTGTGTATTCTGGTATAAAGTTTAGTGCTAAGCACACAAAAAATAAAAAAGTGTTGGCCTCTGGGGTATCCAGTTCTGTGCACAGATGGCTGTCTGTGTTTGGCTGGGGTGGAGGAACTTATCCCAGACACCAGGGCTGATAAAGTGGGAAGATGGCCAAGGTTGGAAACTGCAAGGCTATCATGAGACAGCGTTAAGGGTGACTTTTTTTTCTTTTTCTTTGGTCCTTATTACAAAGAAAAAGATCCTGTTGTTATGATCTCATTGCTGCTTTCTTGGAACATAAACTTGGATTAGTAATTTTCACTGTATGAAAATAATTCCCTTCCTGTCATAAAATTTGCATACATAAAATCTGGCCAGTAACTTGTTTCTCATACACCCTTATGACTCTCTGGTAATGATTTCATAAGTAAATTGTTTTAATTAATTTTATTTTTGCTAAGTATTCTATAGATCAAATGTAAAAAAAAAATCCAAATAGGTATGTAGAAAATAGTTTCTTTCTTGCCACTCTTCCCTGAATATCCAATTTCCTCATCATCAGTTAACACTCTTAGTTTCTTGTCTTTCTTAATCTTCTGTGGAAGCATGAATAATTAGACTTCATTTTTTTACTAAGAATGGGGCTGTTGCTAAGATTGTCTGTTTCAGAGGCTAGGGGGTGAGGGGATGGGTAGAGGAAATGGGTTAGCCTGATCTCCTTTTATAATTTTCTCTTTTGTGCTCTTCATCTTCAAACTTGTCCAATTAGCCTAGGGAAGCCCATGGTCCACAACCATGAACTCTGTTTCTCTGTCCCCTGAGTGCACAGTTAACAATGTATCAGTTCTTTCACACAGCATTACTGCCCGAGGCAGGACCTCTTCAAGGGAGGATTGTTAATCCTCACAGTTGCTCTGGCTTTCTCTGGTTTTGACACTGAGATGGAAATCTGAGCTCTTCCATCATCCAGTTAGCAGGAGTTGTGCCCGTACTTTTTTTTTTTTTTAATTTTTTGTATTCTGAAACAGTGTTGGTCTTTAAAATAAAATACACTATCCCAAATAATTCTGGACTCTTGAAACATTTTATGAAGAAAAACTCCTAATCTCCATGTCTCCCCAAAGTTGGAAGTGAGTCCTGGAGCAGGTGTGAGAGCAGTTGTTGGCTCCACCCCCTTCCATTTTCTTTTGGGTATATTCCCTCCCATTTCTAGGAACTACTCTCTCTTCCTGCTTACTCATGCAGTTAATAAAGGAGATGCAACACTAGTTCCAGTGTAGCTTAGGTTTGGCCACAGCAGATTAGCCCGGGGTGAATGTGACATCCACGCTGCATCTCAAGGGATTTAGACTTTGGCCTGAAATTCATGTCAGTCTTTCTCAAGATGACTTGACCTACTGGTAATTAACACTGAGGAGCTTTAGGTCATGTGCTGTCACCAGGAGCAGGAATATATGGAGGAGGCAGGTGGTCTGAGAAAAGAGAAGGGCGGAGATGAGACAGAGAGCTGTTAACAGCTGGAATCCGTGGCTGGATCACTGCGGCGGCGGCCTCTCTTACCTTCTGTAAGACAACCCAGTCTTCTTTCGGAGTCAGGGAATTCAGGCTGGTTGTACGTTTCTTGAAATTAGAGTCTCATAATGCAAAGGAGCTATAGTGTCAGCTCCCAGTTCTGAGATCTACCAGGTGGGGCCTGTAGATCTATCGTGGTTCTCTATAGTATTTATATGTTCTGCTAGTTAGAAGTTTGCACTCTTAAAAAAGGGGTGGCACTCGCCTTTAATCCCAGCACTTGGGAGGCAGAGGCAGGTGGATCTTTGTGAGTTCAAGGTCAGCCTGGTCTACAGAGTGAGTTCCAGGATAACCTGGGCTACACAGGAAAATCCTGTCTCAGAAAAAAAAGAAAAAGAAAGAAAGAAAAGAAACCACACCCACACCTCTGATCATATTTATGAGTTAATATTTCCATGGACATTTTCTTTCAAAAATTTTCAATACTTCATTGTGACAGGAAATGTTTGTTTGAGATCATCAGCTGTGTCTATTTTGTTTAAATATGTCCTGTTGTCTTACAAAAGCCAAGCTTCTGGCTTCTGTGTGCTCATCTACCCATACTCAGTGTGTCAGGAAGAGACATATCAAAGCCCACTGAGGATTCCCTGTTCTGCCCCCCTCGCCCTCCTCTGGGAATCCACAGTAGAGAGGACCTTCTGTACTAAGAAGACTCTCTGAGAAGCAGTGAGATCCCCAGGGAGGAAAAATGTGGAACTGGTCAATTTGAGGAGAACAGGCAGCCATAAGCCATTTTGATGAGATGTGAATGCTCCTGAGAAGCAAGAAAGCTGCAGAAAGATACCAACATCCCGCTTATGCTGTGGAAGAGAGGCAGAGAAAGGACAGATTGAAAGAGTCTGTGAGAAAAGGAATTCTGTTCCTCCTTGTGGGACCGTGGTCAAGGACTACACAGCAATTTTGTTCTACACTGTTCTGAGTGACATAATCAGGGCCCTGAGTGATCAAGGGATGGGTCAGGAACTAATGGTTTTTCTTCTTAATATAGTGTGATTTCTATAGCTCAATACTGCCTCTCATTTCATCCAGAAGAAAATGATTTCTTTTTGTAAAGAACTGTTGACAGCTCTTGTATTCCACACCATGCATCAAAGCAGAGAATGGAGAATTATACTATAGGCATGCATATATATTACATTATAAATGTGAAAAAGAGTGAGGAAGTGAGGGGAGGCTAAGGAATTGGTATATATGACTATAGAGGATAAGAAATATATAGAAATGGTTAATTTAAGTTGTAAGAACAGTTAGCAAGAAGCCTGCCACGGCCATACAGTTTGTAAGCAATATAAGTCTCTGTGTTTACTTGGTCGGGTCTGAGTGGCTGTGGGACTGGCAGGTGAGAGAGATTTGTCCTGACTGGGTCAGGCAGGAAAACTCTAGCTACAAATGGCACCCAACGTGTTGGCAAGAGTTTCCACCTAAAACCTGAGAAAAGATTCTAAAACAGAGCTAAAAACAGCTTCCTAATTGTCTCTCTCAAATGAGCGGCAGCTGCTGATTTGAGCTACTTGTGGGTTCCTAGCATGTGCGCTCGACCTGCTGTATGGCGGGAATGAGGCCTCTGCAAGTGGCACATTAAGCTGCATGGTGGATTTAGACTTTGCTAGTACAAAACAAAAAAAGAGGTTTCTGGGCTACACGCTGCTTGGATAAAAGCATAGACTCACGATAGCTCCCAGAGCTGGTGGTAAATGTACCACTGCCATGTTGGGAAGCTGAGGTGGGCGGAGCCAGCAGCCATAGCACCATTTCCGTCTTACAAATGCTGCAGTTTAAAGCAATAGATTCACAGTAAGACAGATTCAGATGTAATAGTTTACAATGTGTGTAAAAATATATGTAGGCTTGAAAGAGACAAAAAAAGGTGATATATACAGTTATATAAACAAATACATAGTTTTAAAAAATAAAGTCTTTAAAGAGACAGTAAAATTAATATAAAAAATAAGCCACGTAAAGATGAATATTACACAGAGAATCTGGATTGTGTTGTCTTTGGAACTTTTAAATGCAGCAAAACATTTGATCGTAAAAGATGTTGAGTTAAACCAATGTGTATATTTTAAAGATACCTTGACTTCAAAATTTGGATATAAGGATATGTTGCTTTGGAAAGGAGACTCTGCTTTTGTTCCCACAGAAAGCCAAAGGCTATGGATTTGTTCCAGATTAAGATACATCAGGTTTGACCAGCCAAGACCCCCTGAACGGTCTCCGATGACACCATGGCCCAGATGATCCAACATCCAGAATGGTTTGAAGGCAACTGGCTCAGACAATACAGCCTCATGGACTATTCCATAATCCTAAAATTTTCTTTGTGTCCCCATAAGCTACAGCGCCCCCCTCCAGCAGGAAGTAGTAAGAGAAGCTATGCCCAAATTCCCAAATTATATGTAATTTTACTTTGTTAAGGTTAAAACCTTCCTTTTTGGAAAAAAAAAAGAAAGAAAAGGGGAAGTGCTGTGGGATGGTCTGTATGTCAAGTGTGTTGCTTATTGGTCAATAAATAAATCACTGATTGGCCAGTGGCCAGGCAGGAAGTATAGGCGGGACAAGGAGGAGAATAAAGCTGGGAAGTGGAAGGCTGAGTCAGAGACACTGCCAGTCACCACAATGACAAACAGCATGTGAAGATGCCGGTAAGCCACGAGCCACATGGCAAGGTATAGATTTATAGAAATGGATTAAATTAAGCTGTAAGAACAGTTAGCAAGAAGCCTGGCACGGCCATACAGTTTGTAAGCAATATAAGTCTCTGTGTTTACTTGGTTGGGTCTGAGCGGCTGTGGGACTGGCAGGTGAGAGAGATTTGTCCTGACTGTGGGTCAGGCAGGAAAACTCTAGCTACAATTTCTTTTTGTAAAGAACTGTTGACAGCTCTTGTATTCCACACCATGCATCAAAGCAGAGAATGGAGAATTATACTATAGGCATGCATATATATTACATTATAAATGTGAAAAAGAGTGAGGAAGTGAGAGGAGGCTTAAAGAGTTGGTATATATGACTATAGAGGATAAGAAGTCCAAATTCCATAGGGCAGGTCAGTAGACTAGAAATGTAGGTGAGAGTTGATGTTGTAACGTTGAGTTGAAAATCCACAGGGCAGATCATACAAGCTGGAAACTCAGGAAGGGTTCTTAAACCACAGGCTCAGGGCAACTCCCTCTTTTCATAATATTTTAATTTCGATTATTTTTAGTTATGGTCTCTATGTGGCTATGTACACATGAGTGCAGCTGCCTGTGGAGGCCAGACATATTGGATCCCCCGGAGCTGGAGTTACAGATGGTTGTGAGCAGCCCCACGAGGGTGATGGGACTCAAACACGGGTCTTCTGCAAGAGCAGTGCTCATTCTAAACCACAGAGCCATCGCTTCTGCCCATCAAGTCCCTGCGTTGGGCAACTCTGTTCTTAAGAGGTTCAGTAGAATGGATGAGACAGAAGGGCAAATTGAAAGGAATCTCTGAAGTTGGCTGTGTTGAATGTTAGTCTTGTCTAAAAATAGCTTCCCGGTAGGGCAGGATAGTCTTTGACCAGGATGCTAAGAACCCCCGAGGCTGAAAAGACTGAGACTCTAACACAGATAGATGGCACAAAATTTCAGAAAATAATCCATCTTCAAAGTTTCTGTAACACTGGAATTATTTGGTATAAATAAGGTCAAATACATTTATTTATTGTAGAAAATCTACAAGAACATCCTGAAAGTGGAGGCTATAGTTTGCACAGATCCTTGGTGTATATCATCAAATAACCACTAAATGTGTGTATGTGTGTCTGTCTGTCTGTGTGAGTCTATGTGTATGTCTGTTTGTATCTGTGTGAGTCTCTGTGTGTTTTTCTTTTTGTGTCTCTGTGTCTATGTGAGTCTATGTTTACATGTGTATTTCTGTATGTGTGTGTCTGTGTGTCTGTACTGTGTGTTTGTGAGTGTGCATGTATGTCTGTGTGTTTGCGTGTCTCTTTGTGTGCCTCTGTATGTGTGTGTTGTGTGTGTTTGTCTATGTGTGTGTGTCTGTGTAAGACTGTATGTCTGTGTGTTTGTGTGTCTGTCTGTGTGTCTGTGTGTATTTGTATGGGTCTTTTTTTTATATCTGTGTCTGTGTGGCTTTGTGTGTATATGTGTGTAAGTATCTCTGTGTTGTATTTGTCTGTCTTTGTCTTGTGTGTGTGCGTGTTATTTCTGCCTGCATCTGTGTCTTTTTGTGTATCTATTTCTCTGTGTGCCTGTTTGAATCTATGTGAGTCTGTGGTGTATTTGTTTCTCTCTGTGTTTGTATGTGTGTGTATTTCTCTGTGTGTGTCTCTGTGTATGTCTTTGTGTGTTTGTGTTTATTTCTGTGTGTCTTTTTATTTGTGTCTGTGTTTGTGTGTGTGTTTTTGTGAGTCTGTGTCTATGGTTCTGTGTTTGTATGTGTGTGTCTATGTTTGTGTATTTTGTGTGTCTGTGTGCTTCTGTAACTGTGTGTGCATACACACACACACACACACACACACACACGCATATACATATATGCATCATCTTTCAGAATAAGTGTCTCTTGAGGGAGCCAGAGAGATCAGACTAAATCCCTTTATTTTGCAGCCTGGGGAACTGAGGTGGAAAGAAATGCAGAGCTAGTTGCAGTGTTCTTTTCAAATGCAAACTATAAAAAGCCACTTGTAAATGATAAAAATTGGGCTCATTTCTGGTGAGGTATTTGACCCAGGCCAGACAACAGTGATTGATTCTATGTCTCTCTAATATTGCTATGTAGCTGAAGAGCGGGGGTAGGGGGGTGGGGGGTGGGGGGCTGGTGAATAAGTTCAGAACAGATGGGGAGAAGGTAGGAGGGCAGGCTCTGTTTGCGGCCATGTGTGTAGATGTCTGCAACAGAGTCATTTCCTTTGTCTCTGACAGACAGGTCGGTACCAGCAGGGGATGGTAGGGTGGAGTAAACTAACCTTGGGTATAGTGAAGTCAGCTGCACTTGCTACCTTCAGTCTGGTGATGGTGGTAATTTCTAACAAAAATATTTACAGAAAGCTTGAGAATTGATGATGGCCTGTCAATGGAATGCTATCAGAATTAAGATCAATATGAGATTATCTCCAAAATTCCTTCCCAGAAAGGTAAAACACTTTCTTTTCAAGAGGATTTACTATTATTATTAAGAGACCTATTTTATTTACTCATATGTATGAATGTTTGCCTATGCATGTGCACATAAATGCAAGTGTCTGCAGAGTCCAGAGGCTTTGGACCCCCTGGAGCTAGAGCTACACATAGTTGTGTGTCACCCAGCATAGGTGTTGGAAATCAAACCTGTGTCCTCTGCAGGATCAGAATGTACTTTTAACCGCTGAGCCATCAGTCTAGCCCTGTATTTATTGTCTTTGTGTGTGTGTGTGCTTCTGTGAGCTTATATGCAACACATGTGTGCAAGAGCCTGCAGAGGCCAGAAGAGGGCACTGGAGTTGTACTTAGAGGAGGCTGTGAGAGGATCCCTTGGGACTGTCGTTACAGGAGGTTGTGAACTGCCATGTGGGTGCTGCGCACTCAACCCCAGTCCTGTGCAAGGGCAGCAAGTGTTCTTAGCCACTGAGCCATCTCTCCTGCTCCTCAAAATGTGCTCTGATATTGATTCTTTTCCTTGGTTATTGAGTTGCTAAGGCAGAAGATTAAAAAATCTATGACTTCAAATTTGTCATATTTCTTTTCAGAAACAAATTTCTGAATTCACTTAAATAATTACTTATATATTGAATAATAAGTTATTGAATACCCTCCAAGGGAGCATGGGCTGGGCAGTCACTGTAGTATTGCCTCCTTTATTTACATCTTTACAGTAAATCTTCCTGGGAAGTCTTTGGTGATACTAAGCATCATATGACCTTTTTTTTTTTTTTCAATTTTCTTTTATCTTTGAAGGGCCAAGCATCAGTTCTATTACTCAATTAAGTAAATATTTGACCTAATGCTTTCCCATGACTGTGACTGTGTCTGGCACATACATTAAAGTCACTGAATTTCCCCATGGGGTCAGGTTGTGACTACAGATAAACACTTGGTTAGAAAGTGGAGTGTCACAGTTCTTCAGAAGCCAGCCTTGAAAATCAGGGACCAGTCAGCAATACATCCCTCTTTTCTCTTTATAGTTTGTTATAGACTCATTACCTGCCCACAAATCCTTAGCTCTTTACTCATGATTTCCAGTTTGGTTTTGAGACAGGATCTTTTTGCACAGACAAAGCTGTTCTTGAACTCAATATTCTCCAGACTCAGGCTCTCAAGTGCTGAGATCAGAGGTGGGTGCTGTCAAGCCTGGCTCCTCAAACTTCTTCAGTATCCTTGATATTTCTCGAGAGTTTTAGCTTGAAATGAGCAATTTAAGCTATTAAAACAATTTTGAAAATTCATCAATTTTAGCATTTTCTGTTTTGTTTTGAGACAAGGTTTTGCTGTGCAGCTCAAGTTTCCCTTAGACTCAGAATCATTCTGCTTCAGTCTCCTGAGTACTGGGGTTACGGCCTTAGCAATGTGGTTCTCACTCTCCTGAGTACTTGGTTCCAGTCCCAGCACACATGGTCCTTAGTCTCCTGAGTACTTGGTTTCAGTCCCAGCACACATGGTCCTTAGTCTCCTGAGTACTGGGTTACAGGCATGTCCAAATAGACATGGCCCTCAGTCTCCTGAGTACGGGGGTTCCAGTCTCAGCAATGTGGTCCTCAGTCTCCTGAGTACTGGGGTTCCAGTCCCAGCACACATGGCCCTCAGTCTCCTGAGTACTTGGTTACAGGCAGGTCCCAGGACACATGGCCCTCAGTCTCCTGAGTACTTGGTTACAGGCAGGTTCCTAGCACACATGGTTCAACTGAAGCAGTTTCTAGGATTTCAGAGCTGTCTCTTTATTTTTATTCCTAAAATTTCAGGAGTTTTCAAACACATCCATACTTTCCTCATTGCTAATTTTCGTGCTACTCCGATGTTCTCTGCTCACTTTCATCTTTCCCTGGGGAGCCATGGACACAGGGCATGCACTCTTGCATCTACCTCCCTTGCATTGTTTACTCAAATGTTTTGTACACTATATAGCTGGAGTTTCCTCCCGTCCTGCCTGGCCCACAGTCAGGACAAATCTGTCTCACCTGCCAGTCCCACAGCCGTTCAGACTCAACAGAGTAAACACACAGAGACTTACATTGCTTACAAACTGTATGGCCGTGGCAGGCTTCTTGCTATCTAATTCTTCTATCTTAAATTAACCCATGTCTCTTAGTCTATAAGTTGCCACGTGGCTCGTGGCCTTCTGGTGCCTTACATCTTGCTTGTCATGGCGGCAGCTGGCAGCGTCTCTCCGCCTCAGCCTTCCATTCCCCAGAATTTTCCTCTCTGTTAGTCCCACCTATACTTCCTGCCTGGTTACTGGCCAATCAGTGTTTTATTTATTAACTAATCAGAGCAACACATTTAACATACAGAACATCCCACAGCAACACTGTTTTAAATATTGCCAAATGAAATTCTTTCTTCTGAGGTGGCAACCCTGAGGCCTGGTTGTATTTCAGCCTGAGCTGGAATTGTAATATTTGGCAGATTAGTTAAGAAAAAGCCAGAGGCAGACACCAGAGGGGCCCAACATCTAAAGAAACAGAGGATGTTGACCTAAAGTTACCTTTTGCAATGTCATAGAAGAATGTTTTTTGTTTTCATGGTGCTTAGATTTCATAGTTTTTGGGTTCTTTTTTTTTTTTTTTCATTTTGACTACAAAGAGCACTACACAAAGATTTTACAAAACTCTGCTTGGAATTTTGAGACAGGAGTGAGCTCCTGGAATGGCTCGTGGCCTTGGTAAGTGGCTGAGTGGTTGGCAGGCCAAGCCGCAAAAGCGGTGTGGCAGCAGGGTGGATAGCTGCAGAAGAGGCGGAGCTCAAGCCTGTGGCAGACAGCAGAAGCCTCAAGGGCAGCCAGAAGCATGGCAGTGGGGAGCTGTGATGGAGCTGCAGCAAACCTCAACAACACCAGAGGCTGAGGAAGCCTGAGTACCCAGGACAACTGCAATTCCAGTTGTTATCAAGGGCTGAGGGCCTCAGCCTAGATATCTGCACAGGAGGTATAACACTTGTCAGGCTAAAGGTCATTGTGCAAAGATCTGTGAATTGTGACTAGTGGAGCACTAAGAGATTTAGCAGCCAGGCCTGCAGGAGACCTGTCACCCTAGTGGGGCCGCTTGCTGCTGTCCCCGCCTGTCTGCTGCATCTACTTGCTGTAACTAGATGCAGAGGGGTACAGAAGCTGCCAGAGACAGCGCGGTAAGAGCTTCTGCTGGCCTACTCACTATTTCTGTCCAGGCCGAGTTAAAGGACCCCAGACACCTGATCGGTAGCATGGCACAGACCTTGCATGGGCTACAGCTGGCCAACTCTGCTTGCCACATCCTCAGATATGAAAGGAGGACAATTGGGGCTATACCAGACCCTGTCTCAAAATAAAACAGCAAGAAGTTAAAAAGAAATCCTTAAAGTAACGAAAAAAATCTACATACCCAGATTCTATATGAAAAGAAAATGTCCTTCAAGAACGAAGATAAATGATAAATAAAGACAAAAACAGACTGGAAGTATTCCTTACTGCCAGAATGCCAAAGGATATCACTGAGGCTGGAGGCAAGAGATACTAGATAATTGTCATATCCCCATAAAAGAATAAATAACATTTAAAAAACCGAGTGCAAAAGAATATTTTTCTTTGATATTTCCTCTTTGTATGACATAACAAAGGCAGATGGAATACATACAATAATAATAATTCAAATAATGACGATAATATTCATAACAGACGGCTTCAAGGTTTCTGTATTTTACATGATGATGCAATGTTAAAGGGAAGTAGACTGTGAAAAAATTAGGATTTATAATGCATTCTTTCAGCAATGACTAAAATAGAATACAAAGAAATATAGACAATTTTTAGCAAGATGGAGTAGCAGGGTCTGGTTTTATCTTCTTCTCTTAAAAAACTAAAAATCAAAAGTAGATATATGAATAACAAGCTCATATCAAGGATCAAGTAATGAAGGACATGGGAATGGATGAACTAAGCTGTACAGTTGCCCAGCTCACTGTCTAGAGAGTTTTCAGGCATTGGTTCAGGAAAGGGGAAGTCAGGCAACTGCCCATCTGAATTGAGGCCTCAAAGCTGAGAGAATGGAGAGGATGAAGAGGCTAGGCCAGTTGCCAGAGAGGAAGAAGCTGGGCAGAGAGAGACCTCTGCTTGCAACAGCGGGTATGTGAGTCTTTAACTGAGCCCCAGTAAATGCATGGTAGAAGAGATTAGCAAAAGCTGGGGAAAGACCAGCTAGACAATTACAGGACTCTGTATGTGGAGCTTACATGATGGCCTGAAAAAAATTCCTATTCCTAATAGCCAGAGTGGAAATCTTCATTGAATTTTGAGAATTGGATAATGTCTTCAGGGGATGCTTATCTCAGTAGTCACGGAAAAAAAGCATCCTAGAAAGAGTTGTACCTAAGAAAGCTTAACAGCAACCTATAAAAGAAAAAACTATCACCAATAACTCAACTGCGCTAAGGGCAAAACAGTACTTTCAGAAATGTAAATAAGACAGTTGGCAAAACTTATATAATTAACTAGTAATTAATTAACTATTACCAGGCATATAATTAACTAATCCCAGGGGAAGTCACTTTCTGTTGCTGCTTAACTAATTACACCAATATGGACTGGATGCTTTTGTTCCCCTAAAACTTGTATGTTGAAATCCTAACCCTAGTGTTTGGAGATGGAACTGTATTATTTACTTCATTGTTGATATGAGAAAATACCTGATCAAAGGAACCCAAGGCAGGGTTTGTTTTGGCTCACAGTTTGAGGGGCTCACAGTTTGAGGCCCAGCCCATCCTGGCATAGAAGTCATGGGGGCAGGACCATGAGGCAACTGGGCACATTGTATCTCCAGAGAGACAGAAGCTGGTGCTTTCTGCTTTTTATTTCAACCAGGACCTTGGTTCATGGAATCATGCCACCCACATGCAGGTTGGGTCTTCTCACCTCATGAACCCAGTCTAGAAATACCCACACAAACACTCACAGAGCTTTGGTGACTCATAGGAGATTTTGGGTCCCATCAAGTTGACAATGTCAACCATCATAGGAATCTTCAGTTTGACTGGGAAAAGAATTAATATCTGTATAAAAGGGACCCCAGCATTCTCTCACTCTCCTTCCACCATGTGAAAATACAGTTGGAAGTTGGAAATCTGTAAACAGGACTATAGCTTCACAAAATCTTAATCATGAAGGTCCCCTGACCTTAGGCCTCCTGCCTCCAGATCAGTTTGTGTAGTTTGTACGCCACCCAGTCTCTGATAGTTTGTTACAGAAGACTAATTCAAGAAATCCATGGGAGTCTGCTTTAGAAGTGTTAGGGAAATTTATTAGGATAAGTTGAGGAAATCTCCCTTTCCTTTTTAAGAGGTCCTGTACAACAGCAAGAAGCTCCGCCTCCTTCAGGCAGTATCGCCCAAGGTCATGGTGGAGCAAATACCACTACAGAAGACCCAAACTGTCTAAGATGGTGGCTTAAGGGAATGAGTATCATCACTGCATAGTTCTGAGGCTAGAAGTCCAAGCAAGGTCTAGTTATATTCTCTCCTGATGTTTTCAGAGGGATGGAATCACGGTGTTAGTTGGGACTGTGGTCCTGTACGAGCCTTAGAGACTTTAGCAGCCATGAAAGTTTTGGAAGGGCTTATTTCCGTGTACTCTAGACCTTCTGGAGGCAGTGTCTTCTTTGAGACATTCAGAAACACATTCCTCTGACTTCCTTGTCCCCATCAACTACCTGTCCCCATCAACTACCTGTCCCCATCAACTAACTTCCTGTCCCCTTCAACTAACTACCTGTCCCCTTCAACTAACTTCCTGTCCCCTTCAACTAACTACCTGTCCCCTTCAACTAACTACCTGTCCTCTTCAACTAGCCTCCAAAGTAAAAAAATCATATGACTACATCCTCACACCAAGGGCAATTTCCTCTCTTGAGTAATTCAACTGATATGAGACTTTAATTTCATTTCCCCATAGACAGTTAATGGAATATAATTATGAAAATGATAACTTCTCTTCAAGCTCAGGGAATTATAAAAGAGTGTAAGACATTAGGATTGTTTTTAAATTTTTCCAACCATGCCTGGCATAGTGGCACATGCCTTTAACACCAGCACTCAGGAGGCAAAGGCAGGTGGATCTCTGTGAGTTCAAAGTGAGTACCTGGCTGGCTGGCCAGGGCTACACAGTGAAACTGTGTCTCAAATTTTTTTTTTCTCAGCCATACTAGATATATAAAAAAGTAGAGAAATATGCCTCATATTTTAGGTGCATAATGAAAAATATAACTGGATAGAAACCAACCTATAATGACAGATGGAAGAATTAATAACAGGGATGTTAAAACTACCATTTGGCTGTATGCTATGAACATAAGAAACCAGAGGAAAGTTGCACAGATTTGATATGACCAGGAGACCACAAAAAGACACAAGTGGCTAAAAGACACAAAAGCACACAAATGTGTCCAAAAGGAGGAAATGGCAATGTATGAGATAAAAAGTGCACTGGATGGGATTAAAAGCAGATTAGCTACTACAGAAGAAGAGGGTGTTGTGAAAATTCATTTATCTAAACTATCAAAATAAAATGAAGAGCTGCAATACAATAAACGGTGGCACAGGGCATTCTGGGAGGACGGAAAGTCAAACTTGAAATTCCACACCAGCTAGTTTACAGCATAGAAAGAGTACTTAAGGAAATAAGGCTATGTATTTTCAAATTTTGATGGAAACTAAATAAAGCATCAGTCATAGAACATGAAGAAACTTGCATCAAGAAACTTCCAAAGTCAGACTGCTAAATCTAGTGATGAAGAGGAAAATTTAAAAGCTCCCAGACTAAAAGTTTGCTGAACATGCTAAGAAAGAGCAGATTTCTTACTGGAAATGACACAGAAGATGGAAGGGACATATTTTAAAGTATCTAAAGAAAAATACTTCAGTAAGTTAAACATCTATATTGGCAAAGTAAGTTTGAAAATACAAAGTAAATTTTTTTTGGACACATAGTAGCTGTGAAACATGCACTGGGAGCAGCGCCTCACCAGAGGATGCTTCTTATGACCCAGTCATAAGAAAGACAAACAAACACAAAACTGCTGTGGATATCGCTATATGTAAATAAACTCTGATTGGCCAATAGCCAGACAGGAAGTATAGGCGGGACTAACAGAGAAGGAATTGAGGGAACAGGAAGGGAAGAGAGAGACTGCCTGGAGCCGCCGCCAGGAGAAGGAAGATGTAAGGTACCAGTAAGCCATGAGCCATGTGGCAAAGTAAAGATTAATAGAAATGGGCTAAATATAAGAGTAAGAGCTAGACAGTGACAGGCCTGAGCTAATGGCCAAGCAGTTTAAATAATGTAAGAGTTTGTGTGTTTATTTTATAAGTGGGCTCTGGGACTGGCGGGACTTGGTGGCAGGAGCTGGAGAGAAATTCTCCAGCTACAAATGGCGTCCAACGTGGTGGCAAGAGTTTCCACCTAAAAACTTAGAAAAAAGATTCTAAAACGGACCTAAAAACAGCTTCCTAATTGTCTCTCTCAAATAAGTGGCAGCTGCCGGTTTGAGCTACTGGCGGGTTCCTAGCGTGCGCTCTCGACCTGCAGTATGGTGGGAATGAGGCCTCTGCAAGTAGCACATTAAACTGTGTGGTGGATTTAGCCTTTGCTAGTACAAAACAAAAAAAGAGGTTTCTGGGCTACACGCTACTTTGGTAAAAGTGTAGACCCACTATTTCTGAGAGTTACGGCTCCCAGAGCTGGCGGAAAGAGGACCACCGCCATGTTGGGAAACTGAAGTGGGCGGAGCCAACAGCCACAGCACCGTTTCAGTCTTAAAAGGCTGCAGTTTATTTAAATCAATAGGTTCACAATAAGACTGATTCAGATGGAATAGTTCACAATGTGTGTAAAATGTACATAGGCTTAAAAGAGAGAAAAAAGAAATATATACAGTTATATAAACAAATAGATAGTTTTTAAAAATAAGTCTTTAAGGAAACATTAAAGGTAATAAGCCATGTAAAGAATGGCTATCACACAGAGAATCTGGATTATGTTGTCTTTGATATTCGTAACTGAAGAAAAACATTTGATTGTAAAAGCTGTTGAGTTATGCCAAAATGTAAATTTTAAAGGTACCTTGACTTCAAAATTTGGATATAAGGATATGTTGCTTTGGAAAAGAGTCTCTGCTCTTGTTTCCACAGAAAGCCAGAGACTATGGATTTGTTCCAGATTAAGATACATCAGGTTTGACCAGCCAAGACCCCCTGAAAGGTCTCCAATGACACCATGGCCCAGATGATTCAACATCCAGAATGGTTTCAAGTCAACTGGCTCAGATATACAGCCTCACGGACTACTCCATGATCCTAAAATTTTCTTTCTGTCTCCAGAAGATACAGCGCCCCCCTCCAGCAGGAAGTAGTAAGAGAAGCTACGTCCAAATTCCCAAATATACCAAGCTGGCTTTAGAGATGGAATTGGCTCACTCCCCCTCTAAACCCAGACATATTGCTCAAAAAAAAATGGTTAAGAGATTCTTGTGTCCCAAATCAGAAGAGCCCTCTGGTGTGGGACAGAGAAAAAACAATATTTTTATTTAAATCAGGTTGATTATAAATACAATCTCTTTCTAAAACAAAAAGGGGGATAGTTTAGATATGATAGGATGAAAGGGTAGATTAATGAACCTACTTTTAAAGAGTAACAACTTGTTTAAAATGTTTTACATTGCTATAGATTTTAATTTATTGATACAAATTTAAACTTAATTTTGTTATACTGTATATATATTTCTATTCTTGTTTGAGGTATTATGTTTATGTAACTCATTTAAAATTGTAATGGATAATTAAAAAATAGATTAATAGTTAGTCATCTATGATAATATTTGTAGCCATGTTAGTTAAGTCTTCTAGGTATACATAGATATATTTCAGATAGATAGGTAGTCTTCAAACACTTCAAAGACCTACAGAATATGGCATTTAAAATGTTTTAAAAGTTTAGACTTTTTGGACAGTGAGACATGTCTGCTCCTGACAGCACCGATTTACTTCAGAGAGGAGGATGGGCATCGAAGACACTCTATATGGAGTTTATCTTCACCTTGACAAAAATGGCCATTTGGGCAAGAAACTGTTCTTGCCTGGACTGCTTGATCAACTGGACATGCAGGACCCATAGAAAGGTGACCACTGAACTTTGCTTGGCAAAATGGTCCTTCAGGTTCCTGCTTTGCAGAGAAAACTGCCAGACATTCTACAAGACACAGAAAAAAGTGAATAAGAGACTCTAGGCCTGTGGGCTGAAGACAGATGCCCCAACTTTACAAGAAAACTTTGCATGACTGTCCAGGCTCAGCTGTCTCTGTCTACCCTGCAAGACTCCCAAAAGTTGCTTGCATCCTTCTCCCATTTCTCAGGCAGTGTTATATCCTTCTGAGGTCTTTGATGTGGTTAAAGACTAGATACTTACAATTTTCCTTAGTTATAATAAAAGATAAGTTAGATATAAAACCTTAAACTCACAAATATAAGATAGATAGGATCTCTTCTTTAATATTGTATCTGTAATTCTTGCTTGATAATTGTTTTGTTATATGTAATTTTACTATGTTAAAGTTGAAACCTTCCTTTTTAAAAAAAAAAGAAAAGGGGAAGTGCTGTGGATATCGCTATATGTAAATAAACTCTGATTGGCCAATAGCCAGACAGGAAGTATAGGCGGGACTAACAGAGAAGGAATTGAGGGAACAGGAAGGGAAGAGAGAGACTGCCTGGAGCCGCCGCCAGGAGAAGGAAGATGTAAGGTACCAGTAAGCCATGAGCCATGTGGCAAAGTAAAGATTAATAGAAATGGGCTAAATATAAGAGTAAGAGCTAGACAGTGACAGGCCTGAGCTAATGGCCAAGCAGTTTAAATAATGTAAGAGTTTGTGTGTTTATTTTATAAGTGGGCTCTGGGACTGGCGGGACTTGGTGGCAGGAGCTGGAGAGAAATTCTCCAGCTACACAAAACCTGTGTAAACACCAGGGAACCACACTAGGCCTATAAATCCTCAAATAACAGAAATGCAAAGAAGTAATTGGTCAGTCAGCAAAGGACTCAAACAGAAACATAAAATTCTCTAAAAAAAAAACAAAACAAAAAACCCAAACAACCAAACTGGTGTGGGATGTTCTTCTGCACACTGTGAATGTGTGTTGCTCTCATTGCTTGATAATAAGGCAGTTTTGGCCAATGGTGAGGCAAGATAAGGTAAGGCAGTACATTCAAACTGAGAATGGAGATGAAGAATGACAGCGTTAGGGCAGACACCAGCCAGCTGCCAAGGAAGCAAGACATGTAGAAAATGAGGTAACAAGCCACAAACCACTTGTTCATGACAAAGCATAGATAAGAATTATGGGTTAATTTAAATGCAAGAGCTAGCTAGTAATAAGCCCGAGTCAAGAATTTATAATTAATATAAGCCTCTGAGTGATAATTTGGGAAATGGCTGTGGAATGGGGCAGGACAGAGAAAAGCCTGTGTTTACACCAAACGGAGACAAATTCTGGCTAGGGTGTGTGCATGTTCTAGTGGGGTGTAAAGTAGGGTAGCCACTATGAAAACCAGTATGTCATTTCATCCAAAAACTAAAACTGAACATGCCATGTAATCCAGCTGTATCACTCCCAGGAGTGTGAACAAGGAGTCTGATGCAGTTTAAGACAGAGACACCCACTCTTCATGTTAGGCCAGGTTATGGAGTCAGCCCAAGTGTTCAGCAGTGCACAGATAAGGAAAAATGAATTGTACACATACACACACACACACACACACACACACACACACACACTGATTGCATGAAATAGGAAAAGTGAGTTGTATACACACACACATACACACACATACACACACACACACACACACACACACACTTTGTAAAGCCCATCACAAATATGCAATAATAAAAAATACAGAAAATTTGGAGAAATTAACAGATAGCAAATGCTTAGTTCTGTGTGTATTTCTATGGAAGTGGATTGCTGGTAAATTAGTGACTAGGTGTAAGATGTCATATTGAAATCAATCATATTAATGGTCATGTTAAATCTAAATGATTTAACCATTCTAACAAAGTGTGAGCTGTCAGATGAGATTTGCTTCCAAGAGGAAACCTTCTTTAAGTGTAAGCTAAAAAATAGGCTTAGGGATAAGAATGAGAATCTACACGCGTCAATTAATACCAACTTAAGTTCCATCCAAGCTGGAAAGGATTTGTTCATGTCAGACAAAGTAGACTTCCAAAGAAAAGGATAGTACTCAGGACAAAGGGATGGTTTTCGTTTCTTTCTTTCTTTTTTTTTTTAAATAACAAAAAAGTTTCCATTTGTAAAGAAATTATAGCAATCACAAATGATTTACAGCCAAATACTGAGTTTCAAAACACTAAGTAAAAACTGCCAGAACTAAAAGTTCCATAAATAAACCTACAGAAACAATAAGAGATTTAAAATTTTCCCTAATGAAACTGGACAGAAGGGCAAGGGCTGTAGCTCAGTGGCAGAGCTCTTGCCTGGTTTACACAAGGCCTTGTATTTAATCCATGATAGTACTCAAAATAGAACGCACAAGACAAGACAAAACCAAACAACACCCCCAAGAAACCCTGATAGAATATTAACACCTCATGGCCTCACTGACCTTTAACTGTAGAGGCCCACAGAGGTTTCCTAGTGAGAACTTACTCAGGGTCCAAGAATCTGAGCTTGCTTTACCCAGCAGGGCTGCATAAGGGGATGATTTGACTAAGGGCGTGGTTACCAGTTGGTTGGAAGGGTCTGCACTTGGCTGTGCGGTGTGCTTTCATTTAGCAAGGGGGAGGTCTTTTGCCCCACCCCTTGGCATTGTTATAAAAAGCCCTTTTGAAGAGGCAGAAGAGGCTGTTGGGTGTTGACTCAGGTCCTTCCAAAGCTATTCTGTGTTTCTGTCTTTCTCTTCTTTGCTATCTTTCTATCTAATATTTTCTTATCCCTCTCTCCTCCTCAAAAGAACCCTTGAAAAGGTAGGAGCTGGCCTCCTACATTTAACCCACATACCACCCAACAAGACACATGTCATTCACCAAACTAGATGGTCTCTTAGACCATAAAAAAGCCCTCATAGGTTTCAAGTGATCAACATGTTACTAAGTATATACTATGATGTTAAAAACAATAGATTAGAAATTAACAGAATTATCTCTGGGAAATCCCTAAACATTAGGGAACTAATTAACAAGACAAAAGTGAAGTCACAAATGAAATTTCAAAGTTGTTTCAACTGAGTCAAAGTGAAAATACAACATGCCAAGGTGTGCAGGCAGCAAGACCTGAAATAAGAGTTATGGGTGAACTCACACCAGGAAGAGGAAAGCACCTGTACTTTATGGCAGTAGAGAAGAAGAGAAAACCTAGCTGGAAGGGATAAGGAGAAAAGAAGCAACCAATTTACTGACGATAGAAAATGAACAGAGATAGCAAACCAAAAGGATGTACTGACAGTCCCAGCCACAGGACAAAGTTCATGGGAGCCTTACATCCAGTGGGAGGATTTCGTGGCTGATTCCTCTGTGTGGGAGGCCACACTGGGAAAGAGACCCATTTTCTCAGTCCTGATATTTCAGACAGCTGTAGTCTGGCACCATCTTGAGAAGGAGACTATTGTTTGAGACCGGGCTACTCTGGTGACTTGAAATTATACCTCAAGGAGCCTGAAGTCATTCTGTTACATGTTTGGGTAGAAGACTGCAGTTCTGGAGAGGACAAGATGAGCTGAGGAGCATAAGCGGGAGGAAGGTGGTCACGGATAGAGAGCTCTGTGGTAAGGAATGGGGACTCCAGTGGACACTGAGAGCCCTCAGCTCATAGTCTGTGGACTGCTCATCCTCCAGAGCGGCCTCCTTGATGTGAGTAATTTACTGCTATCTAGGATTGAGAACATGGAGTGCTAGTCTGGGGCAACAGCCGATTTGCACAGCCTTTTCCTCCAGCAGGGTGATATGGTACTGGCCATGGTCTGAAAGGGCCAAGAGCAGAAGGCAGAGAGCTGTGTTCCCCAGTTCCTCCCATCTGGCTCAGATCTTGGTGCTCTGTTTGCCGAGTTTCCCTTTGATGCACTGGGGAGGCAGCCCTCAGCTTGGACCATTAGTACCCCCCTGGGATCAAACTGGTGACTTCTGGAACAAGTAGGAAACTTCCTGGCCCATCAGTCACAAACCTCAGTGAAACATGCTCTAGCTCCTGAAATACAAAGAGGGAGTGCAGGCCTGCCTAAAACATTAAGCCTTGGCTGTACTGGTCCTCAGCCTGTACACATCACCAACCTGAAAACGGCTAGTTTTGGTGTTGTTGCCTTCTCTTCTCTGGGAGGTTTTGGGGATTGAGACCTTAAATGAAGATTAAGAAGACACCCTCCCCCTCACACACCAAAATAACATCAGAAGAGATATACAAACCAAAAAAAAAATGCAAAAATTATAATGTAGAAACACAAGAAACATAAAAGTAAGGCAATATGACTCCTAAAACGTTTACGGGTACTCATGATCAAGTCCAAAGATACTGAGGTCTTGAAATGCAGGAGAAATAATTCAAAAGTCTAGTTTTTAAAATAATTAACAACCTCAAAGAGGACAGAAGATGAAATAAAGAAGTCAGTTCAATATCTGAACAAGAAAGCCAGCAACATAGATGAGAAATTCAGTAAGAAAATTGATAGTCTGAAACAAAAGAACAAACAAGAAATTGGAAATGAAAAACTCAATAAATCAATGAAAGACAAGGTAGACGTCATCACCAACACACTAGATTAAGCAGAAGAAAGACTATTGGGTCTATGGGTTGGCAGATGGCCCAGTCCCTGCCATGCAAGCACACTGACTTCAGATCCCCAGCACCCACATAAAAGCTGGATGTGATGGTGTGGGTCTGTAGCTCTAGCCCTGGGGGTGGGGTGGGGTAAAGGGAGGACTCCTAGAACTCAATGGCCAGTCAGTCTAGCCATTTGACGAACTCTCAGTTCAATGACAGATGCTGTCTCGAAAATTAAGGTAGATGGGGAGGGGAAACTGCAATCAGAACATAGTATATGAAAAATCTATTTTCAATAAAAAAGGTGGAGAAAGACAGAGGAAGACCCCTGCTTCCAATCTATAGCGCGTGCACATACACACACACACACACACACACACACACATACACACGCACATGCACATGCACACATACTTGCCCTAGGGAATTCCAGGTAAGGTGGCAAACTAGAATTCATGTTGGAATAAGTGGCTGATTACAGCTTGGGAAACAAATGATATAGCAATGTTTTGTCACTCCATCAGCTACTTATTGAGTTCCCAACTCAATTTGATCAGTGACTCCAAGAAACTTGTTCTAATGCTGGATTTGTGAATGTTCTCTGTTATCCAACTGGATTTGCTGTTGTGACTGCAACCAGTGTATCCACTGCCATAGCTTAGCGCAGTCAAATTGAGTTAAAAGACTTATATCAGTGACTCTAAAAAAGCTGTGCCGTTAGGGACCAGCATCAGCAACCCAATGGGGAGAAGCAAAGCTGTGGGAGTTAAGCATCAGCTCTAACCAGTGCTTTGGGCACGATACAGCCACCATCCTCTTCAAACCCCGGCCACCAATGACTGTGGAGTGCCATGTACCTCCCACAGGCCTTCTGAATTCACCCTCAGCTCTTGAAGATCACCTGTCCCCAACCTATGGTTAATCAGAGCTTACTCAAGGTAGAGCAGCTAGTCTTGGGGAGCCACACCAAAAGGCAGCAGAGGAGAGGCCCAGCAAGGGGTGTGCTGACTCTTGGATATCTTAGGCCTGCACTAGCAGACTCAAAAGACTAGGGACAGAACCTGGACCCTAATGACTAGTCCCACAAAAGAAAGCAACATCTCAACCATCTTACAACTTAACCCTTTCTGAATATTGTACACACTTACACTAAAAGGTGGGAAACCAAGATGGCTGGAAGACTTTTTACCTTCCTCAAGAATGTCTGGGTGCATGCTGACCAGGGAAACAAGTAGGCTAATTGCAGATCTTCATCTTTCCCTCAGATCCTCCAAATATAATTGCTGTGGGATGGTCTGTATGTCAAGTGTGTTGCTGATTGGTCAATAAATAAATCACTGATTGGCCAGTGGCTAGGCAGGAAGTATAGGTGGGACAAGGAGGAGAATAAAGCTGGGAAGTGGAAGACTAAGTCAGAGACACTGCCAGCCACCATGATGACAAAATGCATGTGAAGATGCCGGTAAGCCACGAGCCACATGGCAAGGTGTAGATTTATGGAAATGGATTAATTTAAGCTATAAGAACAGTTAGCAAGAAGCCTGCCATGGCCATACAGTTTGTAAGCAATATAAGTCTCTGTGTTTACTTGGTTGGGTCTGAGTAGCTGTGGGACTGGTGGTTGAGAGAGATTTGTCCTGACTGTGGGCCAGGCAGGAAAACTAGCTACAAATGGTGCCCAACGTGTTGGCAAGAGTTTCCACCTAAAACCTGAACAAAAAGATTCTATAACGGAGCTAAAAACAGTTCCTAGTTGTCTCTTTCAAGTTAGCGGCAGCCTGCGTGTTTGACCTACTATCTACTGTGGCGGGTTCCTGGCGTGCATGCTCGACCTGCAGTATGACAGGAATGAGGCCTCTGCAAGTGGCACATTAAGCTGCGTGGTGGATTTAGCCTTTACTAGTACAAAACAAAAAAAGGTTTCTGGGCTACACGTTGCTTTGATAGAAGCACAGACCCACTATTTCTGAGAGTTGATGGCTCCCAGAGCTGGCGGAAAACATACCACCGCCATGTTGGGAAGCTGAAGTAGGTGGAGCCAGCAGCCACAGTGCTGTTTCGGTCTTAGAATGCTGCAGTTTAAAGCAATAGGCTCAAGGTAATATAAAAAATAAGCCACGTAAAGATGGCTACCACACAGAGAATCTGGATTATGTTCTCTTTGATATTTGTAACTAAAGAAAAACATTTGATTGTAAAAGCTGTTGAGTTATGCCAAAATGTATATTTTAAAGGTACCTTGACTTCAAAATTTGGATGTAAGGATATGTTGCTTTGGAAAGGAGGCTCTGCTTTTGTTTCCACAGAAAGCCAGAGGCTATGGATTTGTTCCAGATTAAGATACATCAGGTTTGACCAGCCAAGACCCCCTGAAAGGTCTCCGATGACACCATGGCCCAGATGATCCAACATCCAGAACCATTTCAAGGCAACTGGCTCAGACGATACACCCTTACGGACTGTTCCATAATCCTAAAATTTTCTTTGTGTCTTTATAAGATAGAGCGCCCCCCCTTCCAGCAGGAAGTAGTAAGAGAATCTACACCCAAATTCCCAAATATACCAAGCTGGCTTTGGAGATGTTAAAACCTTCCTCTTTAAAAAAAAAAAGAAAAGAAAAGAAAAGAAAAAGAAAAAGGGAAGTGCTGTGGGATGGTCTGTATGTCAAATTGCTCTGATTGGTCAATAAATAAAACACTGATTGGCCAGTGGCCAGGCAGGAAGTATAGGTGGGACTAACAGAGAGGAGAACAGAGAAAACAGGAAGGTGGAGGGAGTCACTGCCAGCCATCACCATGACAAGAAGCATGTGAAGATGCCGGTAAGCCATGAGCCACTTGGCAAGGTATAGATTTATGGAAATGGATTAATTTAAGCTATAAGAACAGTTAGCAAGAAGCCTGCCATGGCCATACAGTTTGTAAGCAATATAAGTCTCTGTGTTTACTTGGTTGGGTCGGAGCAGCTGTGGGACTGGCAGGTGAGAGAGATTTGTCCTGACTGTGGGCCAGGCAGGAAAACTCTAGCTACATATAATCTCATGCCCAGCTCTGCAGCAAACCACCCTCTGCAGCCACCTCCATGGATCATACAGATCATCCTTCCTAACTCCCCACCCCCAATTTACTGCTTTATCCCAGGACCCAACTCCAGCAGGCACTCCCTGGGAACCCACAGACCACTTTTGCCAGGGAAGCAAGTAGGCTAACTGCAGATCTTCATCTCTTCTGCTCCTCCAAATCCAACCCCCCAGTCTCATCCCAGCTCTGCAGCAGCACACCTGCTGCTGTCTCCCTTCCCTACCCTGTCCCCTCCTCCAGGGGGTCACACAGGTCTTCTCCTCTAATCTTCATTCCTCTACCCATTGGTTTATCCCCTGCCCCCAACTCAAGCAGGTATTATCTGGGAACCCACAGGCCACTCTGACCAGGGAAGCTAATTGGATATCTTCACCCCTCAAGTGAACCTTCAACCTTCCCGTCTCATTCCCAGTCCTGTAGCAGACCTTCTGTTGTGGCCTCTCCTTACTCTCTGCCCCAGTTTCCAGGGGACTAACCAGTTCCTAGTGGAACACCTTGCTTTCTTCCTCCTGTGGACTCCCTCAACCCTAGCCTATCCCCATTCCTAAGTGTCAGCTCCCAATACCCAGAAACACATTTTACCTGAAAAACCCAGTGGCCACACCTATCAGGATCCCAGAAGAATTCCCTGTCAAACAACATACAGCCACCACATTCTCCTAAGAACCAGAGAGGGTAACAGAAACACTCACCAAACAAGACAAGACTAGATGTCAACAGGTAGAATTACAATCTTCCTAATTCCAGATGCCTAGATGCAAATGTAAAAACAATCAATAACAGCCAGGACAATACGTCTCCACTAGAGTCCAGCAACCCCACCACAGCATGGCCTTGTGTATTGTAACATAACTGATGCACAAGTAAAAGACCTTAAAATAGCCTTTATGAATATGATAGAAGTCCTTAAAAAGGAAATAAATATGTTAAAGAAATCAATGAAAACACAAAAAGTGGAAAGAAATGAATAAAACCATTCAAAAACTCAAAGTGGAAATAGGATCAATAAAGAAAATCCAAACTGAGGGAAATCTGAAAATGAAAAATGTAGGAACTCAAACAGGAACCTCAGAGGTAAGCCTCACCAACAAAAATACAAGATATGGAAAAGAGACTCTCAGGTACTGAAGAGAGGATATAAGAAATGGATACCAACTGGGCAGTGTGGCACACACCTTTAATCTTAGCACCCAGGAAGCAGAGGGAGGCAGATCTCTGAGAGTTTGAGGCCAGCCTGGTCTACAGAGAGCATTCCAGTATAGCCAGAGCTGTTACACAGAGGAACAACCTTGTCTTAAAAAACAAACAAACAACAAAGAAGACGAAAAAAATAGAGAAAAAAAATAAATGGATTCCTCAAAGAAAATGTTAATCTAAAAAACTCCTGACATGAAATATCCAGGAAATCTGGGACACTATGAAAAGACAAAATCTAAGAACAAAGAAAGACTATTAAAAGCTGAAAGTAAAAAAGACTAATTAACATAGAAAAGCAGACCTATTAGAATTGAACCTGACTTCTCAATAGAGACTCTAAAAGCCAAGAAGGGCAGACTCAAAGAGACCAAAAGATGCCAGCCCATATTATTATACCCAGCAAAACTTTCAGTCACAATAGAGTAAAATAAGACATTCCATAACAAAATCAAATTTAAGCAATAGCTATCTATAAATTTAACCTTACAGAAGACACTGGAAGGAAAAATCCAACCTAAAGAAGTTAACCATACCCAAGAAAACACAGGAAATAAATAATCCCTGACCAGCAAATCAAAAGAAGGGAATTGAGTGCCCCCCCATACACACCAAAATCACTACTAATAAAATAATAGGGATCAACAATACTGCTCATTGATACCTCTCAATATCAATGGTTACAATTCCCCAAGAAACAGACACAGATTAACAGACGGATATGAAAACAGGAGTCATCCTGTTGTATCCAAGAAACATACTTTGACAACAAGAATAGACATCACCTCAACATAAAAGGATGGAAAAAGACATTCCAAGTAAATGAACTTAAGAAGCAAGCTAGTGTAGCTGTTTTAATATCTGACAAGACAGACCTAAAACCAAAACTAATCAGAAGAGATAGGGAAGGACACTACATACTCATCAAAGGAAAAATCCACCAAGAGGACATTGCAGTTCTTAACATTCTTAACCAAATACAAGGCATTCACATTTGTAAATGAAATACTTCTACAGCTTACATCACATATTGACCCTCACACGTTGATAGAAGTGACTTCAATACCCTACTCTCACCAATGCACAGGTCTTCCAGACAAAAATTATACAGAGAATTAGCAATGCGGGTCTTCTGGCTGTTGCTGTGGGGACCACGGCCAAGCACACGACCCGGCCTGAGGTGGTGGTGGGAAGCCCACCGCAGTTTGCTGCAACGTCATGGAGGGTGGCAGAGGAAGTGGCAAAAAAACCACCGGTGGGCTACCTGGCTTCTTTGGAGCAGGAGGAGTGGATTACTCACACGCTGACTTGCTGGTGTTCCGCTAACTGGTATGAACCCCCTGTCTCCATATTTAAATGTGGAACCACGCTATCTTGTTCGGGATACCGATGAGTTCATTTTGCCAACCGGAGCTAACAAACCCGAGGCAGATTTGAGCTAGCTTTCTTTACCATTGGAGGATGTTGCATGACAGGGGCTGCATTTGGGGCAATGAACGGTCTTCGGTTAGGATTGAAGGAAACCCACAGCATGGCCTCGTCCAAACCAAGAAATGTACAGATTTTGAATATGGTGACTAGGCAAGGGGCACTTTGGGCTAATACTCTAGGCTCCCTGGCTTTGCTCTATAGTACATTTGGTGTTTCACTGAGAAAACACGAGGTGCAGAAGATGACGTCAACACAGTAGCAGCCGGAACCATGACGGGAATGTTGTATAAATGTACAGGTGGTCTTCGAGGAATAGCATGTGGTGGCCGGATTGACCCCCACCAGTCTCTATGCACTGTATAACAACTGGAAGCACATGAAAGGTTCCCTGCTCCAACAGTCACTCTGAAGATTTTGCCACCTCTGGACTGGGGGACATTTAATAGTCATTCAGAGTGGTTACTAAGTCAGTCTGGAGTTGCTTTCTCACTTGTACCTACAATTACTTTGAACAATTGGAGACTCTGATTTGCTGTGATAAAGGTCATGGATAGTTAGCCTGGACTGCGCTGCTTGCCCTTAGTGAGTGGAAGCCAAACCCCTTGGTGGCTCACTGAATATGTGTTCTCTTCTCCTTTGGAGATGATCTTGCACCTGTTTTCTCTCCTACCGCCAAACTGGAAAACCACTTACTCTCCAAATTCAGGCCAGACTTATTTTCAACACTTTTATCACCATGTTTATCATTTAAAAATCTAAAACTATGGTTGACCTGTATTCCAAATAAAGGGTGAAAATAGAACCAAAAAAAAAAATTATACAGAGAAATGCTGGAGCTAACTTACATAAACCAAATGGACCTAACAAATATTTACAGAACATTTCACCCAAACATAAAGGAATATACACTACTTCATGGCACATCATGGAACTTTTTCCAAAATTGACCACATACTCAGACACAAAGAAAGACTCAACACAATACAAGAAAATTGAAATAACACCCTAAATCCTATCTGACCCAAACTTATGGAACATGAAGGTGGTTCTAACAGGCAAGTTCATAGCACTAAGTGCCTAAATGAAAAAAAAAATTTGAGAGATCTCATACTATTATCTTTACAACACACCTGAAGGCCTTAAAGCAAAAAGAAGAAATCACACCAAAAGGAGTAGATGACAAGACATTATCAAACTCAGGGCTGAAATCAATAAAATAGAAACAAACAAATACAAAGAATCAATGAAACAAAGAGTTGATTTGTTGCATGAATTCTAAAATGGTCTTTTAATAAAAAAAAAAAACAGAGCCAGATATTGGGGTAAATGCTGAAAGATCAGAGAGACAAAGGAACAAGCCACTGCCACATCTCACCTTGTGAACTCCATGAATCCTCTGTTTGAAAGCCTCTGAGTCCTGAGCCAAAAAACCTCTCTAGCCAAAAGGGCTTCAGCCAAAAAAAGGGCTTAGTTCCTGTCTTTTCACACCTTATAGACCTTTCTCTGCCCAGCCATATTACTTGCTTCCTAGTGCTGGGATTAAAGGTGTGTGTGATTCCCAAGTAATGGAATTAAAGGTGTGTGCCACCACTGCCTGGCTCTGTTTCTCTCCTAGACTGAATCAATCTCATATAGTCCAGGGTGGCTTTGAACTCACAGAGATCCAATCTCTGCTTCCCGAGTGCTAGGATTAAAGGAGTGTGCTACCACTGCCTGGCCTCTACGTTTAATCTAGTGGCTTATTCTGTCCTCTGATCTTCAGGCAGATTTTATAAGGGTACAACAAAAATATCACCACATTGATTCTTTGAGAAAATCAGTAAGATTGACAAACCCTTATCCAAATTAACTAGAAGTCAGAGAGAGAAGATCCATATTAACAAAATTAGAAGTAAGAAGGAGGACATAACAGACACTGATGAAATCTTGAGAACCATAAGGACATACCTTTATTTTCTTCCTTTTATATTTTTTGAAAAATTGACCTTTGTTTGTCTTTTACAGAACTAATGTTCTGGGAAGAGGCCATACATAGGGGTCTTCAGTGTCATTATTAAGAATATTATTAATTTTTTATTATTTTTTTTCAGACTGAAGTATTCCTTTCAGTATTCTATGAAGAGATGATTTAGTGGTCATAAATGTCTTTAACCCGATTTTGTCATGGAAAATTTATTTCTCCTTTAATTTTTACAGTCAGTTTTACTGGCTTGAACAGTCTGGGTTGACGATTGTGGTCTACAAAAACTTGGAGTACATCTTTCCAGGCCCTTCTAGTTTTAAACATTTCTGTTGAAAACCAGGTGCTGATGGCTTGCCTTTATGAGTGACTTGAGCTTTGCTTCTCACAGCTCCTAACACCCTTTCTTTACTCTCTTTTATGTTTTAACGGTAATATGTTATGGAGAGTAATTTTTCTGGCTGTATCTGTTGTTCTGGTGCCCTCTTGTACGTAGACAAACTGTTATTCTCTGTGTTTGGAAAAATTTCTTCCATGATAGGACACCAAGAAAACAAGGTTTTCTAAGTCAACATAATCAAAGCCCATATGAACTCACAGAGACTGGGGTGCATGCACAGGCCTGCACCAGTCTGCACCAGGTCCTCTGTGCATATACTATAGCTTCCAGTGTAGTGTTTTATGGGATCCCTGAGTGCATGATCGAGTGGGTCTCTGATTCTTGTGCCTTCCCTTGGGCTCTTTTCCTTCTGTTGGTTTGTCTTACCCAACCTCAATATGATAGCTTATTTTATCTTATTATATTTTATTTTGTTATGTTTAAAAAATGAATGAATGGCTGGGCGGTGGTGGCGCACGCCTTTAATGCCAGCACTCGGGAGGCAGAGCCAGGCGGATCTCTGTGAGTTCGAGGCCACACTGGGCTACCAAGTGAGTTCCAGGAAAGGTGCAAAGCTACACAGAGAAACCCTGTCTCGAAAAACCAAAAAAAAAAAAAAAAAAAAAAGAATGAATGGATGGATGAATGAATGAATGAATGAAAACCTGACCACTAGGCTAAAAGTTAACAACAGAACTGTCACCTATACCTGCTGGGAGAGGAAAAATTGGTTTTCTCCAATGGAGTGACATTGGATACATCAACCACTCCAGGGTAGGTCTCATGTTCAGGAGTATTGAGTAACATATAATTGGACTCCACAGTTTTTATGTGTATGTGCTTCTATTTGGTTACAGTTTAGTGTTTTGCTTGTTGTTTTTTTCATTCTTAGATGTGGTTTTATTTTGTCTTCTTGATTTTGGATGTTTTGTTGTTGTATTGGGGTTTTGCTTCTTTTCTAAGAAAAGACTTAAAGTTGGATGGGTAGAGAAGGGAAGAAGATCTGGAGAAGAGCATGATCAAAATATATTTGAATTTAAAAATTGTTTTAAACAATGAAAAATATAACAATAAAAAAAAGGAAAACATTCTCTATACCTTCACTAAGGTGGCCACCATTTCTGTCTCCTTCTTCTTCTTCTCCTCTTCTTACTCTTCCTTTGTCTGTGCCCATAATTCAAACATTAGGTCTTTCATAGTTTTCAAAATCTCTCCAGTGTTCTGTACATGTGTTTTTTAAATTTTCTTTTTGACCTTTAATGAGTGATACAGTTTCTCTGCATTTTCAGCCCTGACTGTTTTCCACATGATCCATTCTATTGATGAGGCTACTTATTAGGTTCTTCATTTCCAGCATTGTACTAGGACAGGCCCATAGGGTCTAGGAAATTGGCTTAAACCAGTTGCCAAGGCATGCACATAACGCACTTCCTAATTGCCAACCTGAAGTCTGCCTGAGGGCCTAGCAACAGGCATTGTCAGAGTTCCTGATCTTGCCCAGCCAATAAGAAACGACTACAAAATGCCACCAGATTAGGACACAGCTTGAGAGGAGGGTATATAAGTCCTTCCCCGTTATTGAATAAATGAGTCTTCTGTTTGCCTTCAACTGACTCCCAGTGTCTGTGTTGTTGATGCCAGACCTTCTTGCCCCTCCCCCAAGGAAGCTGTTAGGACCCAGGAACAGCTGGTGCCTAAACGTGGGGCTTCTGTTACTTTCTCTTTCCCCGTGCAGATTCTGATCTTCTCCCTTTCTTCACTTGTGATGCTTGACAGCACCCCCAAGACAGTGTGTTTCGGTGAGAAGGTCCCTCAGTGTTGTGTTCTTTAGGTCCCTTCAGCAGGTAAGTGTTGGGACCCCCATTTCTTTCCTTCTTTTGTGTTGTCTGTTATGTTTGTCTGCCCATCTTGTTAGGAAGGCACATTTTTTTTTTGTTTTGGTTTGCCTGGTGACTCCACATAAGGATTGACCCCCCAGGAGGTGGAGTCAAGGTTTGGCTCCTGAACCCCATCTCTCCTCTGGAGACACCATGTGGGCATACAGCCATGGCCTAAAAAACCATGGAAGTCTCCACTAAGCACAAGACGTAGGGGTCCAATACAAATTCCAACCCTGTTGACTGTCACCTTCTCTCAGATGGTAGTTTGCTTACTGTTTTCCTCTAACAGATGGGTAATCTTTTCATCACCCCCACAACTTCCATGTCAGATTTCTCTATGATATCTGATGATGAGGAGACAGATAGTTTGGGCCCCTGGAAATCTGTCATGGAGAAGGCAGCTGCCATTAAGTCGTGTGCTACTCCCCCCTCTGCTCCACCACTACCATGGGCAACTACATCTATGCTGTGGTATTCTTGGGGTGATCTACCCCAGTACCCACATGCCTCAGGAGGTATCTACTCCCCTATGGTGCCAGGCATCTTACATCTCACAGCCTGCACCACTGTTAGTCCATAGGCCCATAGAAGCCTTCCCAGTCAATGTGGGCTCAAATGCCAATGTCCAGCCCTGGGTACTTGCTCCCATAGCTGATCTTTCCCTCATCCAGAAGGCAGCCAATGAGTCAGGCTTAGATTCCCCCTACTTTCAGCAGGTCCTTGCTCAATGATACATGCAGTTACAAACTTATTTTGATTGGTACCATTTGCTTAAAGATGCGTTGGAGCCTGTAGTCTTTCTCAATTGGAGATTGGCCCATGATGATCAGGCAGAATCCCAGGCCTGGATGAACATCTTACTTAACGTCCTGGTGACCTACGATATGTTCACAGAGAGCAGGGAATATGTCCATCCTGTGCACCAGATTGGTTTGAAATGCCTATTTTCAACAGGTCTTGGACATGGCTCTCAAGGCCCTCTGAGCCTGTACTACCAGACTCCTCAGCTTACTTTCACAATCTTATCCAACAGCCAGGGGAACTCTTCACTGACTTGCTAGACTGTGTCAATGAGGCAGTAGAGCACAGAGTGAAGCTGGCACCACTAGAAATATATTGATCAAACAGTTTACTTGGGAGGATCTCAATGCCCAAACCCATAATGCAGTTGCAGCTATGTGAAATGAGGACATGCATAAATGGGTGCAAGCCACCAGAGATCTCAACCCCAGCACCAGTCCCATCGCTACTCTTACTGCCTCCCTGGATGCTCTCCTCACTGACAGGCAGCATGCTAATGACACTCCCAAGGGCCCCCAGGTAGATAGAACTTGCTGGGGTTGTGGCAAACTAGGATATTTGCAGCATGACTGCCCCCAGGCAAAACCTAGGACCCAATGCCCCAGATACAATAAGGGATTTCATCAGGCAAAGGACTGTAGTTCACTGCCTGCCAAAACACCAACCCCTTTAAACTCCAGGAAGGGAGCTCCACAGCCCCACCAGTAAGAGGAGGTTCTGGTAATCAAAAAAATCTATTGGACAATGACCATTTTTCCACACTCTCCAATCTTGATGGATAAGTTGTCCAAGGCTTGGTTGACATGGGTGTGGACAATTTAACCAAGACTGAGGCACTTCACTTCCCTCATTGGAAGTTTAAACCTGCCCCTGTCCCATTAGTGGTGTGGGAGACCAACAAGATTCTAAGATGACCACTTGTCTCTTCCATTGGAAGGATCTTGAGGGCAATCGGGAAGCCATTCACCCTAGGGGCAGAGACATTTTAGAGGATGTGGGTATTGTCCTAACAACAGATGACAGGGCCTTTTTGATGACATCAAGGTCCATGAAAAGGTGGTCTTGCAGTGTGCAACCCTGCACCAGATCCGTACTCCGAATTCTAAGGGCCACTGTCCCCATGAAATCCACTATGATTGAGCCCCTTAGCCCAATTCCATTGACATAGTTCTCAGATCAAGAAGTATGGGTGGAACAGTGGTCTATAATTGAACTAAAGCTGTCAATCCTAAACGAATTAGCTGCAGAATAGCTAAAGATAGGGCACATAGAACAGTTAACACTGGAAATTTTCAAGTTAAATCAGACAAGGGCAGAGGTTATGGCCTGTGATTCTTTATTTTTTGAAAAGGTTTGGCATGATATAAAAAGGCCATTTGATCCCTCCTGGATTTTCACTTATGTTTGATTGGTAGGGTGGTGCCTTTAATCATTCTCCTTTTTAAGTGTCTCCTATAGCACATCTGCAACAATAGGTGGCTACTAAGCCAACTGTATGGGTGTTAATGGCTCTTAGACATCTAACTCATAGCCTTCCATGGGAGGTTATGCATGCCTGGCTTTCTGAAATTCAAAAGGCTACTGCCTGACCCTCCCCACCTGGGGTGACTCCCCAGGGATGGATGCTCTTTGAGGGCTGATAGTCAATGATGGGTAAGAGCTTGCTTGGGCAAGCCAACCTAAGACAGGCACAGTCCAGTTGCTGAGGCCCCCTGAGGTGGAGTCAATAAGGCTGGAGCAAAGAACTCCAACTCCCACTGAGTGCCCACATAATAAAATAAAAGGGTGGATATGTAGTAGGACAGGCCCACAGGGTCTAGGAAATTGGCTTAAACCAGTTGCCAAGGCATGCACATAACATACTTCCTTATGAGCTAACCTAGAGTCTGCCTGAGGGCCTAGCAACAGGTGCTGTCAGAGTTCTTGGTCACTGTCAGAGTTCTTGATTGTGCCCAGCCAATGAGTGATGACCACGCAATGCCACCAGGTTGAGACACAGCTTGGGTGCTGGGAGGAGGGTATATAAGGCCTTCCCTGATATTGAATAAACGAGTCTGCTGTTTGCCTTCAACTGACTCCTATTATTTCTGTCATTGACTCTGCGCCTTCTCAACCCCTTCCCTGAGTGAGCTGTTAGGATCCAGCAACACAGCATCATTTCAGTTTGGCTTTTCTTCAGGAATTCTATCACTTTATTAAACTCAATTTTCATGTCTTGGATTAACTTTTTTATTTCATTCAGCTCTTTGCTTTTGTTTTCTTTGAGTTGTTTGAACATGGTAATAATTGTTCTTTCTAATTCACTGTCTGAAAACCTTCCAGATCATGTCATTGGAGCTAATAGTATGTGTTTTAGTCAATGTTCTATTGCTGTAAAGAGACACCATGACACAGCAACTCTTATAAAGGAAGGCGTTTAATTACTTACAAAGATTTAGTCCATGGTGCATGTGGCACACAGGCAAATATGGTGCTTGAAGAGATGAGAGTTTTACATCTGAATCAGCAGGCAGCAGGAAGGAGATTGAGCTACTGGGTCTGGATTGGGCTTCTGAAATCCCAAAGCTCACCCCCCAGTGACACACCTCCTCCAACAAGGCCACAGCTCCTATTCCTAAGTAGTGTCGCAACCTGATGACTAAGCATTCGAATATATGAGCCTATGGGGGACATTCTTATTCAAACCACCACATTCCATTCCCTTGTAGCCACATCATAGGTTTGTAGCCATATAATAATGAAAAAAAAGTGCATTCAGTCCAACTTCAAAAGTCCCCATCCATAATTTATCACAGTCAACACTGTTTAAAAGTCAAAAGTTCAAAGTCTCTTCTGAGACTCATGGCAATCTTTTAACTGTAATAATCTGTAAAATAAAAATAAAAAACCAGATCATATACTTTCAACATACAATGGCACAGGATAAACATTACCATTCCAAAAGAGAGGAAAAAGAGCATAGTGAAAAAATACTGGACCAAAGCAAGACCTAAAACCAGCAGAGCAAACTCTAAAGTCTGTGTCTCCATGTCTGATGTCAAAATGCTTTTCAGATCTCCAACTCCTTTTAGCTTTGTTGAATGTAACATACTTCTTTCTCTTGGGCTGGTTCCATTCCCTGTTAGCAGCTCTCCTTGGCAAGAATCCAATGACCCTGGTATCTCCAACATCTTTGGGTCTCCAAGGTTATCCAGGCTTCACTTTCACAGCTTCACACAATGGCTTCTTGGCTCCTCCATGAATGGACACTCATGACACATGCCTGGCCTCAGCAGCTTTCCTTAGTCACAGGCAGAGATTCCACAACCCCTTTCTTGTATCCTTGACTATCAGAACCATGCTGCCAAAATGCCAGGTTCTTCTGTTTACTAAGGCAGGAACATGACCCTCTTGTTCAAATACATTTCCACAAGCTTTCTGTTTTCTATGGTTTCCTTTACTACTTAAGTTTGGCTATATTAGAACTTGCTCTATAGGCTAGACTGGCCTCTAACTCAGAGATCTGCCTGCCTCTGCCTCCAGAGTACTGGGATTAAAGGCATGTACCACCATGCCCATCCCTAAGCACTTTAAAAACTTCTTTTTCACAAGTTGGAAGCTTAGGTAGGTGGGATAAGGTACTGTGCAGGCCCTGTACATGCTGCCACAGTCTCTGTGAGTTCATATAAGCTTTTCTCAGTTGATTTAGAAGGCTTTGTTCTTTTCGTGTCCTCTATCCCCTCTGGCTCTTACATTTTTTTTCTGCCTCCTCTTCCATGGGGTTCCTTGACCCCTGAGGGGAGTGATTTGATGGAGACAGCCCATTTAGAGCTAAGTGTTCTAAAATTTCTCACTTGTTGCATTATGCTGTGGGTCTTTAATATTTGTTCTCATCTGCTGCAGGAGGAAGATTCTGTGATGATGACTGAACAAAGCACAGATCTATGATTATTTTAATTTTATTTATTGCTACATTTTTAAAGAAACAGTAGTATTCGGTTTTATCTTAGGTCTTTGGGCTATCTAGTCTCAAGTTCTTGGTTGCCCAAACAGTGTCAGATATGGATTCCATCTCATGGAGTAGGTCTTAAGTCAAAGTAGATTAAGCTACTCCCACAAACTTTGTGCCACCATTGCCCTAGCATATCTAGCAGGCAAGACACCATTGTAGATTAGAGGGTTTGTGATGTTTCTCTTTTGTTAGTGTGCATAATACCTTCCTGTACCAAAGACACTAGCTAGGATATAGGGGTGAGGGTTCTATATAGACAGCATCTAGACATCTCCATGTTCAATGATTCATGTATGTGTTGTCTTCAGCAAGGGGGCTTTGCTGTCAGTTTTTAAAAAGCAACCTATAGATTTGGCAACAGCCTGGATTGTTAGAGGATTCCCATGGGACCCCTTTCGCCAACAACTCAATTATATGTAACCCAATCCTGGTATCTGTTGAGATTTGTTGTATTACCAAGTATGTGGTCAATTTTAGAGAAGGTTCCATGGGGTGCAGAAAAGAATATATATTCTTTTGTGTTTAGGTGAAATGTTCTATAGATGTCTATTAGGTCCATTTGAGTAATAACATCTGTTAATTCCCTTATTTCTCTGTTAAGTTTCTGTCTGGCAGATCTGTCCAGTGGTGAGAGCGGCGTGTTGAAGTCTTCCACTATTAGTGTGTGGGGTTTGAGGTGTGATTTGAGCTTTAGTAATGTTTCTTTTACAAATTGTAGGTGCCCTTGTATTTGGAGCATAGATGTTCAGAATTGTGACTTCCTCTTGATGAATTTTTCCTGTGATGAATATTTTTTTTTTCGGTTTTTCGAGACAGGGTTTCTCTGTGTAGCTTTGCGCCTTTCCTGGGACTCACTTGGTAGCCCAGGCTGGCCTCGAACTCACAGAGATCCGCCTGGCTCTGCCTCCCGAGTGCTGGCATTAAAGGTGTGCGCCACCACCGCCCAGCTTCCTGTGATGAATATTAAATGACCTTATTCATCTCTTTTGATTGATTTTAGTTTGAAGTCTATTTTTGTTAGATATTAGGATAGCTACACCAGCTTGTTTCTTAGGTCCATTTGATTGGAAAAATTTTTTTCCCAACCCTTTCCTCTGAGGTAATGTCTGTCTTTGAGGTGGAGATGTGTTTCTTGTATGCAGCAGAAGGACGGTTCCTATTTTTGTATCCATCCTGTTAGCCTGTGTCTTTTTATAGGCAAATTGAATCCATTGATATTAATGACCAGTGTTTGTTAATTCCTGTTATTTTTTGTTGGTTGTGTGTGTGTGTGTTTCCCTTCTTTGGGATTCACTGATGTGAGGGTATCTGTTGCCTGTGTTTTGGTGGTTGCAGCTAGCTTCCTTGGGTTGGAGTTTTCCTTCAAGTACTTTCTGTAGTGCTGGATTTGTTGATATGTAATGTTTAAACCTGGTTTTGTCATGAAATATCTTGTTTTCTCCATCTACAGTAATTGAAAGCTTTGCTCAGTAGAGTATTCTGGGCTAGCATCTGGTTTCTTAGTATCTGCAGAATGTCTGTCCAGGACCTCCTGGCTTTCAGAGTTTCCATTGAAAAGTCAGGTATAATTCTGACAGGTCTGCCTTTATGTTACTTGACCTTTTTCCCTTGTTGCTCTTAATATTGTTTTGACTATTATGTCATGAGAAGAGTTTTTTTTTTTTTTTGTCATCCAGTCTATTTGGTATTCTGTAAGCTTCTTGTACTTCCATAGGCATGTCTTTCTTTAGGTTGGGGAATTTTTCTTCTATAATTTTGTTGAATATGTTTTCTGTGCCTTTGAGCTGGAATTCTTCTCCTTCTTCTATCTCTATTATTCTTAAGTTTGGTCTTTTTATGGTGTCCCAGATTTCCTGGATGTTTTGTGTTGAAAATTTGCTGGATTTAACATTTTCTTTGACCAATGAATCTATTTCCTCTATGGTATCCTTACGCCTGAGATTCTCTCTTTCACTTCTTGTATTCTGTTGTTTATGCTTACCTCTGTAGTTTCTGTTAATTTACTCAGATTTCCCTTTTCCTGAATTCCCTCAGTTTGTGTTTTCTTTATTGCTTCTATTTCAATTTCCAGGTCTTGAACTGTTTCCTTCACCTGTGTGATTGTTTTTTCTCATGTTTCTCGACTTTCTTTAAGAGATTTCTTGATTTCCTCCAATTTTTTGTTTGTCTTTTCTTCCATTTCTTTCAGTGAATTTTTCATTTTCTCTTTTAGGGCCTCTATCATCTTCATATAGTTGTTTTTAAGGTCATTTTCTCCTGGATCATTTGCTTTGGCATGTTCAGGTCTTGTTATTGTAGGATCGCTAGGTTCTTGTGGTAATGTACTGCTCTTTATGTTGTTTAATGTGTTCTTACACTGCCATCTACCCATTTCTTCCTTTAATCTGAACAGGTGGGGCTCCAGGTCACTCTTCTTCCAATTGGTCCAGGTGGGGCCTCTGGCTCCTGTGGTTGTTCTTTCCAATCACTCCAGGAGGGGGCATATAGCTCCAGTGGTCACTGTTCCCAATTGACACAGGGTGGGCATATGGCTCCAGTGGTCGCTGGTGCCATAGAGGATGGTTGGCTGTTCCCAATCAGAGCAGGGTGGGTGTATGGTTCAGATGGTCACTGGTGCCAGGGGATGGCTGGCTTGGCAAAGGGGCAGGGGAAGAAGCTACTGCCTGGTCTCTAGGGCTGCAGGGGCTGATGGGGGAGGGGCATGGAGTGTGTCCCCAGGGCCTAGGAGCTAGAGCCCTGGTCTGCCCAGACTGGAGATCGGGGGCCTTACCTGTTCCCAATTGGTGAAGGTATATGGCTCCAGTGGTCACTGGTGCTGCAGGGGACGGTTGGTTTTCAAATGTTGGTCCTTATTACATAATCCAGTACCAAGACTATGGAATGGAATTGTGTTATCTATCACTTTATATTGTGGTTTTCCAGCTCCCCCCTGCTCTCTCCTCAGCTCCCTGCAGCAGCACTCACAGTAGAGCACACAAAACCACTCTATCATGATATTTTTTTATTATAGCTCTAGAATACAACTTGAAATCATGGGTGGTGATACCTCTAGCAGTTATTTTTTTATTCAGGAATGTGATAGCAAATGTGGGTTTTTTTTGTGCGTGTTTCCATATGAATCTGAAGATTGCCCTTTCAATATCTGTGAAGAAGTGTGCTGGAATTTTTATAAGGATTACATTGAACTGTAGATTGCTTTTGGTAGGATAGCTATTTTTACTATATTAATTATACCCATCCATGAGCAGGGGGTGGGGGATTTTCATCTTCTGATGGCTTCTTCAATGTCTTCAATATCATACAAGATTTCTATTTCCTTGCTTAGAGTTACCCCAAGGTATTTTATATTATTTCAGGCTATTATGAAAGGTGTTCTTTCCTTGATTACTTTTCCAGTGTGTTTGTCATTTGTTTATAGGAGGGCTACTGATTTTAGTGAGCTAATTTTGTGTCTAGTTACTTTGATGAAAGTGTTTATCAAATGTAGGAAGTAGGAATTTCCTTGTGGAATTTTTAGCATCAGTTATGTATATTATCAAATCATCTGCAAATAAAGATACTTTCACATCTCCCTTTCCAATTTGTATCCTCCTGATCCCCTTTAATTGTCTTATTGCTCTAGCTAAGACTTCAAGTACTATATTTCAAATAACCAACATGATGATGAACTTTAAGGGATTGTAAAAGTAAGAACAAGACAATAATAATGAAAACCAGTATAGAAATTAATGTAATAGAAATGAACAATATAAAAATAATCAACAAAAGTTTGGTTCCTTGAAAAACTGAACAAAATTGACAAATCCTTAGTCAAATTAACTAAAAGAAAAAGAGAAGGCTCAAATTAATAAAATTTGAGGTGAAAGTGGAGAATTACTATAGATATGGAGGAAATGCAGAGAAACACAAGATCATACTTAAAAAACTATATTCCATTTAGTTATAAAATCTAAAGAGAAATAGGCAAATTTATATATATATGTATAATGTATTTATATGGTGCATTATATTTACTGATTTGCATATGTTGACTCAATCTTACATCTCTAGGGTGGAACCAATTTAATCACAGTGCATATATATATATATATATATATATACATATACACACACATACACACACACATATATATATGTTACAAAAGTGCTATAAATAATTTTAACAGATATATAACAACCAATAAGATAGAAGCAATAATTAGAAATCTCTAAATTAAAACAAGTCAGTTCAGAATTCTATAAGACCTTCAAAGAAGAATTAATGCTAATACTATTCAAATTATTCCATAAAAATAGAAAAAGCAGAAACATCCTCAAAATCTCTTTATGAATCCAGTATACCATGAATACCAAAAATATAGATGCAACAAATAAAGAAAATTATAGGCCAATATCCCCAATCAACACAGACAAAAAAGTTCTCAACAAAATGATTTGCAAACCTAGTTCAAGAGCACATCTAAAAGATCTTTCATCATAATCAAGTTGGTTCCATTTTAGGGATACAGGGATGGATCAATGTACATAAATTAATAAATGTAACTTATCACAAAACAGGCTCAGTGACAAGTGGTACTTCATGAAAGTAAAAAGCTTCTGTACTGCAAATGGAAATGCCGATCGACTGAAGAGGCAGCCTGCAGAACAAGAATAAACCTTTCCAGCTATCCATCCAGCAGAGGGTTAGTATTGAGAATATATAAAGAACTAAAAATACTAAGCACTGAGAACATAAACATTCCAACTAAAATGTGGGATATGGAATGGAATAGAGTTTTCAGAAGAAGAAAAAACATGGCTAAGAAATATCTTTAAAGTGCTCATTGTCTTCAGCCATCAAGGAAATGCAAATTAAAACTACTTCTGAGATTTTATCTTACCCCAGTCAGAAAGCTAAGATTAAGAAAACAAAAGGCAAGAACACTGGTAAGGGTATAGGAAAAGGAGGACAAGTGTTCAGCTTTTAGTAGGAGTATAAACTGGAGCCATAAGTATAGAAATCAGTGTGGCTATTCCTAAAAAATAGACATAGATCTACTTTATGACCCATCTATATCAATTCTGGGTACTATTTCCTACTATAGAGCACATGCTCATCTGAGTTCATCACTGCTCTGTTTAAAATAGTTGGGACATGAAAACAACCTAGATGTCTAGAAATAGTTGAATGGATAATGAAAATGTGATATCTATACACAGTACATTTTCATTTAGTTACAAGGAAAAATAGTGAAATTTGCAGACAAATTGATGGGAAATTTACTGTGGGAGGTAACTCAGTCTCAGAAGGATGAATATCACATGTTTCATTCATATGTATATTCTAATACTGAATCTTTAGATTTCTGTGTTTACATTGGAGTACCTGCAGAATCCAGGAAACTAGAAAGGGGCCGTCAGTGGAGGGGGAGAAGAAAGCTCTTAAGGCAAGGAGAATAGTACAACACAAATGATAAGAGGTGAAGGAGAATGATGGGGAAGAAGGTATAGATGGGAGAAGAATGAAGGTTACAGCAGAGGAATGAGTAGGAGGCAGGATAACTAACACTAGGTATATTTGAAAAAGCCATACAGAAGCCTACTGTTTAATAAGCTTCATATATATATGTTCATATATATTATATTCATCTAAAGGAGTATAATTGGACTTTCCCTGCACAGGAGATTATGCTCCTCCTAGAAGCCATAGGTTGCCAAATGAAAAGCCCAGAATCAGGTGTAGAGTACCTCTCCTTGAGTTGTTGACCAGGGTGTCCCAGAAACCCTCCAACAACACAGGCTGGTTGCCTACTAGACCTTGGTAGTAAGACTGTTGCTGAAAACACCACACACTTTGTAGTACATAGACTCTTTTACATATAGAATCATGTTGTCTGTAAATTGGACTAAAATGACTTATTTTTCCTATTTGTATCAAATATATATTTGTATATATTTATATTTGTCTTATAGCCTAGCTAAGACTTCAAACACTATATCAAATAATGGTGGAGAGAGTGGGCACTCTTTCTTCTTATTTATTACTAGTACTTCAAGATTTTCACCATGAACTTCGTCAATTTCCCTTTGCTTCTGTAGATATAATCACACAATTTATGTCCTTAAATTTACTTATATGGTATATTACACTTGCTTATTTGCATATGTTGACTCAATCTTTCATCTCTGGTGTGAAACCAATTCAGTCATAGTGCATGATCTTCGGAATATGTTCCTGAATTTCACTTATAAGTATTCTGTTGAAATTTTTTGCATCTATGTTCATCAGGAAAACTGGGCTGTGGTTATGTTGTTGTTGTTGTTATTATGTCTTTATACAGCTTTGTTAGCAGGGTAATATTAGCTTAATAAAAAGATTTTATCTGGAGAGATGGCTCAGTGATTGAGAGCCCTTGCTGCTCTTGCAGAAGACCTGGGTTTTGTTTCCAAGACCCAAACATTGGCTCACGACCATCTGTAACTCCAGTTCTAGAGGACCCAATACCCTCTTTTGAGGGTATGAACATGGTGCACACACAGATATGCAGGAAAAACACATTCATACACATAAAATAAGATAAATACATCTAAAACAACAACAACAAAAGAGTTTGGCAGTGTTTCTTCTCTATTTACAGTGCAGTTAGAGAGGCACTGGCACCATATCTTCCCTAAAAGATTGGTAGAACTCAGCAATGAATCAATCTTGTCTTTGTTGGGAGATTCAATCACTGCCTCAGTCTCATAGCTTATGATGGATCTGTTTTAATTTTTTATATATCTGGATTTAATTGTGTTAGATCACATGAGTTTAAAAATTTGTACACTTATTCTAGGTTTTCCAGTTTTTTTGAATATAAGTTTTCAAAGTATCCCTAATGTTCTAGATTTTATGGGTGTTTTATAAGAATTTCTTTTTATTTCTAATTTAATTAATTCGGATCTTACGTATCTTTCTAAGTTTGGTTAGGAGTTTGACAAACTAGTTGATCTTTTCAAAGAAGCAACTCCTTATTTGATTGATTCAATGCATTGTTATTCTAGTCTCTATTTTATTAATTTCTTCTTAATATCTTTTGCAATTTATTGGATTTGGGTTGAACTTGGTGTCTTACAAAAATGCTGTTTTTGGATAAAGAAATATATAAATTAAACAATTGACAGGATATTATTGCAATTCTTCAAATAATCAGTGGCTTCATATTAGGTATTTTATGTCGGTTAGTTTTTGTACTTCTCTGTTGGGTATGTCACAAAATGTTTCATCACCAGTAGCATTGAACATTATTGACAAAACACTCATTGCCACAATTATGGTTGACTTCAGAAGGCTGACCTCAGAAGACCGTGTTCAACACACCAAGAGTACTGATTTAGAAACACAGAAGAGAAATTATTTTCTTTAACTAGAGGAACTTCTGCTGGAAAGAACAGTCTATTGAGGTATAACATTGCCAGACTTTTTATAATGGTTTCTTCTTATGAATGGGCAATAAATTACAGGACCTTTCATGAAAGCCTGAACTTGTGCTACTTCCATTGTTTCTGGAGAGGAAACTATGGTTTTAAACTCAAATGTATCCAGAAACCCGGTGTGTTAAAGAATAGTTCCCCAGAGTGGTGGTATTGGGAGGTGGTAGGATATTTAAGAGTAGAGTCTAGAGAGACCAGCAGGTCTCAGCTTTTCTTCCTGTCCATGTGAGCTGTTTTGCTGTATCATGTTTCCTCCATGATGTGCTGCCTTGCCATAGGTCCAAAGCTAGAGAGCTAGTGGACCATACATGGAAACTAAATGTGTGAACCAAAACAAGCATTTTTGTTTTATAAGTTAATTCCTAAGGCATTTCACTAGAGTAATGGAAAGCTAATAAACAGAGTTATCTATGAAAAATTTAAATTCATAAATTAAGTAAAGTCAGGGGTTCACAAAACTAATAATAAAATAGAATAATTATAATAAAATTTAGATCAATGTAGCCCTTCTCTCAAATATCTTATACTATAGTTGGCTTCTTATATTTATGACAAATGGTTCAATGCTTATGTGATGAAATGAAGTCAGATAAATGACACAGAATTAATAACTCCATAATGGTTACTAGAACACAATCACTATACTCTTCTGGAATATGGGACAGTTACTAAGTGACATACGGGTAGGTGGTGTCTCAGTATGGACACACTGAATAAGGATGATTCATATCCTAGCTGGGCCAGAGCCAGATGGCATGACACTTCATCATGCTATGCAGAACAGTGTGTAATTTATAATTCATAAATTTGGAGTTAATGGATTCATTAAGCACACAGATGAAATTATCCATTTAATATTTTTGGACCACAGTTGACTTTATGGGTAATTGAAACCATAGAAAGCAAAGTCATAAATGATGGTTGGGATAGTTACTGTACTTCCAGTTGCAAGAAAAGCACTTAGAGTTGGGGCCCAGTAAAATTCTTTTTGAATGAATGAAAGAGAACTGTCCTGTAAGTTAACATGATGAAGATTAGCCAGCCTTTGGCTCTTTATCCAACACTTGCTTGCCTTCCAACTGCTGTATGTGTATCTCACAAGATAAAAATCTTCCACTACAAGGAATTTTCAAAGCTGGCTTGTGATCCAGAGGTAATGCCAGTGGAATGGGAACCCTAAAGTTTGTTGAAATATTTGGGAGACCCTAAGAGAATTCATTTGTTACAAAAGCAATACACATTTACTATGCATTTAAAAATAATGAGACCATATAAAGTATGGGGCAGAAGGTTGTGGTGACAACATTTGCTTTTGAAATTATTGTGACAGAAATACACACTTGGAAGAATTCAGATGTTATGGAACTCTATCAGTGTGTGAAAGGCTCCTTTCTCTTATTTTAATTCTGTTCCCTTGAGAAATTGCTGTTACTGGCTGGGAATGGATTTTAGGATTTCCATTAGAATGTATGTTCACCAAATGTACCATTTTAATGGCGGGTTACTAACCTGGTATAGAAATAGACCACACATGGGGGAGAACAAGGGAATCCGTGGCTGATATGTAAAATTAAATTAAATTATAAAATAAAAAAAGAGGTTAATATAAATCATAAAAAAAGAAATAGACTACACTTCACTTAAAGCTATCCTTAAGCTATTCACAGTCACAAGTTCATTCATTCTTTTATATACTTTTTTTTACAGTTTTGCATATACTTCTGTGGATAAATATTAAAAGTAGAAATGTTACTTTACTTTGGACAAAAGTAGTGATAATCACTTAAAGCAGTGGTTCTCAACTTGTGGGTCACAACCCCTTTGGTGTTGAGCAACTCTTTCACAGGGGTCATCCAAGACCATCAAAAATACAGATATTTACATCGCAATTCATAACAGTATCAAAATTACAGTTTGGAATAGCAATGAAAATAATTTTATGGTTGGGGGTTACCACAACAGGAGGAGCTGTTAAAGGGCATTAGGAGGGTGAGAACTACTGCTAAATTAAAGGGTTGCAGCATTAGGAAGGTTGAGAACCACTGGCTTAGAGCAAAAGGCATAGTCCTTTCAGAGGACTATGTGTTCTGAAAGGCAGATGTTTGGGCAGAACCAGTGAAATAAGTATGTAAGAGAAGCAGAAGTCAGTCAGTTTAGGTGAGAGCAGACTGTGATAAATACTGGACTTGGCCACTTCCCTCTCTATCTGGACATCAGATGCAGTTTTCTGGAGAGGATATGGACCGAGGGCAAAAGGGTGGGAGAATTTGGCTAAGTACCTGTCTGATACATGTACTGGTGAAAGACTTGGGATCACCAGGCTTTCTTACATGTATGGACATTCTGGGAAGTGTGAAAGTACAAGAGCAAAGATGGATGTTTTATTAGACCAGCCCCTTCTCCCCCAAAAAGAGATGTATGACCCTGCGCAAGTATGATGCTATATACTTTTTGGACAAGACAATGTTTAAAGTATTGTCATGCCAACTTAACAGATGAAAAACCAGAGGAAGAGAAAAGCAATTTGTTATGGTCACACAGCTAGGAAATAGGAAATCTAGACTTAAACCCACACTAGGCACATGGACGGCACCAGAGAGCTCTGAACCGGCTAATGATTAGGAAATGATATTAGAATGTGGATTTCAACAGCATGAGGGCTTTGGGCTGTATCACAGCTATCTGGTAAGAACTGGAAGTTTGAAATTCTCCTCACAGAAGAATAGGTGTCAGGGGCTTACCTGCCCAGATCTGGACAGGTACTGGTCAGGAGCTTTTGGTGTTTTTTTTTTTTTTTTTAAATCAGTAGAAAGATAGTTTGCTCTTTTAGCTGATCTGATCATTTCTTCTGCTCAGAACCTAAAAGACATACCCCTTGAAGGGCTTATGGCCAGATCAGCACTCTCTGTGGGACTTACTGGGCATTTGCTGTGTATGTGGTCATGGGATGACCAATTACCTTTTGGTATGTTTTGACCCCATTGTAAATTTCCTCAAAGTCACTCTGAGATATTTTACTAGATGCTTAGAATTTCAAAAGGAAGGGCAGTTCCTAATGAGGAGATGATGGCATCATGAGGACTTTCTGCAAGGAGAGTGCATCTCTTCCAATCCTTGTGTCATGAGGATCCCTGTGCTGGGCTCAGAAGAACTATGAATGTCCATCCCAAGGGCAAACTCAGGGTCGGAACACAGCCAGCACTGCCCCATTGCTGCTTTGCTGATCTTTAAAAAAATGGTACTAACATACAGTCTTTTAACTCAACCATTTATTCATTAACTTCCTAAGGATTTATTGGGTAAGAGCCAGGCTCTTTGCTAAGTGCTGCAGACACAGGAATGGGACTTACTGTTCCCAGTTTTAAACACACACAAATCACATCAAGGCTGTGAATTCTACCAGTGAGATGACTTGGCATCTAGCATACCAAGCAATGCTTCTAGTTTTTAGCCTCCAAGTACTGCAGCTGAAAAGACAAGCATTTGCACAGCTGTAGAAAGTCTGTAGGTTCAGTCCAGGTCATGAGCTCACAGTTTGGTTGTTTTATGTCATCGCCTTCCTTTATGACCTTCAAGAGAAAAAGCCGTTGCCTCTGATGTTCTTGTCATTCTATGGTGGTAGCGTGGTTTCTGACAACATGCTTCAATGTCCACAGGAAACACTTGAGCCTCAGCTTCGTCTATCAGCTTCTTTTTTCTTGCCAAATATTCTGCCTCTCATTAATGGTGGAATTTGTGGTTGTCTTCAGTAACTAGCAGAGATACTCAGTCTCAAATGTCTCATTGACCCTAGACCACAGGAGAAAGCCAGGGAACAAAGGACAAGCATGGAATCTGGGGACCTTAGAGAAGCAGAGTATGTTTCTAATATTAACACAGGTAGAACTCACTACCTGTAGACCCCAGCTACCACCTCCATAGCTACATGCCTTAAATCTCCCTGCTTCTTCACAGGGTACAGATTTGGCATCTCAGGCTGGAGCTGCCGACTGGTCAAATACAGATCTGGTAGTCAAGTCTTAGATTACTTGAAAGAAGAGAACATGTAAACCAACTCTCATCAGGACACAGCTTCTTCCCCACAGTCAAGGGTCCTGATATAGTGCCTGAATGACTAATGTCCTTTATAAAATAGGAATAACATGATCTGTGTGCATCTCAGAAAGGCAGTTTGAATGACACAGTCTAAGGATATAAAGAGTGGTGACCAACTAAAATCTCTGTAAACCCAGCAAGGTAGAGTTTAATGATTTACTGGGTGTAGGGGTGGGGTGGGGAGAGGGACTGGAATGAGAGTAGGAAAGAAGAAAGGGGAGGAGACGGTCTGGAGGAAGAGGCTTTAGTCCAGCTTGAAGGAACAGTGAAGATGCCTTTGACTCAGGATGTGGGACTTGCCCAACCTGCATTTCAGTTTCCCTTTTTGTGGACTGGGGAGTAATACTATTTATCTCAAAAAGTCAGGTCGAGGGCACGTGAAGGCTGAAACATTGGCATGATGCCAGGCACTGCAATGGGCTTCATAATTTCTGTTGTTACTTACTTGATGTGCTCTACACATTGCTTCAAGTTTATTAGTCAAGGTTCTGTAATTGAGAAATACAAATCAGCTTGAATATAGTTATAGCCACTGTAACACAGGACAGCGAGGCCATTAGTTGTAAACAATGTTCTGAGCATACTGATTAGAAATCAAGCAAATATTTTTTATTTTTGCAGATCTGACCGAGGTGATGTTTCCACTATGTTTTTTTTTTTTTACTTTCAGAAACTGCCAAATCATAAATCACTTCTACCAGGGGACAGAGACAGCGTTATGAAGCTCCCACACTCTCAGGAGGGCGTCAACCCAGCTTCTTACGTAACAAGGACTTTGGCACCTCACCCAGGGCTTGGTTGCTTGCCAGCCCTCCATTCCCCAGAAAAAGGCATCAAGATTATTTGGTCAGTTGGGTGTGATCCACGCTCAGGACATGAGACAATATGCAGGCAAACAGTGGGAGGGCAACTCTTCGGTTTTAGAGAGACCCTGGGAAATTCAAGTTTACATGCACGTGAACTATGCTTTGGAAATGCTTTGAGATTGCTGGCATTTCCAAATTCATCAGAACATGCTTGGGAGGTACCCAAGTCCAGACCTGTCTTGAATTTTGTGCAACCTACAAGGACCAAGTAACCCCTAGAGTTCCCTGAAGGGTCCTCAGTTCTCTAGTCATAAAGAATGGGACTGCCCTCAAGACTCTTTCCTGATGCCCCTGAGGGAAATTGCATAGAGCACTTTCACCTATGAAAAACAGTTTGCATAAGAGTCTAAATTTCCTAAAGGGAAGACGGACACAGAGCCAAGAAAGATCAGGATCAACTTTCCATCTGGAGAAGCAATAGCCTTCGGTACCAGCAGTGCAGAAGCTGGCTGAGTGTTTATTAGAGTTCCAGCACAAACATGCCATTCATTTTTTTCTCTGCTCTGTTGCACTGATCACAGGACTCCCTTTCACAGAGTCTGGATGCTTCTGTTGTATCTGGGGTCACTCTACCTTTACGAGTCCTCTTGTTCCAGTGGAACTAAACTCTGAAACAGAATGACCCTGACTGCTTGTGTGTGATCTACCATTGTGTCACTTTATGTTAGGGAAATTAATGTTCCTGGATAATGCTCTTTCTTATATTGCATTGGAAAGGGTGACTGAATTAATGACCACTGTTGAAAACAAACTGTTTTGTAAGCGTTTGCTCTCCAGTTCCACTGGGAGAGTCTTATTGGATAGATTTTGATCCTAGTCTTGAGGAAGGTTGTTGTTCATGTCAGGTATTGTCCTTGGCATTTTCAACACGTTATCAGAATTTCAACAGTGACCTTTCCAAGTGCATGTTATTGCTCCACAATAGGGATGAGGAAACCTGGGTCAGAGAGGTGGCTTTGGCTAGGAAAGGAGGTGCAGGGGCCTGGGGGAGTGGGCTGGCTATCTTAAGCACCAACTCTTTACTGCTTGTTGGCACCGGGCTGTTTTTCCCTGCACAAAGGAGAGTGCCTTGTATTGGGGTTTCTTCTGGTTTAGGTAACCCAGTAAGACCCAAGCCCTCATTAGAGACTTTATTCAACCTTTTACCAAATTGCAAATGATTCTGAAGTGAAATTAGACTTTCATGGGAGGGTCAAAGTCTGATGGTTTGGGCCTGCCAAGACTGTTCAAAGGGTAAATGTGCTTGGTGCACAAGCCAGATAATCTGAGTCCAACCCTAGAAACTCACAGAAGAAGGAGAGAACTAAGTTCCACATACTGCCCCCTCCGTGCACACCAATATTAAAGAAGATAAAAAATAAATAAAAAAACTCGAGTTTTTATTTCTTTCTCTATCTTGCTTTTGTACAACCCAATAAGAATGAATCAGGTATGGATTCCCTTGCCATTTGCAAGCAGATCTTATAAAATGTGGTTGAGAGCAGAGCCTAGGCTACTCAGGCCTTGCCCTGAGGGCCTAGTATGGAGACACGCAGTAAAGTATTCAGTGATTTCCTTCAGGGGAATTTCCAGCAGTGAAACAGTTTCCATTTTTCCTTTCATGCAGAAGAGGTAGCTCATCAGTGGAGCAGTGCTTACCCACTTTCCAGCCCAGCCCATCAAGAGGAGAATTTAAGGAGGGAGCAAGCAACTCCCATGCTGATCCCCAAGCCATACATTTCCAAAGTAGCATATTGCCAGTGTTCTACAGAGCATGTGTTCTGCAGATGTCAGTGGTGGTCAACAAGAGAAGGGTCCTGTGTGCAAGCAGCTTTGGGGAGTTTCAGGTTTCTGCACAGCAGGTCATCTCAGTATTTCTGAGGTACCGATATGAATCTCATTCTACTTTATGGGCCCACAGATTACATTGCTATCTCCTTAGACTCAACCATGTAATTACTTCAGGGAAAACTATGTTGTCAGAATCTGGGAAGTGTTACTTTAATCTTACCTTATCACCTTCTCCTTGCCTTTGATTCCTCATCTTTGTGCCTTTGACATTTTCAGTCATTTTTATGTTCATCTATCCTATGCTATTAAGTCTCTGCTAGTATAGGGCAGTGTAATATCCCTGGTAGATAGTCATAGCATATTTGGGACAAAGTGCCTTTTAGAATGTAGAGTTTAGCTTGGAAGGTAAGAAAGACACACATCGATATAATACCATTCTAATAGTAAAGAAAGCATTCTACTGTCTGCAAAAGAAAACTCAAATTAGATCTTGAGAGCTGGAACTAAAACAAAAAAAACCCTCTTTAAATGAAGGTTGTTTACTTTCTACATTTCATCAAGGATCCAAGTTGGCATTGAGAGTGAAGGCATCTTGTGGATCAGGTTTGTGGGCAGAACTTCCGTCTGCACAGCTGCCCATGACCTGCCATCTCTTTTGCTGATCTGAGCCCATTGCCACATCACCTTGTTGTGATTCCAGGAGTCCCTGAGGGCAGCCTCTGCAGGGAGTGGAGGAGGAGTGGGGTGGATTCACTCCAAATACTTAGTCTTAGCTGGTAAACACTTTACAGACAAGTAGAGGACAGATTGGTGGCACCTATCCATTGGATTCTTGCCTAATTTGGACACGAGGTTTCCTGGCTGAAGAAGCCTTTTCCCAGAGTTTCCACTTCTGGCTATTGACAATACAAATAAAGAAAAGGCTGAGCTGTTTTGTCCCAGGCACAGCCTTAGGAGGAACCAAAATTAGCCACAAAGTCCAGGGTGAGAAGTGGTATCATCCTTAAATGAATTTGTCAGTGCAACCCAAGAAGCCAAGAAGATGCTTGGAGGGAAGGCCTCTTCTTACTTGGACCCCAGACTGTTTTCTCTCTGGCCTTTAACTGGTTGGATGAGGCTCTCCCACATTGTGGAAGATCATCTGGTTAGTCTTTAAAAAAAATACCTTCTCAGAAACACCCAGGCTAGAGTTTGACTAAAGCCTAGCTAAGCTGATGCATACACTTGGTCATTTACATACATCAGTCCCCTTTACCTACAGAGGATATATTTCAAGAACCCTGGTGTGTGCCTGAAATTACAGATAGTACCAAATCTTATACATACTGTACCCCCAAATATAAACACGACTGTAGTAAAGCTTACTTGTAAGTTTCACATAAGAGATTAACATAATAACTTATAATAAAACACAGCGTGTATAAATACATACTGCAATAAAGGCTTTGTGAATGTGCTTTCTCCCTGAACTGCTACAGAGTGGGTAGCATATATAGGGTGGATGCACCTCCAAAAAATAACTCACACCCAGGCAGGATGGGGCAGGACAACATGAAGGTTCATCACACTGCTCAAACAGCATGTAACTTAAAACTTTTGAGTTAGTCATGGACTTGTCCACTCATATCTTTGGACCAAGGCTAACTGGAAATGATGGAGGAGCACTGTACAATATGTGTGTGTGTTGGGTAGAGAAATAAAACGTATTTCTTTTAGTGGAGTGTAGCCAAGGAGATTTAAAGCCTCTATGTGTTTACAAGTTGACTCCTAATCCTGCCGCTGTGCCTCCAAATGTGCATTTGCCCTTCTTACACTTGTTTTCCCACTAACGGTGAAGGCTGCTCTTCAGTGTCACCTCAGACAATCTTGCTGCTGACCTGGCTCCAGGCACCCTGCTCTGTTCCTTCTTTCACAACTGCTCACGGGTTCCCACCTCCTAGCTTTGTGATTGCACTTTCCTCTACAAGGAAGTCCTTTTCCAGGTTTCTGCAGGGCTGACTCCTCATCAGATCTCTGCCCCATTGCTCCTGCTCCTGCTTGGAGAGGCTGTCTCTGCTATCTCCTGTAAACAGTCCAGTCCCCATCCCCACATGCCCGACCTACACCCACGCATCTGTGGATGGCCCAATATCTTACCACACAGTACTATTTTCTGCACTGCGCTCATCAGAATATGAAATTAGTTATGAATCTCTATTTTTTGTCTTTCTTGAACAAAGGTAAGTACCACGCCCTTCCTGTTCCTGTTCAGCTTTGTCTATTCAGTGCCAGAATAGCACTGGCCATGTGTAATGTCCCCAGAATCAGTTATGGAACGAATCAGTGGCTGTACAGTGGACATTGTCCATGACATAGCTGTAATCACATGGCTGTCCCTTGACTTTCAGAGTACACCCACTTATGAATATAGGTGGGGAAAGAAGTAGGTAACTGTCTGCACAGCGTCAGCCTCCTTTGCCGAGAGACTGGCAGCCAGATGTATTTCCCTTGAGAGTGGCACAGGGAAGCAGGCACAGTACGTGGTGGCCTGACTTGGTTCTCGTTGTGTTGACCCCACCTCTGTGCACTCAGGAACCAATGCCCCCGTGACTGTGAGCGGCCAGACAGCGAGGTCTGCCTGACCTGCCAGTGCAGTTGCTGGTGCTGGGACTCTCTCTCCCCCTTCTCTTCTCTCTCTTCCTCCCCCTTCTCTTCTCCCTCTTCCCTCTCTTCCCTCTTCTCTCTTCCTCATTCTCTTCTCTCTCTTCCCCTTCTCTTCTCTCTCCTCACTTCTCTCTCTTCCTCCCCCTTTTCTTCTCCCTCTTCCCTCTTTTCCCTCTTCTCTCTTCCTCATTCTCTTCTTCCTTCTCTTCTCTCTCTCCTCACTTCTCTCTCTTTCTCCCCCTTCTCTTCTCTCTCTGTCCTATCTTACCCTTCCCCTTCATCACTTCAGGCCCTCAAAGTCATCTTCATGTCTTTATCTACCACTATATTTTACAGTCGTCAGTGGTTCCTATAGTCCTGGCAGGTAGCCAGTGTCTCAAATGAGTGATGGCCTCTGTCACACAGCTTTGTTCTCTCCTGTGAGCTGGGGCAGTTGGAAGTGGTGGTATTGAGAACACTATGTGATTTAGAATCAGTCACTAGAACTTCTTTAGCTCACCCTTCAGTGAATAGAATCATAAGCCCCTGAGTTGTTTGCAACTTTCTAGGGATCCCATACTCCTAACAGCTGATACAATGTACCTAGGGCTCCTCATCATGATGCAATTTATCTTTCAGTGAAGGAATAGAGAAATAATAAAGATTCACCACCACCACCACCACCATACTACCAAAGGTAGTATGTGCCTTCTGTATGTAAGATAGCGGTGTCTCCTCTATGCTTTGGCAAAGCTACCTTACCAAATTCCAAATCCCATTAAGGTTTGTGCTTTCTATACTCACTTCAGTTTAGGAAAGCTCTCAGACTTATAGTACAGTATAATTAAGGTTATGCCAGCTTTGAGAATAGTCCTTAATTGGTTCACAGAATCTGCTTCCTGATGCTTAGGAACCTGTCATCATCTAATAAATGAAACATGCAGAAAGTACTTACTGTGAGAGGCTCAAGCCCCATGTAGAAAGGCTCTAGAGAATGTGGTACTCTATGAATTCATGTTCTGTTACTGTAGCAAACACCTGAGGCTCAGTACTTCACAAAGAAAAAGACATTTTAGCTTATAGTTTTGAAGGTCCAAAACCATGGTACTAACTTCTGCTTGGTTCTGATGAGAACATTGTGGCAGATGGCATCACAATAAAGAGAGCATGTGTAGAAGAGATCATGTGCTGAAGCAGGAAGCCAGAGAGATCCAGAGGCCAAGCATGGTTTTGTATAACAATCCACCCTCCAGCAAGGAGCTAACCCTCCATAATGCCAATGTCAGTCTCTCTGAGGGCAGTGATGCCAAAGACATAGTCATGTGGTTCTAACCACCTCTGAAAGGTTCCACCATCTCCCATCATCACTACACTGAAAAGCAAGCTGCTCATAAATGAATCTGTGAGGGACATACCACATCTGAATCATTGTAGGTATTGTGTAGAGAAAGAAACCATGGTCCCAGGCTGATGAGTAGGTGATCTACTCAACTGGATTTTCAGCCACTTCATTTTGGGATAGGTTGTTACTAACAATAGATAGCAACAAAGGAAAAGGACCCATATATGTCTAATCCTCTGAATGTTTGAGTGCAGACATGCAGACTGTTTTCATGTAAGTTCAGAAAGAGCTGTGGATAGCACTTAAGAAGATACGTCAGCCTCCCAAGTATACCCACCACCCTTAGAAAAGTGGTCTTTCCAGAGGGGAAGCATTTAAAATTGTGAAGAACCTCATTGTGAGGTACTGGTCACTTTAGGGGAGGTCTAGTATGTAGGAGATGATCCAGCTCACCATCAAAGTGACTGACCCTTCACCATCTGGAGAGGCACAGCTGATATTCACCAGCTCTCAGCTCCCCATACCTAATGAGATTGATTCTCTAAATCTTTCTGTTTCTGGGCTATGGAAAAGTTCCCCTTTTGGTCTCTTTCATCCCCATCCAAAATTGTATCTCCTTCAAGCTTGGGAAAACCAGACTAATCAGATATCACTGACAAGAAGCAGGGCATCAGGATGCATGGGAAAACCAAATCCAGCAGACTGCTGCATCTGATGCACAGTTACTAAGGAAGTGCTGCACCTGATGCATGTGGTCACTAAGGAAGTGCTGCATCTGATGCATGTGGTCTCTAAGGAATACAGCTTGAGCAGTCATGTACTGTTCATGCTTTACTCAAGTTCCTTCCATAAACACATTATATAGACATGCTTATAAGCAAAGACTGCCATTTTACTGCTTCTTGTTCATAACTTTCTTTCATCTGGCTCTAGTAGGAACGTCCAGGTAAAATGTCTGATTGTTTCTGAGTTAACCTGAAAGCAGGTTAACCCTGAGAACATGTGTAAGGTGCTGTTGTTGGAACTGAGTTTGGAAATAAATAGGCCAGGTAAGTTCTGCTGGTCCATGTACCCCACAACATGCCCCTACCTGGCCAAACAAATAAACAAACACAAAATCAGCAATCCAAGTTCCAACCTTTTTATTTGTGTTTGGTTCAGGATTCAATTTTGGCTCATGAGGCAAGATGGGAGTGTGGGGAAGGTTCTCTCACTTTTAAGTAGATGTACAAGGAAAGTATATCTTCATTCTTACCTTCTACTGTGAGGGCATGAATCTATAGAGCCACCATCATCTTGGCCACCAGTGCTAGCCCAAGGAGAAGAGTCAACTTGAAAACCAGAGTGGATACAGAGAAAATGTTTTTAACGTATTACTGAGTTATTGAATTAATTCACCTAGGACTTGACCTAAGTCTAAGCTCCTTGGTATATGAGAACATAAGCTTTTTTTTCTCCTTGTTTATGCCACTCTTAGGTAACTTTTCTTTGCTACAGCTGATGACATCTTGATATGGAATTGAAAATAACATATTACAGATAACTACTTGCACACTAGAGGACAAGAAGCTACCTTTGTTTGGCTTTGGGAGGCAAGGTATCATGAACCGTCAGAAAGGTGCAGTTGTAAGACCACATACTATGCTGTGAACTATAGCCAAGGAGGTTCATATCAATAACAGATGCAAATGAAAGTCCTCAGGATCACCTGAGCTTATTTCAGTCGAAAATCTCACATTAAGGGTCAAGAGCAAAACAGTGACTTTATGTATCATTTCCTTAAGGCCTCATTAGCTTGTAAGGAAACATGGAGTGTTTGGAATACCTGAGAACCCTCAGAAGATTGCCATAGCACCTGTGGAGAACGCAAGTCTGTGAGCTTTGGTAAATACGAAATAGGATGAGGAGGGTCAGTCCCCATCATTGCAGAACTGAGGTGTGTCAGCTCAATAAGAAAACATCTTACCATATCTCATCCAGCAGAGAGTAAAGGAAATCTTTGCAAAGTATTTTCTCAGGGCAGAAAAAGCTGTCCTGCCCCAGCTGACTGATCTTAGACACTTGCCACATGCCACAGGCTTCCTGGACATGCATCAGTAATCTGGTTTATGTCTCAGACGCATACTGTCATCAGCTCCTTTGACAACCCCAAGAATGATGAAGAAAACATGAACAACCACAAAAACTCTCCACACTGAAAACTGAGTGAATTTTAACTCATTTGACAAAAGACAAATGTGTTCCAGGTATGTTTTGAACCAAGTCATTTATTTCTTGGAATGAGAAAACATGCATTTTAAAATCTGTGCATAACAACAATATACAGAAAAGGCTAAAATGGAAGATTAGCCCATTATCACTCACAGAAGGGCAATTGGATGAACTAGGGACCCTTAGTTGATTTCTTTCAGAAAGTCACAGGTAGCCCTTGACACCAGGAGCTAGGCTGGAACTACCCGGTTCTGGTGTACTGTTGAACATGAGCTGTTTCATTTGTTACCATCAGACAAGGCCAGCTCCTGGCTGTAATGTTCCAGGACAGAAGCCAGACTGTTGATAATGAACACAAAATATGAACATCATCTAAGCCACACAACACCAGGCAGCCCATTCTCCTGGCCCCTCAGAACCACTCTGCTTCTTCATCAGTTGGAGCTTCAGTTGCCCCAGCTTGCCCTTCCTCTATGTGCCAGCTGTGGAGACTCGGTGTTAGGACCCTAGGGTTGCCTTTGGAAACTGTCTCACAAGATATTAAAACAATAGAAAGTGATTTTCTGACAGTTCTGTTGGCCAGAAATCTAAATGAAGAGGCCAGCAGGACTGGGTCTTCCCAGACAATCAGTCCGGAAGGATCTGCCCCAGTCTCTTTTCCTGGTTTTAAGGCTTCGGCTGGTAAATAGCACTCCAGTCTTTGCCCTGCTCTTCTTCTGCTTCTCCTTTGTTCCCTGTCTTTCCTTACAAAGACTCTTGCCAGGGGATTTAGGCTCCACCCAACACATTCGGGATGAACTCATCTCCCAAGCCTTCCCTTACCTCTATCTACAGAGATGCTATCTCCAAGTAAAATCATTCCCATGCTCTAGGTGTCAGGACCTGTGCATATCTTTTGCATATCCATTCAATCTGCTACAGATGACTAGCTCAGAGTTATCCTAGCTCTCTGACACCATGCAACCTAAAACAAATCATATCCTTAAACTCTCTTCAGAGCACTGAAAATGAACTCCAATCCTGAAGTCTTCCAGAGGCCCCAAGGTGACCTTTATAACGTGCATTCTTCTTGTGTACTGCATAATGCCTCTAACTTACAACGCTGTGGGTGTGCTCTTTGTGGCACTCCTTCACAATTCACATTCGTGAACACCCTAATATGTTAGGTACCAGAAGAATGCTCATGTACAAGAATTCACTGAATCTTGGTAACAGTCCTGGGAGTAAATACAGTTGACCCCTATTCTACAGGTGAGAAAATGAAGCCTTAGAAATGTTAGTGCCTACTTTAGTCAAGGTTCTTCAGAAAACAGAACCAACTATGTGGGTGCATGTGTGTGTAAGGGTGAGGAGAGACATATGGGAATTGGTCCATGTGGTTATGGAGTTTGGCAAGGCCTGAGCTCTGCAGGCTGAGCTGAGAACCAGTGGCTGCAGTTCCAGTATGAGGGCGAAGGCTTGAGAACTAGGCGACCAGAGATTCAGTTTCAATCTGAAGGCTGACAGTTTTATCTTGGAGAGAGCTAAGGTTTCAACTGAAGGCTGAGGTTCAGAAGGAAGTCAGTGTTCCAAGTAGAACATAGGCAAGCAGAATCAAACACTCTTTCTTAACCACCTTGAAAATTCCAGTCAGGTTGTCAAAAGATTGGATGAGGCCTACCCATATTCAGGGAACAACCAGCTTTCCTCTTCTGACTAATTGTACTTTATCCAAACCACTCTCAGGCCGCCAGAAGAATGGCCAACCAAGTGTCTGTGCTCTGAACTGAAATGGGCAGTTTGCATCCATAGCCCAGGTGAGCTGAACATTGAAAAATTAACTGTTTCAGCATTTGCCCCAAGATCCCATAGCTGGTAATTGGTGAAGCCAGAATTTGGACATTGTACCGTGTCATGCCATGCCTCTCCTCTTGAGCACTCCACTACCATGCTCCCTGCCCAACTCTAACATTATATATTAGCCTCAGCCAAAATGGCTTCTGTGATTCTACTGATCTAGAGTCAGGACAAGACAGTTTGGGACTGACTTACACACGTCTCATGGTTTTGCTGCTGTGTCACATGTGGTTTCTTTGTACCTCTCATTATGTTGTAAGGAATTGCGGTGGGGGGGATTATGTCTTATCTCTAATAACAGCTAATGTTACTACTTATGGTAGACCATGAAGCTGAGTTGTATGTATCCACTTAATGTAACAATATCATGAATCAGTTGTTTCTTTTCTTTTCTTTTTTTTTTTTTTTTAGAGATTTATTTATTTATTTATTATATATACAGCATGTATATATAATGCAGGCCAGAAGAGGGCACCAGATCTCATTACAGATGGTTGTGAGCCACCATGTGGTTGCTGGGAATTGAACTCAGGACCTCTGGAAGAGCAGCCAGTGCTCTTCACCTCTGAGCCATCTCTCCAGCCCGAATCAGTTGTTTCTTTTATCACTGCTTTCAAAAAGCCTGCAGACTGGATTCTCATCAGTTTACACAAAGTGGAACCAGGATTTGAACCCAGGCAATCTGGCTTCAGAGCCTGAGTTTTTAACCACCATGTTCTTAACATCACTGAGATACGTTCACATTTCCTTTCCACCAGCTGGCCTTCATTTTCAGAATCCATTTCAGAGGTGACATGTAGGCAAAGGAGCTCTTTTTGAGAAATCGTTATCAAGGATCAAGAGCTCCTTGGGAGGTCAAATGGTTTTGGAGTTGACTAACTGGGTATGAGCTGAGGGGGTGGAATCTGTTTTGCAGGCTTCACTAGCCTTTATAGTCTGACCTATGCTGTGAGCCTCTCCTGCCTAGGTTCCTCAGTATCTACTCATCTCAGCTGCAGGGGCATTTTCTTGCGAATCTGTGTGGAGAGTCCTGGGGCCCTCCTTTCTCATACACACCCAGGCTGTCCTTACCTGCGTGACTCCTGTAGCCAAGACTGGGATTTGAAAATGCAATGTCACCTCACTAAACACTGGCTGGATGCTGTTCATTTGAGACACTGCCCCACTGAGCCTGTACAAACAGGTTCTTTGCATAAAGGCCAGCAGGCTTATCCTCGGGCTGGGCACAGTGCCAGCATGTGGGTTACCAGGTTGGCACACCTAGTCCTTTCTCTGGAGACACTGGGGCTGATGCTGACTTGGGGCTCTAGGGACTCAGGACTGCGGGGGCCTGTTCCCCATTTCCAGCATACCTTCATCCGTCTTTCCTAAATAAGTAGGCAATGTTTAAATGTCTCTAAAGCAAGTTACTCATCTTAGAGAGCTATCTAGCTAGTCAACGGAGAACAGGAGTTCTGGTTTTCAGTGGGAGCTGCTTTGGCTTGGTGCCTCTAAAGTATGCAGATGGCTTTTCACAGTGCTGGGTCATTATCTTTTCAATGGCTGCACTGTGACCTCTTTTAGGGCTGAGGCAGGCTTTACAGTTGCCAGTGCCGGGTACAGTGTCTGGGATGTTCAGGAGTTGTTTTCCCACCAGAAAGCCAGTAGGACCTCCCCTTGATCATATGGCTTTGCCAAATAAGACAAATCCCCACAAGGCCAGAGAAGGCTTGCTGGCTTGTCCCAACTCTGGAACAAACCAGCAAGGCAGCCTGTACAGTTCTCTGTCTGAAGGAAGCACAAGATCAGAAAAGGTCTGTGGTTCCTTCTGGGGGATTCCCCAGGCTAGATGCCCTGCAGAGAAGGGACAGTACAGGATATGTCGCCTGGATTGTAGAGCTAAATGTGATGACGTGGATAACCACACGGACAGGGTCCCCCTGCTCCAGGGACTGACTGAAGAGGAAGTGGGGCCTGGGGAGCAATGAGAGTTTCCTAGAGCCTCCAGGGAGATGGGGCTAGAATTCATGGCCCCATCTTAAAACACAGCACTTGCTTTTGTACCAAGGCCCTGCTGCCACTAGGATGCCAACTGAGGGACCCCGGAGCTCTCCAGGCCTCGCCCTCCATTAATCCTACTAATGAAGCACCACACAGAAGGCCCCCTTCAGACTGTATGCTCAGGAAGCATCCTTCTTGTGGGACCTTTGTGGGGAAAAGAAATCGGTAACTCTTTGATCTTGATTGTCAACAAGGAGTTTTTCTTAATATCTTTGAAATCTTGGAGAAACAAAAAGTGGGACCTGAACTTTGAAACTCTGTATTGTTTGATGTTATTATCCAGCAACAGGACAAATATTATCCTCTGAGGTAAATTGCTTTGTTCTGGGAAGATACTACAATTGATATTTGGTTCTTAAAGGAAAAAAACAAACATTCTCAAAGGCAGAAATTCAAACCCTGCCTTCCCAGGGGGGCTCTTGTATCAGGTACAATCACAAAACAGCTGTTTTCCTCGTGGACAGCATTGCAAATGTTTTCAATAGGAAAGTGTTTCATCTTTAAGAATGGTTTAGTCTGCAAAGTATAAAACTGTAGTTGTTTCTTCTGGAGAGGAAACTGGATATTCTTAGGGGTGGGATGGGACATTGGAGACCTGTCTTCCTCTAGGCTGGTGGGGGGATTGCCAGGGAGGCCAAATGGGACAGTTCAAAGCCTAACTGGGTGGACTTTTTTTGGAGTCTGGTTCTATAATATTCTGGACTTACCAACCCAGACTTTGAAAATGGACTCATGTTTTTATAATTGCATTATTGTCTAAAATGAGAATAGCCTCTAAATGGTGAAGGCACTCAGCTATTAATTGTTCTCATGGGACATGCCCCATGAGAGGAGAGAGTAGGGGGATTTGGGAATATAGAGACAGGATTACAGGATGAAGGGAGAGTGGGGTGACTACAGACCATTCCTCCCCTTTTCTAGTGTTGAGATTGCAGGCACTAGGACTGTTAAGGCGGACTGTGAGCTGAATTTGGGTGGTTACACATAGAGAGGCTTGGCTTGTGAACTTCACAATTCCTCGTTTCCAGAGCCAGTTTTAACTGTGAGAGTTGCAATTCCTGTCTTTGATTTCCAATCTTTGTTAAATTCTTGTCACTCTTGAAAGCTTGGGTTTAGCTATGGTGTTGGGAGAACTATAGACCCAGCTGGATCACAGCACAGTTCGAGGAATGGGGGTACTGGCAGCAAAGTGAACAGAGTCTGAGTGGGGGCAGCAGGTGAAGAGGTTGGAATGAATGCTGAAGGTGTAGATTTTAAAAAAATATAACTACCTTTTATTTGCCCAGTCTGGGATTGCAGAGTAGCAAGGAATCAGGCAAGGGGATAGCCCTAGATGCAGATATATGAGAGGAGGTGGGACCTTCAGAGATGGAGGCTAGGAATGATTACAAAAACGCTGGTGGGGACACAGTTTGCA